>NW_024539225.1:1200000-1589671 GCF_016758775.1 Suillus clintonianus
CTTCAGGGGGACATATAGAGGGAGATACTCCTGGTCGGTCGAGCGAGGATCAAACGACCACCAACACAGTAGGGAACGACGCTTCCAATAGCTTATCGGCGGCCCGGAGCTTGGAATCGGGAGAGGCCACAGCCGAAGCGAATCACGGTGGTAGTCGGGCAATGACTCCTGTAGCAGGTCAACCAACCTCTTCATCTCACTCGCAGACACCCGTTGATACCAGCGCCACCCGCAGTGACGGGACAATCTCGATCTCAGCCCAACCGCGATGCATGACACCGGGTGCTTCATTTCCGATGGTTGGTGATGGAATTATTGATTCCACGGCATCGGCAGTGCCCAATGGAGTAGTCAAGCTTTCAAGTCAGAATGCTTCCATGTATATTGACAACATGAAGCCATCCACAGGGACGCCTGGTGCGGCCTCCATATCGTCCTCCATTTCCAGCCCCAATACTCCAGGACAATCATCTTATGACGCCCTTCCATCTTCACCAGAATCGTTAATGGAAGAGCCGTTGTTGAACACGGACTTGGTTTCAGTCACGGCTGCCGCAAAGCCCGCTGGTTCCTGATCGCCAATCGTGGTGGTATTGGGGATTGGTGGGTGGTATTAGTATTTTGTCATTCATCGTTTATAGATCCTGGAGGAGCATCTTTCGTAATTCCTAATGTTTGCATACTTTCTTTGAGCTTGACATTTCAGCCCTGTTGAATACATCACCACTGTAGCTATCTGACATGTCGTTTCAATGAATTTGATTTGTTCGCCGCTAGCGGAATTGCCGCGGAAGTCGTCGACTTCGTGGAAGATCGGTGTCATGTGGGCGAAACTCGGAGATGTATATATCTTGGTGACTCATTTCATCCGCGGAGGTATGATGGTGAGATGCTTTCTCACTGTTACGGTGAAAGGGCTGCATGGGCGGGTGCAATTCTTTCTGATGACAATGTATCCTTGCCGGCATGTTCCTTCGTCTAGTTATTGGTGGTCTCACGACGGGTCTGGAGACCGAGAACGACCGTGATTGCGGATGCCGTCGAGCGGCACCGCAAACAGGACATTAACAAATGCGGCAGTGAATAACATACTGTCCAGTAATAAAGCGAGAGCCCTAACATGCAGAGAAATGTAAGCTACCGCTGATTGGCCCATATAGGTTTTCCCGCGTCTGGATCGCTCTAGTCGTATAGAAATTGGATAAGAAGGCCGTCGCGTCAGAGCGTGAAAATATACTAACCTGAGCATCGATTTGGCGTTTTATGGTTTGTTCTTGGGCGAGTCTGGCCGCACGGTTTGCATCAACCTTTCGCCGCAGATCAGGTGACATCGCCTGCGCTTATGATGAGAACACGGTTCTACTGAACACAAAATGCAAAGGCAGCTTCATAGCCCTCGGAACAAATTCGAACGGAGCAGCATGCATGTCCAATTGCGAAAAAGACGGCGAAAGAACTCACGGCATATGTCTGTTCAGGTGTAGGTACGGTCGCTACAAATCAAGAACAAAGGCAATGACATTCAATCAGGAGGAACAGGAGAGGGTCATCCAAAAAAAGTAGGCGAATCAGATGGTGAAGGCCCCCGGGTCATAGTAGAAGACGAACCGTTCATCAGAAGGTAACCCAGGCCCATCACTGGCGCAGCATTTCAAGTGCCGTGCATCATGTGCATGCAGTGAAAAACACAGTTCAAATTCGCGTCGGCAATCCCAGTTACAATCAGCTTCTGTGTTTGTCGGTTCGAGGATTATCAGAAAGACTCACGACCGCCTCCTAGTAATGTCATTCTGAACCATGGAAAACTCATTGTGTGCGAGAGATTCTTGCGATTGGTAAGTTGTCAGGTAAGGTCCGGAGGCATGGCCATGCGCAAGCACAGTATTTACTTATTTGTATCTCAGCATCATTGGCGCATCATACCTGGAACTCTTCGGAACATGGACCACCGTATTACAATACCCATCAATTCTGTATGTACTGCCTTGGTAAAACCGAGGTGGGTGTATGTGCCAACGAAACTGAAAAGTATGCAATGATAGTAGAGTTGGACGTTCTACAGTGAGTCGTGCTGGTATAAAATCGATGATGAAGGACTATGCAGAGAGATCCTATGCTAGAGAAGGAAAGCACGACAGCAGGAAACAGTGCGCGATAAATAGTGTAGAATGCAGAGAATCCGTGTACTCAGCCCTCCGCGTGCACATATGTCCGTATGACTTGTTGGCCCGTCATCTTCCTCCGCTGGGACACAAAACCCATCATATCCGCAGTGCTTCTGCGGCTTACCAATTCTATCCTTGCTAGTTCTTCCTCCCACGCACGCATTTCCACTTGTCCGACTTTCTCGAACAACAAGCTGCCTTCTGCACGACCGGCACTTTCAGGTATTGCCGAGTGGGCTCCTTCCGAGCTCACACTTGTACTGGAATGGCCAAGCCGCGGGGCTTCAACCCACTTCTGGTTGAAAACACTACGGCTACCGCGTTTGGTCGCAGGTCCACTGTATGCAGTTTCAGGGCGTAGAGGGACGGGGAGTCGATTGCTATGATCGTGAAGCGGATCATACCCTCGCGAATCGTACCCGTGTGGCGTATCCCGTGGCCCAGCAGAAGTGTGGGGTCTGCGCGTGGACTTTAGCTTGTATTTGCTCCCGGGTTGTGGGGACGATGCGGATGAAAACTTGTGCTTATGCTCAAGCGATATTTCAGGCTCATGGCCGCCTTTAGACGTGTTGGGCGCCTTTTCTGGTACTTGGGCAACTGAAGGAGGGCTACGAGGTGGTGATGGTAGTTGAGTATTTGTGTTTGGACGATCTCGCTTTGATCGTTTGGGGGACCTAGACTTGGACTGGCTTGCGGCGGAATAACGTGAAAGAGCCAATTGGCGCTGAGCCTCATTGGTTGAGACTACGATAATTTCCTTGTCGTCGAGCTCGACGGTTTCAGCGCTCGAGTTGGGGGAGGAGACGATCAACTGAAGCACAAAATTAGACAAACAACAAGAGAAAACGTGCAATATACCTTTACGCGAATAAAAAACTTGATAGAAACCATGTCGGTCTGAACAGTTTCTCCAACCGTCCATCGGCTACTGGGACTAGCATCGGGCCAAGAAAAGGTGAGTGTCTGACGCCAGGTCCCAGTGGAATCCCGAGCGAAGCGATGGGAAGATTCAAGATGAGCAAAAATATGCGTTGCTGTCCGTTCGCCTGTGTGAGTCGAAGGCGAGGCACTAGGCACGGATGATTGATGTTGTGGCAGAAGAGGCCGCGTGTCAGACACCAAGGAAGAGGATGAGGAAAAGTGGTGAAGGTCATTGGAAGATGACGCTGCAGACATGATGTCGCTGGAGTGTGCTGCGACAGACTGATGATCATGAGAGTGTGATTCTTGATTTGATATGAGGTATGAGTGTGGCGATAATGTAGGTGCTGATGATGTTGAAGTACCAGGAGATGATATTGGGAGTTCGGAGAATTGTATTCTTCTTTCAACGACGGCAGTCGCACTGCGAATGGATACAGCTGGATCGAGTGGTTGGACAGTGACTTGTAAAGAAACGATATCGAGGGGGCCAACAGGTTTGGTGGGGAGTAAAATACGATAATGGAGTGAAGGTGCTCTAGACTTGGTGCTCAAGGATGATAGATAAGATGTTGGGGGCGGGGTTACTGGAGAGGGAGGAGGGACGTTCCCTGGTAGGTCATGGCGGATCAAATAGAGATCGTAATGTTTAAGCAAGCGAGAGCCGACGCCCGGAATGGGAGCGTGATTGACGACTAAACGACGTAAGACAAGAGCGATTGAACGCCTGAAATCACATACCAGCCTCGATTCGCCAACATATTCGGTACTCTTGGAAGTAAAGAGCTGTGCTGGGTCCAGTAGTATGAAGTGGCATGGAAAGTCGGAATGGGTATTCCGTATTTCCAATCTCTGCCCAATCTTGGCCGTCTGGTTTCTTCCATAACGTGACGGAGTTTTCTACCAAGATATTTGTCTGTACTGTGCCCAAGCGACCGTGGCGAAACTCGTAACAGCGAACGAAGACTGTTATATCTTTTGCAGGGAGATGTTTTCCATCCTGCTCGATTTCAGTACGGACGACTGAGTGAACGTATATTAATACGCGATATGAATTGATGGGAAAATAGACGGACCTCCTTCAAACTTGAGGGGTGTCAAGCCGAGGTAGCCAGTGCATGGAAAGAAGCGGACACCATGGTTGCCTTTGGGGGAGACAAGGGTGAGCTTGACCATGACGGGGGAGTGGAACGAGGAGGACGAGGTTAAGGTTGAGGTTGACGGATAGCACGAACGAAAGAGTGAAAGAAAAGAGAGTGATGGAGGAGGAAAAGACGCCCAGAAGCAATTGCGATAAATAACTGGCCAATAACTGGTACCAGAATATTCATGACAGCGAGCGAGAAGCAAGAGCATCGCGACACGATCTCCCGATCTCTGATCCAGATCTGTCCTTCTCCGGCGCACCGGCATCCTATTTCCGGATTTAGGATCATCACGCCGGCTACTTGTCACGCCTGTTTGATACTAAGTTGTCACTCAGCCCTGCTGCTGCTCTTCGACGACTATCAACCATGCCTTCGTCGTTCTACATTCCTATTCTCCTTGCGGGGATGATCATTACGGTATGTTATATGTTCTTTTCAACGTGCACTAGGTCATGTTTTGTAGGGGTCAAGTAATTCGTTATGGAGCAAATGGCAGGTGTGTGTTGAACCTGAGGTTCAGAGATACGGCATTGACCACCTTCGTAGGACATGCAATGTGTTGAGAATTGTAGCGACCCTAACCCAGGAAACCATGTTCTGTACGAGCAGCCTGTATGGCAAACGTTGCAGATGTTCCGTCAGTATGTTTATTTGTACCACGTTCTACGCTAACTTAGCCGCACTAGTCGGCGAAATGCTTTGTCAGTAAATGGCAATCCGCCTATTCATATCTCACACTTTTCATGTAGGCTTTCTTCCTGTCATTTATACGTGGCTCCGTGCACGAAAGACCACTGCTCCCGTCTTTCTCGAAGAAGATGAACATCCTCCCGCTAAAATAGAGGACACCTTTGAGGAGCTACGAGGTTCCAAACTTCTTCTTTTATGGTTGCCCGCTGCTTGCGATCTTACCGGAACAACGGTCCGTCACTCTTCTTTGCCTTGCAAACAACTTGAACTTCCTTTAATTCGTAATCGATATTAACAGCTTATGAATGTCGGTCTCCTCTATACCCCCGTTTCCATTTATCAGATGACACGTGGAGCCCTCGTCCTTTTCGTCGGCACCCTTAGCGTTATCTTCTTACACCGTCGTTTATGGCTTTATCAGTACGCCCCTCGGCGCTTCTCCCGTTACACACCACTAAATCGTCTTTAGATGGGTCTCTCTCTTGACAGTCATGGCCGGCATATCTCTCGTAGGATACAGCGGTTCGCTTATCAAAGATGTCGTCCACTCCACCTTGCGTCTGTCGGGTAACGACCCTTCAGACGAACCTGAAGTCACAAAGGTCCTCGTTGGTCAGATATCCTTTCCTATTGCTTTTTATGGCAGTTTATACTCATTGTTCAAAGGCGTCTTCTTCATTCTCTTTGCCCAGGTGTTGTAAGTATTTCATCATCTCTTACTTCAGTGACTAAGATTCACTGGCATATAGTACGGCAACACAGTTTGTTGTCGAAGAGAAGATCATGGCTCGTTACTCCGTAGCACCTTTGGTTGCTGTGGGCTACGAGGGTTTATTCGGCGCTCTCACCATCGTCATGTGCATGCCCATTCTGGCTATGCCGTCAATCGCTTCTAGCTCGCCTTTCTTCGACCTTCCTAGGGGTTGGTACCAAATGGTGAACACGCCTAGTGTCCTTCGGTCAGGGATCGCCATCGCGATTAGTATCTCATTGTTTAATTACTTCGGCTTGAGTGTCACCAGGCATGTAAGCGCCACAGCGAGGAGTTTGACCGACACCTGCAGAACACTCTCAATTTGGCTAGTCAGCCTTGGACTAGGCTGGGAGAAGCTTCTTTTCCCCATTTCATTGCTCCAAGTACTCGGATTCTCTTTCCTGGTGTAAGGAAGCCTTTCATACAGTTGTTAGTAACGTGGCGCTCACAACTTTTGCATATTCTAGGTATGGCACGGTAAGTCTTCACCAGACATTCTGACCGTCATTTTGTTTCATGTGGTCTTCTAGTTCCTTTTCAATGGTCTGGTCAACCCTCCCTCTTTCCTCAACCCGCCCTTGGTCCTAGAGGAGACGGTAGGTGGTGAAGCTGAAGAAGGGGAGGCCTTGCTTTCATCACAGCATTTGGACGATACTGCTGCTCTGCCTGTTGACCTTGGTCAAAGTGGTTATGATGTTTTGCCGAATGATGTCAGAGTTCATGCACAAGGTGTCTCGTCAGCTGAAGATTGAGAATCCGCGTAGATGATGATACTTACACATAATACATATGCATTGATCCATGGAGATGCGCTAATGCCAGCCGTCACGCAATTGATGAGCACCGCCCTTTATTCAATATGCCGTTCACGGAGCCGCATGTGAACAAACTCCTGGCAGGACCATATGGTCCTCGACAGGAGACTCACATGCACAATTGAACAAAGTCAAGTCTCATGCCTTTCAAGGCTCGCGGTTCTCCGAACAAGCGACGACTTTTGATCATCATCTGAACTTCGGAAGAGGTAGCGAGGTTTCATACCGAGAACAAAGGCGGCGAATTTCGGCAATTTGCACGTCCACTCTAGATCTTCGTATCTTCTCTAATATCAGTGAGAGGGTGGACGTTGCAGGCTGGATATAGGTTGGGCTTCGAGAGATTCTTCCGCCGACACGAGGCAGATTGCTAACCTATAAGTACTCGCTGGAGTCAAGGCTTCTCGAAGGTGACGGGCGCGAACAGAAAAGTGGACCAGTTGAGCGTCGAACTACCGCTACCTTGGCAAACTCTATTACTGATTCAAAAGAGGGATCAATTGCTACGTGCATGCGGGGAAGGTGGCGCATGTACAGAACCGCCGAGCTACTAACCAGCGACTACGTGTATAAATATATATATGCCAATCTATATTCTTGGCCTAGCAGGCAGGTTTACTCCGTAGTAGAATCACCCTAATAGATGTTGTCACTGCGATAAGTATCATCTGAGCGCCTCACCGCAAATTTATTTTCATTTTGCTGCAAGATTTGTACAATTGGATGCGTGTACCGTGGATCCGAATATCGCACTATTCTTGGTTCATGTTTCAACCGCCAGCAAGATCTCGTTCATGCTGTGCCAGCTGCTAAAGTCTTTGGAGTGAGAAAATTAACTCAATGGAGGATGCTAAGGATGCTTACAAGGCAAAGCGTGTCATGGCTTGAGACGAGATGACTCTACATTAGGTCATTCGGAGGACTCGTTGTCACTGTCGCTAGTATCTAGAAGGGTCGCAGCTTCTAACTTCTCGATGTTCCAGCCGATCATCGTTTTCGTAATCGTCAGAGCTTTTAATTGCTCTGCGATGTCTAACATTATCTCGTCGCTGCGCAAAGGTCATATCAAGACATTGCCATTATATCGGAAAATTAAAATTGACGCCGCACCTAGCAGATGCTTGGATCCAAACCAAGAAGTCGTCCACCCAGATTTTGCTATACACGTAATATACTTCATGATGGTCCAAAATATGTTTCATCTCCAATATGTAACGTGTGACCATTCTTTTGCCCTTGGCCAAGATGGCCGCTACATCATTCCGACATGCATCGGCCATTGCGAAAGAGCGATAGAGAGGGAACGCGAGAGAACGCCGATAAGACGGCATCAAGGCCGAGGCGAGGTCATCGTCGGTGAACCCCGATGTGGAGATAGACAGAGGAACGCTTTCTGAAGCAATGTATCGAGGGGGATCCAGCGCTGAGAACGCAGGTACGAGTGAACAAATTGTCCATGCGCTTTCAGGGGTGGGGTCGTGCTGTGTCGTGCGCCTGTCATAGGCATATGCGAATAACAAGGTCAACAGCGTCAGATACAGGGCACGCTGTTGCGATGTTGTCGGTAAGTCTGTTAATGAACTCGGTGTCAAATATGGTATAAAACGAGGATATTACTAACATTCTTTGCGCGGCAAATTTAGCATCGTCATATTCTCGCTCTCGGTGAATATACACTCGGCATGTGCGAGCTCGCGGTCTTCCCAAGCGATAAGTTCTTGAATGTACTCATCATCCACGTAGTCTGCCCTGCAGGAGAAGGCAGATGAGTATTCGAATCCATGTCTTGTTCAGGGATCCTACATGTAATGCTCCTCGTCCCATTTCATCTCTTCATGTTGCAACCTTTTCGCTCGCCGTTCTTCTGGTAAGCAGCTTTCGGCCTCACTTCCAAGCTCATTGACATCATTTTCTGTGTGAGCAACGTGGGTGAAGTACCCTGTGTACATATCCAAGAACCCATAATATCTCTTCGTGGATAGTTGTAACGGAGATTCCGCGACAGTCTGGGGAAACTGCCAGTCATTCTCAGCCGCTGAAAATGATTTGAGGATGTTTGTTTGAAGCGTGAAAGGCATGGCACGCACCTTGCAATATGTCCCGTTGTTCAAGGGAAATCGCGCTAGTTAAATCCACGAGTTCTTCCAGTTCGCTTTGTGGTGAAGTCTCAGACTCGATGACTTCTATAGTCGGTTGTTTTGGGACCTCGACATGACGAGGAGCGAGCAGCTTTGCTAGTAGGTCCAAGTCTGGGAATTCTTGTCCCTTCGTCTCTTTAGTCAGTGTAACCGTTAAATATCCACTGCTCGGATCATAGGTTGCAGACGATTGGTCGTCCTCGAGGACCGGATGAGGAAAGTTTATACGCAGGAAATAAGGGTTTATGTGAACGGTCAACAAAGTCTCATCGATGTTGATCTCCACATCAGAGGCCTACTTCGAGGGTATCGTTGATCAGGCTTGTCATGATGAGTGCTGTGCGGACGTACTCTTACTGATGGGCAATACACGGACACTGCCACTGATTCAAGAGTTTGGGTACAGTAAAATCGTGGAGTTATCATTGTGGTGATAACTTTGAAGGCCGGCGAAAGCGACAATGATTCTTCCAGCTCCAAGTTCGGTGATAGACTAGCGAATTACACCGATTCTGGGATTTGATCCAGAGAGTGTGGATGATGAATCCAAAACAAGTTTCACTGATACCGATGAATATACATCCGAGTCATTTGCAGTACAGCAATTGTAATTCACATACTTAAACGTCGGGCTGACCGGTGAATGTCCCAGTCATTATAGCCCTCGAGATCAAAATGGACCCTCAGGTAGTCTTTACTTGCTATTCCACCAGGCTTAGACGCTGATGTTTTTTGCTTGAAGAAATTTACAGCATATCCGTCGCTCGCTGCTGTGGAACAACTCATTATTCGCGAGAAGCGAGGCAACTGCGTCCCAATATTTATTCAGCTTCCTGCGGACCTCATCACACCATGCATGGCATATCTCCGAATAGCCAAAGACTCCAAGTACAGCTTCCTGCTGGAGTCGGTCATTGCGGGGGAGAACATCGCCAGATACAGTTTCGTCGGCGCAGGTAAGGGTGCCCACCCGGTGTTACCTCCTTTTTAATGTCAATTGACGTGTGTTAGATCCACTGAAGGTCATCAAAACTGGACCGAACGAGGAGACCCAGGGAGATCCACTTTCTGCGCTACAGCGGGAGCTCGCCGTTCATCAATATGTCAAAATTCCTGAGATTCCAACCTTCACCGGAGGCGCCATCGGATATGTGTCTTATGACAGCATACAATACTTCGAGCCCAAGACTGCGCGGGAACTCAGTGATCCTTTACATATCCCGGAGTCTGTGTTTATGCTTTGCGACACCCTCCTCATATATGATCACCTATACCAGTCCATCAAGATCGTCTCTCATGTCTTCTATCCCAAAGACGCTGGCACCACGAACCTTCCATTCGTATATCAGACCGCTCAGTCAAAAATCCGCCGGCTAGCAAAAGTGCTTCTGAGTAACACAACTCCAGAAGTACTACAGCCTCCAATTACGTTAGGGAACCAAGCCGTTTCTAACGTAGGCAAGGAAGGCTACGAATTATTTGTGACCAAACTCAAGGAGCACATCATCGCCGGTGACATCATACAAGCAGTTCCATCCCAACGCCTTGCCCGTCCGACAAATTTACACCCTTTTAATGCATATAGACATCTTCGTCAAGTCAACCCTAGCCCCTACATGTTTTATTTGGATTGCGGAGAGCTACAGATAGTCGGCGCCAGTCCGGAGACTCTGTGTAAAGTGGAAGAAAACAAGGTCTACAACCATGCGATTGCTGGGACCGTCAAGAGAGGCAAGACTCCAGCAGGTCGGTCTTAATTTCCGCCAAAGGGGCAAGCTATTTGACTTCTTTTGCAGAGGATGAGAAGCTCGTCGAACAGCTCATTTCATCTGAAAAGGATCGAGCAGAACACATAATGCTTGTTGATCTCGCCAGAAACGACGTCAATCGGGTTTGCAAGCCAGAGACCGTGAAAGTCGATCATCTTATGGCGGTTCAAAAATTTAGTCACGTCATTCATTTGACGTCTCAAGTTTCGGGAATGCTGAGGGAAGATTTGACGAGGTATTTTCACCGATAGGCTCGCGTTTTCTGCACCTGCCAACAGTTTTTAACAGGTTCGATGCTTTCCGCTCCATATTCCCCGCGGGAACTGTATCGGGAGCTCCCAAGATTAAAGCCATCGAACTGGTTGCCGAACTAGAGGGGGAACGGAGGGGAGTCTATGCCGGTGCCGTCGGACGTTTCGACTTTGCAGATGACGAAATGGACACATGCATTGCCATTCGTACGATGACATTCAAGGACGGGGTCGCCTACTTGCAGGCAGGAGGAGGCATCGTTTTTGACAGCGTAGAAGAAGATGAGTATTTAGAAACCATCAACAAACTGGGGGGTAATCTACGAGCGCTGACTGATGCAGAGAGTAAGTCTTTTTGCTAAGTTATGGTGTTGCGGTTACTGAAGAATTATACAGAATACTGGAGCGAGGTTCAAGCGTCATAGTCAGAACAACGTTGTATACTGCATGTAGTAAACTATTCTCTATCAGCTATATATCGTGAGGTACCTCGTTCTTGACCACGCATGTACCGGGATTGTCGTAGCTCTTTTTGCTGTTCTTCTTTGTCTCGTAAAACCCTCCCTTCTCGTCCTGCTATGCTGAGAACACCGGCAATTAACTCTGCTGTTCGAGGGCTTTCGTCATTCGCAGGAATGGCATACATGACAACGCGAGGATCGACATTCGAGTCGACAATACCAATGGTAGGAATATGCTGTATTGCACATTCGCGGATGGCGTGGATATTTGCCATGGGGTTTAGGAAGATGACGAGGTCGGGTGTGACACGCTGCCCTTGTGCGACGTCAGACCCAAACAACTGCAGTTTGTTCGTAAGTGTGCCAGGCAGCCATCTTTCGCCAACGTGGAAAGCCTGTGGTCCAATCCTCTCCGCAGCTTTGCGCACAACAGCACGCAGATCTGGACGAGTGCCCACGAAGACAATTGTGCCATCCCTTGCAACGACAGAGCGAGTGAGGCTTGCAGCCCTCCGCAACAGTGGGAGGGTCGAGTCGAGGTCAATTATGGTGATACCGGCGCGGACGCCGTACGCGTAGGGCATAAAATTTGGATTGAGCAGAGATTTAGCGTGCCCAAAATGTGCGCCAGCAGCTATTAGTGCGGATAATGTTGCTTCAGACGGAGCGAGAGGTCGGTGCAACTGGTGGTGGGGTTGGAAGGTATTATTACGCGTCACATTAGAGCCATGCTCGCCGAATAGATCGACTACACAGGATGATAAGCAAAGGCTAGTCTCGTACGCGAAGAAAGAGTCTCACCGAGCATTTTGAAACGTATCCGGCGGTCTTGCAACAACTGCCAATCATCTGGTGACTGCAGAGGAAATGGTTGATCACTAGAAGTGAACACATTTCGCCGGTGTTGTAGAGCTGAAAGCTGGCTTCTACGCATACATCTTGTAGCAGACAACCAAGGCCTCAGACCCGCCTTGGTGGACATGTCGGAGAATGGGTTGTGCTGGTGGCAGTGCAAAATTTGACACCAATGGTCAAGTTGCTTACTTCAGCCGTGCAATCGATTTTTTTTGATTGCTCTTCTGCCCTTCACCACCATCCGGCTCATCTTTCTCTTTACTGTTTTATCTCTTTTTTAAAATGTCAATGGAAGACATATTCGACGGCGCTGTTGGCATCGATCTCGGCACTACCTACTCGTGAGTACCACAATTCGCTATCATCATCCTAATATTAACCTCATATCTTAGGTGTGTGGGTGTCTGGCAAAATGATCGAGTTGAAATCATCGCCAACGATCGTAAGTCTCTGTGTTGTACGACGAATTCGCACATTTACAGAGGGTGTGTTTTGCAGAGGGTAACCGGACAACACCTTCATATGTCGCATTCTCTGCGGAGGAGCGTCTAATTGGTGATGCCGCAAAAAATCAGGCTGCTATGAACCCCCGCAACACGGTCTTTGATGCTAAGCGTCTCATCGGCCGTCGTTATGAGTGAGTGTCTCGTGAAGTATCTTTCGATAGCCGTGATAACATGCGAAAATTAGTGATCCCGATGTCAAGAAGGTTGGTATGAGGATCTAGAACTAAAATGAGATGCTAAATATGTCACTCCAGGATATGACCCACTGGCCCTTCGAGGTCGTAGAAAAGGAGGGTTCGCCCTTGATTAAGGTTAACTACCTTGGCGAGGAGAAGCTTTTTAGCCCTCAAGAGATTTCGTCAATGGTTCTCACTAAAATGAAAGAGATCTCGGAGGCAAAACTCGGCAAGACTGTTACCAAGGCCGTCGTCACGTGAGTTATTCTTTTCGTACCGCATGGAAATTGTTCCAATACGAATGAACAGCGTCCCCGCCTACTTCAACGACTCGCAACGTCTGGCAACCAAAGATGCTGGTACCATCTCTGGTCTTGACGTTCTCCGTATCATTAACGAACCCACTGCCGCTGCCATCGCGTACGGTTTGGATCGTCAATCGAAAGCGGAGAAAAACGTTTTGATTTTCGATCTTGGTGGAGGAACTTTCGATGTCTCGTTGCTCAACATCAGCGGTGGTGTCTTCGCGGTGAAGGCCACTGCAGGTGACACTCACTTGGGTGGTGAGGATTTCGACAACACCCTCTTGGAACACTTCAAGAATGAGTTCAAGAGGAAGACAAAGCACGATATCTCTGAGGATCCTCGTGCACTCAGACGGCTCAGGAGTGCTTGCGAGCGTGCCAAGCGCACCCTCTCGAGTGTTACCCAGACTACCGTTGAGGTTGACTCGCTGTACCAGGTTAGCATGTCACGTATAGGCTCACTCAAATTTTATCTGATGCATCCGCACCTAGGGTGAAGACTTCTCTGCCAACATCACTCGTGCCCGTTTCGAGGAGATCAATGCTGCTATGTTCAAGTCGACCATCGAGCCCGTCGAGAAGGTGCTCAAGGATGCTAAGATGCCCCGTGATAAGGTCGATGATATCGTCCTCGTTGGTGGATCTACTCGTATCCCCAAGATTCAATCTCTCGTTTCGGAGTACTTCGGTGGACGCCAGTTGAACAAGTCGATCAACCCCGATGAGGCTGTTGCCTACGGTGCTGCTGTCCAGGCTGCTGTTCTCACTGGCCAGACCTCGGAAAAGACTGCAGATCTTCTTCTTCTTGACGTGGCTCCTCTCTCGCTTGGTGTTGCTATGCAGGGTGATGTCTTTGGTGTCGTCGTTCCCCGTAACACTCCCATTCCCACCAACAAGTCACGGACATTCACGACAGTTGAGGACAACCAGACGACTGTCACCTTCCCTGTGTAAGGCGCATACTCATCTACATCCTAACGTCACACTGACATTGACATCCAGGTATGAGGGTGAACGCACTCAGTGCCGTGATAACCGTCTGCTTGGTGAATTCGAGCTGACTGGTATTCCTCCCATGCCTCGTGGACAGGCCGAGCTCGTTACCACCTTCGAAGTTGATGCCAACGGTCTCCTCAAGGTCTCCGCACAAGACCGTGCTTCTGGCCGTAAGGCATCTATCAGTCAGTGACTATCTTTAATATTCTTTCTGCAACTAACACTCGTTCAGGCATCACCAACTCCGTCGGTCGTCTATCATCGGCCGAGATTGACCAGATGATCAAGGACGCTGAGCAATTCAAGCAGGCTGACAAGGAGTTCTCCTCACGTCACGAGGCCAAGTCCGACCTTGAGGCTTACATTCACCAGGTCGAGGGCACTATCACGTCGCCTGAGATCGGCATGAAGCTCAAGCGTGGTGCCAAGTCCCAGGTTGAGACTGAGCTTGCCCGTGCTCTCGAGAAGCTCGAGATTGAGGACTCGACAGCAGATGAGTTGAGGAAGTCGCAGCTTTCCATCAAGCGGGCGCTTCAAAAAGCGACTGCTGGCATCCGGTGAACGATGGTGATTATTGATGCGTAATATGCAAAGTAGCGCAGCGTAGTATTTTCATGATGTTGTGTCTGTTGTTCTTCCTGTTTTGCATACCAAAATTGGGCGTTGTGTTCGCAATGCATTTCTCTTTCCTATCGCAATCACATCATGCATGGCTCATATGAGGCAATTACGTGACAATGTGGTACGTATTTCATGAGAACGTCATGATGTAGTAACTGCTTTATGGATACGAAGCCCAACCTCGAGTACCCATAGTTCTTCGTCAGCACCATCACACAGAGCCTTATCAGCCTCTGCAAAGGCGAGAGCGCTTTTTGCTTTTTGTCGTGCAGGCAGCGTGGGGTGAAGAATGATGGTGTCATGAAGCTACAACAATGTCAGACAATTTCAGCTGCTTTAATGGACTACCAACCTGTGAGAGTATTTGTGATGCGGAGTATCCTTCTCGCATAATCCCTTTCACCCTTTTCTGGACGGCATCGAAGCCCTTCAGTTTCCTGTTTGCGGGCAAGTCATCTACATCCATGTCCTCGACGACAGAAACACCGAGCGTCCTCGCAAAATCGTTTATTACAGCAGTTGGGACAACACCTGCTATCTCCTGGATGTCGTGAGGCGTGATTGGCACTGGAGGGTTGGTGGAGGAAGATAATCGAGACGCAGATTGCAAATATGTGATGGATCGACGGAGGTCGCCACCTGAGGTCTCAATCAGGGTGGAAATGACCTCGGGACTTACGTCGATATTTTCTGCACTCGCGATGTGAGAGAGTCGGGATGAAGTAGATGTCGAGTCAAGGGGCGTGAAACGGAACTTGGAACACCGAGAAGCGAGAGGCTCGATGATTCTTGTAGCAGTCAGTGAGTGCGAGGAGAAACACGAGTGCTCTCACCTTGTCACGTAATTGCAGACAAGACAGAAGCGAGTGATCCTGGCGTAGGTCTCCATTATCCGTCGTAGTGCACCTTGCGCATCTTGCGTCATGGAATCTGCTTCGTCGAGAATGATGATTTTGTATGGCGGACAGGGATAAACGTTTCCATCTGATGCTACTGCCTGTGCACGGGGAGTTTGACGGGCAAAAGATTTGATTTTCTCTCTGACAATGCTGATGCCTCTCTCGTCTGAGGCATTGAGCTCTAGGACTCGGTTTCGAAAGTTATCGGGTCTGGCAGAGCAGTGAGTTTGGGTAAACATATGTAACGTCAGCCGCACCCAAAGAGTTGCCTAGCAAGGGCAAGAATGGTAGATGTTTTACCAGTTCCGGGAGGCCCGTAAAACAGCATGTGAGGGAGCTACTTTGCGTGAGGAAGAACCACGCCATAAATAAGAGAGGGTTGCATACATTCGTCGAAACCAATGTTTTCCGCAGTACTGCGACTGTGTGCTCTTGTGCTGAGACATCATCTATGGTCTTTGGTCGACTGCATGCATTGAGAGAAGCTTCATGTCGAGAAAAGAAAACACACTGACTACTTTTCTACCCATGGTTGGTGTGCTGGGTCTACAGAATGTTTCGAGGCCGCTGGTGTTGACTTTGCTTGAAAAAATGCCATCCTTGGAGAATTCTTGGATGTTTGTGTCTGCTTCAAGCACGCGCAAGATGAAACGCGTCGGAAACGCGTGACTGTCACGTCACGAACACGTCTCGGCAATATATTTCCCACGAGACAATCCATCCCCCGACGCGACTCTACAGCACGCGTTTTTTCGTTTCCGACTACCGCACACATGGCAGATACAGAGAAAAAAGGTATGTCTTACGCACAACTCAATCGGTTTTATAGCTGAAAGCCCTCAGATTCTTCTAGCGCATCGACATCTACTGGTGAGCACAGTCGACCAGCATTCTGTCCCGGATGCACTCACCCAGACGCGTCTTTTTGTTATATAGCAGCAAAGAAACCTCTTGTTGAGTTGAAAAATGGAAAAGTCATCTTCAAACAGAAGCCCATATCGTTTGAGAAGTCGTCAGAGGCGATGCAAGGTCTGCCCTCCTCCCATTTCGACAGTGCTAAATCCAACGCCTCTATTTCATAGAAATTGTCAAGTTTCGCGAGATGATCGAACAGCGAATTGAAAGGCAGGACCCCCCGCTTACTGCTATTCCAGATGAGCATAAACCGCTGATAGTGAAACTTGCGCAAGAGAGGTGAGCTTGTAACATAGCGACCGATGTAGGTCGTCATTGACTTCTATATCTAGTGATAAGGGAGTCACTCCGCTGGCGAAGCATATCCGCTCCGAACTTCTGCCATCTTTTGACGAGGACGACGACTCTCGACGTGAAAGCATATCAGTTGCCTTGCCTCTTCTCGTGGTAGAGCATGCCATTCAGTCACTCATGGTCAGGACCAATTATGGCTTGGACGGACCAGTAGGATACAAACTCCCTTCTGTTGTGTGCGCTTGGCGATGGGAGGTCAGAGATGACCATAGGCATTGGCTGCCCAAGTCTGCCAAAGAGAAAGCCGAGACAAGGATAGCTGAGCGTGTTCAGGCATGTATTATCTTAAATTCAGAAATTTTCTTTAATATCTCTTCAGGCCAAGATAGACCTGCTCGCAGCCTTCGAAAGCCTACCGCAGGATGAACGGAATGCTATTCTCGACCCTAAAGGTACCAACAAGCTCCCTACTAAAGACATCAATCAGCCCACTCCACCAAGCAATGCAACCGCCGAACCAGTTGATGCAGCAGAGCTCAAGGACTCATCGTCCCAGCGCGATCCGAGTGCGAGTGCCAATGAACCCGAAAACATCGAAGTATGATCTCCTCTCCCTTGCCCATGTCACTGCCCCATTAACAAACTTCGGTAGTCCGGCAGTGCAACTCCAAAAGCTCGACAGCGAAAAGCTGCAGATTCAGATAAGGCTGTAAAGGTACCCCAGCCTCCTATGTAACAATCTTCTTTAGTTGACGTTATGATTCCAGGCCAAGGAGAAGGAAGAGAAGAAAGCAGCCAAGGCCGAGAAAGAGAAGAAGCAGAAGGCGACACAGGACAAATCCCGATCTCTTATGGCTAACTTCTTCGGGAAGGCCAAGGTCCCTCCGCGCGAGTCACCTTCAAAACCCATCTGCGGGTCTTCTAATGGCGAATCGGATTTTCAGAAGACGTTTAAGCCTTTTGTCTTGAAGAAGGACGCAGAAATGGCGCCCATTAACCGGTTCTTAAAGCCTAGCAAACGAACTGGGAGAAAGCAGACCTCGGGTTTCAGCCATGCAGACGCTATCGTCATCGATGATACCCAAGCCTCGGAGACGAATAGCGATGATGTATTCGTATATCGTACGCCAGCATTCAACCATGCCGAAGCTAATGCGCAGGGTGCGTGCATCGAACTTTTCGTGTTCATATCATTGATATCATGTACAGAGCGTCTCCAGGATATTATACGGTCGTTGCGGCCACTTCAGCTCACACAACCTCATGACCGATCGAAATCCTCTTTTAAATCATTCAGCGCATGTAACACGAAAGATATATATTCCCAGCTCAATGATGCTGAGATAGCTGGGGATACATCTCAGGTTCGATACCTGTCGAACATTCTTTGGGATAGAAAGAGGCTTCCAGCGAAGGTCTTAATTTTCCATGAAGACGCTCGTCCTGGCTACTACGGTTCCTGGACAAGGAACTCGCGTATCATTGGTCCCAGATCACCTTTCGCTCGTGATCTGCTTGCCCGAGATTACGGGTACGATTCTGGAGAGGAATGGGAAGATGAAGGCACAGCGGATGCGGACAACGTCGATGACGATGACGATGATGAAGGCGAAGGCGAGGAGGGTGATTCTGATCTGGAAAGCTGGCTAGTGGATGATGATGAAATTGAAGAAGTTGTTCCGGATGACCGGGACTTGTCACCTTCACTCTTGGACATACCTCTTCCCCCTCCCAAGAGAAAAGCAGAGCCTCTTGACAAGCAGCCTGAGAAGAAGCGGAAGGTCGTAATCCCCCTCGTCCCCTATACCAAAGGGCCTCTGTGGGAGTCGGTCATAGGTCAATGTGAATATGATCCTTTCAAACCATACCGCATACAACTGTTTAATGGTACGTTCATTACGAAGTCCTCCGAACCTTTTCTGATTTGCCTGCTATAGATACGCCATATCAAGTCAACCCCTTCACTTTCATCTCAAAAACTGCCGAAGAAATTCAGCAAGCAAATTATGAGTCCAAGTTTGTGGTTCCTTCCCTACCCAATCGGATATCAGGAAGCAACAGTGTTGCGGAATCATCGGCTGCTGCTGCTCAGGCTCCAGCGAACAAGCGTGTTACCCTAGCGTCCACGCCAAAGACCACATTCCCCGATGCACATGTTCCTCTGCTCCTCAGCAAGATCACGGCTTTAGCGACGGCAAACCTCACATTTATCGTGGAAAGCATTCACCAGGAGCTTCGTGCGGACAAGGTGAAGAAGAATGCTATCGAGGCAAAGGTACGGGAGGTGGCAGAGAAGTCCAGGGAGAAGAAAATATGGGTTGTTAGCGACGGGCGACAACAACTTTAATCGACGACTCTCTCCATGGTACCTTGACCACCATTTCAAGTATTTGTAGTTTTAATCACGTCGCTTTTAGGAGGAAGTATTTAGAACCTCCTTCATATCTCATACAGTAGATTAGGGTGGTTCAAACGTTCAAGACCTGCAGCGTCAGCTGCGTGATTAGTTCTTTGTAAAAATACCATGTAAACAGAATTGGTTCAAGTGGCACTCCAGAGTCCGTTGATATCAACGCGTGACATTGAATGGATATATTATGGGCCATAAGGGAGTAGATATGGATATTACTATAACAGCATGTGTGGTACAGATATGATCATACTTGAGATTTCATCATGAAATTGCCAGCCTCCAAAGCTGACTGGCATCATCAAAATCTGACTTACTTCCATCGGACGGGAAGGAGTGGATGTCACCCGATTCGCTGCCTAAACCAGATATTAGAGCACACTCCCCAAGGGCCAACTCAAATTTAAACACTCACGAACAAGCATCTTAGTCACTAGCCCGTCCTTGTCAAGGACGGGTTCGAACCCCAACCCTCTGTAGATCTTTAGGCGCAAACTAGAGAAACAGCATAATTAATCGTCAGCTCCCACCATCGTTCTGTATAGTACTCACGCAGAGCCATCTAGCTGAATCTGGTGATCCTTGGCGGGGTCCGATTCCTCCAATGAACGCGCTTGCTCTTTCAGGGCTGCCAGTTCAGCCTCTTTGCTAGATAGAGAGCCTTCCGCGTCGCGGATAGCCTTGGCTAGAGACAGCCTGGATCCATCAAGTTCATTGAGATGGGATGCGTGCTTTTCCAGAGAGGGCACGTTTGGCGGTCGCATTGAAGATTTCTTGGCAGCTTCCAAGACGCGAGACAAGGCTTGGAAATAGGATGAAGGTCACTGGAAAGTCATGAAGGATACATGGCATACCTTTCAAATCTGCATACGCCTCTTCGTTTTCTTTCTTTCCTCGGGAATAATTGACCTTCATTTGCTCTTCAGCTGCGGTTATCGTGAGGTAATCATCTGCGGGATCAATGATGCTTGTCATCTCCCGGATTAATTTGCTGCATTGAATAGTTCAAGGTTAGGGCGTCAATGTACGTGAATCATGAGATGACGTTGCTCGCGCACATGCATTCTTGTAGCTGAGGGTCTTTTGGTTGAAGGTCCCTCGCCATCGCGTGGTGGTGTTTAACAGAGCTATTGTTGCACCACAACCGCGTCACGGTCATGTGAAAATCACGTGCAACAAGGATAATTAGGAGTCTGCTAACTTGTGCTAAGTGGTGAGTCGTGACCAGTATCTACAATACATCCCGCACTCTCGAATACCTACTTTATCTTCCAATATATAATGCTGTTGCCGTACCCCGCGACCGCACACTGCTCAACCTCGACTTTCTTCTTCCATACGTTACCAGCAAGGTCCCTCACAGAAGCTTTTCGTTGACCCAGGATAAATCGTCCGCCTTCAGGACGCTCCAAGGTGGTGGGCACAGGAAGACTGCTTCTCTTTCCGGTGCCAAGTTGATAGTCATGATTCGTTCCCCAAACGACCAGATCCCGTCCTAAGCCACCCGGGCCCCCATGGGCTTGTGTATCCAAAGTCAGCAGGACATGGCCGGTGGGGGACACCGAGATAGCGTGAGGAAGGATGGGAGACATAGACCGGCTGTTTTCGTTGTCTGCGAGGGGCTTATGAGTGCATAGAAGGTTGTGATAACGAGGTACAAACATTCCCGGAGACCGCTAACATTCTTTGCGCGGACAGGATTCCCTTGGGCGTTTGAGTACAGGTTGTTCCCTAGTCCTCCCCATTGACCATTACCACAGGTCAGAAGGTCCACATAGGCGAGGGATTCGCCATCTGTGCGTTCAGCAACGAAACATGCCAGGTCACCGCCTGCGCAATAATTTAGTTATAGACGGTGAAAGTCATAGTATTCTCACTTACCTGCAGAAATGTCAATGCATCTAGTGCGGACAGAACCGGGCACATTCCTCGACAGAACTACCTCTGTCGGCAAGATAATTGTGTCAAGAGTCATGTTCCCACCCAGTCCAATCTGGCTAGAATACGTGTGAGCAACCGGATTTGCGGGTATTGATAGGTATCTTTACCCAAACTCATTCGCTCCCCAGCCAAGCACCCTACCTGAGTCTGTCACTACAAAGCTACTGCGACCTCCAGCTGCAATCTGAGAGACCTTGATGCCTTTGAGAGAGGGGATCTCAAAGAGAGAATCTGAAAATCTTATGTGCTGGTCATCTATTCCATCAAGGTTCGCAGACGTGGAAGGCGGCACATATGACACCGCGGGGCGCGAGAAAGGAGCAGCCGTAGCGAATGGGTCAGCCACTGCCCTTGGAACAAGCTCGACAGGAACGCGAGGTGGAGAGACGGTGTGGGTGGAACTTGGAGGAGCAGGAATGTCAAACTTCCGTAGTCCAAGCTGACCATGTGTGTTTGCGTTTTTGTTCATGGGATGAACCAATGTCCGACCAGAAGATGTCAATGCCAAGAGGTGATTCCTACCCGCTGAAATGGATACGAATCTAAGTCGGAATCAGCTCATAGTCTCGGATGGCAGATTGATACAGACTGTTCACCCCAAGCGAGTTTCTCCTTGGGAGCAATCACCGTGAAGTCGATGGCGTTTCCTTCCTCTCCCCATGTCCATCCGGGTCCCCACCAGGACGTACTGGCCGGGGGTGGCTTCGGAACGGGATTTTGTTGTTGTTCTGCATTAGCCGCAATGACATATATTTTCCCCGAGGCCGATAGAGCATATATTCGAGATTCGGTGAGCTGAAGCTGGATGATGTTCTAACCAAATCATGTACTGAGTGACAATGCCTTTGTAGAGAGCAAACCGTCTTACTTGTCCACGTAGCGTCAATTTCGGTCCCTGCGGCTCTGATTTTGAAGTGGGACTCGAGCCAAAGAATCCGTCGCCCCATTGGTATACATCTCCCCTTGCATCTACACAAGCAGCATGTCGCTCATGAAGTGCCAAGTCACGTAGCGCGACGTCTTTTAGCCAGCTGGCATTTACGGGGTACTGTACCCGTTTGACTCCGGGTTCGTTTGGATTGATTACGTTGTACCTGAAAATGAGTATGCCGTCTGGTGAACATATAATTATACAACTCACTGGTTGGAACCCCACGCGACTGCACATATGCTCCCATCGTCCTCCGTGATGCCTGTGCTGGACGTAGAAACTTTCTGGATGGACTGGGATATATCTTCTGGCTTCGGCGTTATAATAGCATCGTTGTGGATAGTAGTACTAAACGAATACCAGAGTAGGCCCGCGGTGGCAGTTGCAGAAGAAGCTATTATTGCAGACCGAGCCGGTCGTGCTCTAGCTGCTTGTGCCGTATGCGAAAGATGAGAGTGCAGGCGGCGAGATCGCCATGCTTGTGCAGCCGTACGTTTGAACATTGTTGTACAAGAAACAGAAGTTAACATCTTAGACTTCAATATTCCAAGCTCATGAACTCACCCCCGTTCGGGGGGTCATAAGCACTTTACCAGCTTACCTATAGTGCTGTATTGCAACAATTGCTCTGCAAAAAACTTGTTGCAGCGTGAAGATGGATCCTTCAGCCCCACAGACAGTAGCCAAGGGTGTACTCATAACATGCGAGTCCGTCTTCCACCATGGCCATTCTCATGTTAATAAAGCTGATAATTGTCTTCCTCAGCTACTGTCTGCGGTTTGACTTCAGGGTTGTATGGCGTCCTCAAATCACAACCACCAGGCCCTCTATCGTTGTTTTCGGCTTTGAATAGTGGCATTGCATCTGCAACATTCTTCAGTATGATGTGCTTTTCTTCAGGAATTCGACAGAATTAACTGGCCCATCCAGGCATACGAGAGTACCTTGTTGGCCCTGTACTCGTCTTCTCAATGCCCGGAAAACAGTACGAACTGCGCAGACAGAGACTCAATGAAGCTACAGAAGGGGCTCCTACTGATGTTTCCCGAATAACGTGGGGTGACATCCGCTCTCGTAAAGTACTCGACTCCAGCCTTAGCGGAGCTTTGGCTGGTGGCATTCTTAACTCCTGGAAGCGTGAGTTACTCTCTTGTGCTTCTCAACAACTCTCATTCCGTTATAGGCGGAAGATCGGGAACTGTTCCTGGTCTAGCGACGGGCGCGGTGATGTGCGGGCTCTTACAATGTGCATTCAATGAGTTCGACATTCTGAGGATAACTCATGTCTCCCGAGTGGCGCACACACCGCCTGTAGCAGCTGCTATACCTGTAGCACCTGTTCCGACAGAACCCCGCCCTCCCTCCTTACCTGTGGCCGCCCTAGAACCACCCAGATCGCTCACGGACCGAATATTTGCTATGTTGGGTCATAGAATATCCGACGAGGAGTATCTGAACAGGGTGAAGACTCAAAGGGATAATCATCTCCGTAGGATCGAGCAACTTGAACGGGAACGTGACGGAAAGCGCGAGACTTGACATCTCATCGTCTTGCTACGGTTCTCGTACCGTTACACCATCCCATATTGCCACAAAACTCCCTTTCTTCCAAGCCTTTATTGCACCTTACCCATCACTCGTAATCAAGCACCCTATAGCAATGGACTTGTTGAGGCTTGTCGTTCCTTTCGCGTACTTGAGAGACACATTTGGCGTGCACCCGCAGTTCCTTGGAGGGTAACTTTCTTCAACCATGTTGATGTCAAAAGTGTGCAGATTGTGCTGAGTAGTCAACCGTGGCACTTCAGGTCTGCCACACGACTCGAATCAAATTCTCGTCGGCCATGCAGTGTGAAATATAAGGTGCGTATTCAAGCTGGATAGAAGAGCCGAGAGCAAGCAAAATAATATTGCAGTTATATCCTCTGAGATCCGCTTTACCCATAATTACAATGGGTCTCGCAAGGACGGTCGACAATAAGAACACTCTGAAACGAATGCAAACATGATAAACTACTCATCGTCTTTGGACAGGCGTATATGTATACCCATCTACTGTCCAATCTCATTCCAACTATCGAGTTATGCAGTTCCTTGATTGCGAACGGTATGGAACCACTTCAAGAAGTGAGGAACATCCTGTAAAGTTATATCAGTCTTGATTCACTGTCCGTGAAATGATGTGATGTTCACCGCAGCTATTTGACCTGGCATACTGCCCTCCGTGATGAAATTCGGGATACTTCCTCCAGGTGTACTGGACGTCGCCATTCGCCACTCTACTGTGCCGTCATCTAACTCGAGCAAGCGTTCGACGGAGACATATCGTCCCTTTGTACCTTTCTCTTCAAGCGCGGCGAGATCGTCGCCAGACAAATCAACTGGAATTGAAACCACCAGACTAGATGCCTTGTATCAGAGGACATTCAAAAGGGTTTAGAGTAGTCATACCCAGTTCTTGGAGCCGACTCGTGGAGGTGTATCGTTTGCAACACGGTGAAAACGCGTGGAGAGACAGGGGGAGGGAAAGTGTAGTACATTGTCCAGATGGTCTGAGTCTCTGAGATTCGCTTGACCAGCGTCACTTTCTTGATCGCAGAGATGAACCTTGACAAAGTATGAACGTTCACATTGTTGGAGGACGACGGTGGGAAACCCACTCCTTCTCGTTCTCAGCTTTGTTAACACCAATCTTACTCCAAAATTCATCGAACGTCGCGTCCTCCTTGGTGTGCTCGGACACTCTGCAATGCCAAGGGGCTCCGTCCCCTGGTCCCTTTGCGCGGGAAAGTGTTTGGACGGTGCCCTTTGAGAAGGTCTTGCCTACTTTCCAAGAATCGGTGGATTCTAACACTTGACGACCAAGCGCAAGGATAGTTTCCTCAGAAGCAAATTCTAAAGATTTGTTTATGGGCACCAACTAACAAACACCAGAGCGACACGTACCTGCAGGTCTAACGGGGTCGATAGAGAGTTGAGACAACATGATGGTCGGGAAGAAACCTCAGATGATGGGGACAGACGCAGCAATAGCAATGAGATCTATCATCTATATTTAAATAAAAGATGCGCTAAAAATAATATCATGTGCTATTTGAAAGCAAAAGTAAGTACTGCCGCCAATCAACGCCAGTGCAGCGCAACGGGTGTAGAAATGCGACATGACGGTTGTGTAGCCAACATCATTAAAGCGCGGGCGAATCACCACAGGGACCAAGAACAAACCCCACTCTCATGCGCTAGTTTGTGGTGATGGGCCGCTCTTAGTGAAAGCAGTCAGGTCGACGAGGCCAAAGTATCGACTGCGACCTAGCGAGGTTTCATCCCTTGGAAGCTTCTCGCCGCGATGCAGAACTACACCAATAAACTTCCGGTCTCCTCGTAGCCACTTTTGTTTGTAGAATCGTACGAAGCCCGGGGTGGTGGCATAAATAGTATGGTCGCGACCCATTCTGACCTGAGGATTTTATGAATATCGTTATACAATAGGTAGGAAGGTTACATACATTCTGCCCTGGGTGGAATTGGGTTCCTCGTTGTCGTACTATGATGTTGCCGGGAATGACGTGCTGGTCTGCATAATAGGTCTCTAGCATTGGCGAGGTGGATATACGAGGCAGAAGGACGCACCAGAAAACTTCTTGAGACCCAGGCGCTTACCCGGCGATCCTCCATGATTTCGAACCGTTCCTCCAGCACGTTTGGTGGCAGTCCGCACGGAACCTTTGTACAATGGTGGTGAAAAAACAGGTTGTCGGCAAGAAAGCATTCACGAACCAAGCAAAGAGAATGGGCTTCTTGCTGTCTCACAGCACCGAGCAAGAAAAGAAAAAGACATTACTCGCAGGTATTGCGACTGAGCTTTAGTCGAGAGTGACTAGTGAAGCCCGGTGGATGAGCGGAAGATGAACAAGCGTGAGGATAAATTAAGATCACGCGTCAAAATGTCAACTTCAATCTATGAGGCGCGCAGCAAGTACATGAATTGTGATGCAGCTAAATTTCTAACTACGGAGCCCCATCTTAAGTTTGTGTTGATCCTCTGGTATAACGAACGAGATGGAGAAAATGCAAAAAGGTCTCGTAAAGTCCCAAAATTGAGAAGATAAATCAAGAGAAAGAAATATGTGGTATATGAATTGCAAGGGAATATAAGGGTAATATATCCTGTGGAAGATGTGAGAGTACAGTTGCTAATAGTCCAGGAAAAAGAAGGGAAAAAATGAAGAATAAGGTTAATGCATATGTAAGGGGCCAGGGTCCACGTTCACCGGATGTCAAGGTCCTCGTCCTCTACAGCCCCGAGGTCGATGAATCGTGTCATTCGCTTCCTCGCGCGCCCCTCGTCGCGTATGCGTTGCGGGTCAGGACTATCGCCCCTCGAGGACGCACAGCTGCACCCGGCTAATGCAGCATGCTTCTCGCAGAACATCTGGCCGTCTACCTCCCAGTACTCCGCCAGCTGCTCCCCGCAGCCGTTCTCGAACTCACATAGAAGATGGTCTGGATGGTATCGCTTTCCTGCGTGAGTAACTGCACAGGGACCCTCTATAGGCTGGCCACACGAGACTGCGGCGCAGAGGGAGTCGTTCGCCTCAT
Organism: Suillus clintonianus; assembly: GCF_016758775.1. Classification (NCBI taxonomy): domain Eukaryota; kingdom Fungi; phylum Basidiomycota; class Agaricomycetes; order Boletales; family Suillaceae; genus Suillus; species Suillus clintonianus. The sequence goes on from NW_024539225.1 coordinate 1,226,562, forward strand.
GGTAGTGGTATGCGCATAGAGGTTTGCCATCAAAAACGTAGAATTCCTTGTCTGGGAATGGTTTCTGCATGGTGACGGAATCAAAAACAAACCAAAGATGTAAAGACCACACAACTCACCTGACAATTGTGGCAATTGAAGCAATCCCTGTGATATTTGCCCTTCAGTTGACCATCGGAAGACGACACGGCCTGCTTCTCGATGGGAAGATTACACCGGCGGCACTATGATGAAACATGTTAGATGGAAAACAACCACTAACCACATGAAACATACCTTGGGAAGGTACATATTCTTCCAGCATCGTTCACACAAGACATTCCCGCCGTCCATCTGGATCCACCTCCCATCGTCGACCTTCGTATCACAGTTCACACAGATGCGGTCCTTCTTCACCTTGCCCCGTTCCCGTACTCGCGCGACTTGGCCCGTTATTCCTACACGTTCGGAATGAATGTGTGGGTGATGCGGACTCGTATAGGACCGTGCTGGTAACTTTGGCGGTCTGCTTTCCGGTGATACGGGGCCTGGTACTGTGTTGGACCGATTGGGCTTTCCAGAACCGCGACTGCCGGAGGGCCCAGCCATTGAGGCGAGCACTGAACCTGAAGCGAGGACAGAGACGGATGCACCTTCCTCAATCAGCGTTTCCATTGCACGTTCCAATGCTCCAACAGATCGTGTTGTCGTGTGGGTTGCAGCCGAAGCGCTGCGCGTGCGGATGGAGCTGGCATCGACGGTTCGCGAGGTGGATGGAGTTGGAGCAGACGAAGCTCCCGAAGCGTTCCGCGATGGCGGCTTTCGACCTGAGACAGATGGATGCCCACCTTCGACGCTTGGAAACTGGACCTTGTTCATCCCAGATGCATTTGACTTGCGTATATCGAGCGGCATTACCACAGGCGTGTCGTTGTCAGAATCATCCGCATACGCCAACCCCACTTCTGAATCAGTGTACGGGGACATGGGTTCTGTGCCACCTCTAGGACCCCTCCCCGGTTCCGCCGTATGCGTCGTATACACGCTCTCCTCGTCAGAATCGTCGCCGCTGCGGTTTACAGGTCCCTTATCAAACGTGTCGAGAAATGGTAGGTGAACGGGGACAGCTGAAAACGGTGATTGATTTACAGTTTCCCCACTGAGGTGTCTGGAGAAAGGATTGAAAATGGGCGAGGGTGATCGTGACGGAGTAACAATATGGATATCAGCAGGGGATGACGAAAGATGGGCGAGTTTCTGGTTTGGGGATGGTGAGTGGAACCGTTCCTCAGCCTTAACATGAGAAGGTTGCTCATGGGTTGGTGTTGTGTTGTGAGCAGGTGACAACGGCGACGCGGGATGAGGAGAGACAGGGGAATGAGAGTGTCCCGAGTTCGGAGAGAGTGGGGGTGTCATTGCGGCTGCAAAGACAGGATTAGTGAGTATAGATTGAATGAGAAAAGTGGAGACAAACACGATCGAACAATTACGGATAATAATATATTTAAAAAGCTTAAAAAAGCTTATGGTGCAGTCCATCGCCGCGAAATAACGATGTGGAGTAGGTGAATGATAAGTAAATATGGGACGATGGGGTGTATGCACGACATATAAAAGAAAGGTTTCAGAGGAAAGTGCTCACCTCGCAGGACATGGTTCATGGTGGTGTTGAGGTCCAGATACTTGGGAGCATTTGCTCGACGACCGTCCATCACAGGAAATGCATCCATAGCGTGAGGATGAGCAGAAACCATCGCAGCTCGTGCTACAGCTGCAAATCCCCTCCGACCAACGCCAGCCATACCAGCCGCACCCCCGCATTTCGTATCGATATTACGTTCACTGTCTGGCACTGGCGAGCGGGTTGCGGGTGGTCGTTGAGCCGCAGGGGCAGACGACGGAAAGGGAATACCCGCTGATGGAGGGAGGGCCGAAGTACTGCGGGGTGGACGAGGGACTGACGCAGGCTGCAGTGCGGGTCCTGGACCGGTAGGTATACGGTCTGGTGAAGGACGGGAAACATCAAATGAAGGACGTCGTGCGTCGGTAGGAGGTTGATGTCGAGGTACGTCAAAGGAAGGACGTCGTACATCAGTAGGAGGCTGTACGTCAAAAGAAGGGCGTCGTGTATCAAACGAAGGTCTAGGAGGAGCATCAAACGAGGGGCGAGGCTTATCCAACGATGGCCTAGGTGCAAGAGTAGAAGATGTGCGTGAACGATCAAATGACGGACGCGGAGTGAGACTCGGTGGAATAATAGAAGTGTGGGAAGGAGCATTCGAGGGCGTTCGTGTCCTGGACGGTGGGAGCGGCGCCTGCGGAATAACGGGTACATTTTCTCTTCGAGCTAACGATGCTGTTCTTGGGCGACCCATTATAGGCGCAGACGCGCTCGACAGATCATCTCCAAAGGGATTGGGGAAAGATGTCACACCAAGGGGTGATCTGTTACTAGCGCTCCCCGTATTTGAAGGAGTGCGGGTCCTGGTGGGTCCTGGAGGATTTGGTATTCGAACGGGAGCAGTGACGCGCTCTGGAGCGGATTGGGCCGGGGATCGAGCATGGGGTGTATTAGTGGAGGTTCCTCCGTTGAGAAGGATAGATTGTGGGATTGGAGGAGTAGCTGGGCTGTTGGTGCGTTTAGCACCTAGATTAAAATTTACAGTCGGGGGTATTCGCTGAAAAGGATCATGTTGGGAAGACCTGGGTGGAGGAGGAGCATGAGGGGGCGGGGTGCGAGAAGTCTGCTGTTGTAGCATTGGAGCCCTATTAGAAACAAGAATATTCTGTAACCTCTGTGGTAGAAGAGAGTTTGTTGATTTTGGAGACATGGGCGGTTTCTGAAGAGACAGTAAAGTAGGTGGAGGCTGTGGCGAACATACGTGGTCACCGAGCTCTGCGAGCGGGACTGTTTGCATGCAACTGGAGCATTTTACGGTAGGAAGAAGCTGTGAGATTCTCGGTGGTTGGTTTGGATGATCGCTAGCGATTTGTGCCATAAGAGAGCACCTCACTAGTGATGTAAACGACCAGCGGTTATTAGGAAAGTCTAGTAGTATGCACTGTTAGGAATGACATGAAAGTTTGAGAAAAGAGACCTCACTCTCGCTTGACAGTCTCTATATTGACGCTCCGACTAAGTTAGCTAGGTTTCATTCCAACTCACAAGCTGGTTATTTTGAACCCTCTTGGAACCTGCAAGAGGAGACACCTCATCAATCTAGTAGGCAGAGAAACGTGATATCATGGGACTGATCCGCCGGAAAAGGTCAAGCTTCCGTTCTTCTTCACCAAAATGGTCACTCAGGGTTGACTGACAACGTTGACAGCTTGGTATAAACTTGACTCTCTTCCCCACTGTCAAACAACCAACCAATCGTCGAGTCTGTATGGATTCAGAGCCGTTAATGCCAGTATGTGTTTTGCAACTTTGAAGGTAGCTGAACGTTGACCACGTCTACCAACAGCTCGGCCACGCCGTCACTATCGCCGATCCCACCCGTCGCCTACGAATACAAAGTTCAGCTCAGGTCACACACGCATGGAAAAGGTTACGCGTTCATGTTATTATAGTGTGGCGTGTATGTATGTCATTTCAATGTTCGCAAGTGTACAGATTACACACTAGCTTAACTACTAGCGAAAACAGGTAAAGGACGAGAGTCTATCACAATATAATAAAAAAAGCTGCTCCATACTTCGATACCGTAATGGTCATCATGCCGTGTCCATGCTAACTACGAGTCTGACTAGACTGAACCACCGAAGGTGCGTTTGCACCTATTGATCGATTTTCAACTCCAGCGACAGATGGATTGAACCGGGAGAAGAATGAGTCCCATTGACCTAACATCCAATTAAACACACCATCACGTATTTCAGAGTTGAACAGAGGACATACCCCAATCAAACATACCTCCAGGAATTCCCTCAAGGAGGCCAACATCAGCCATCGCGAACTGCTCCAGCGTATTCGACGCCTGCGGAACGTCAAGCACGTTAAGCACTTGCACGCTACTAGCCGTGTCACTCTTGACGCTATTCAACGCAGGGTTCATATTAGGGAAGCTAGCCCCATCCCCACGCGCAGCCGGAAGTGGGGTTATGGTGACCATTGATGAGCTGCGGAGTTGCGAATTCTCGTTCGCCTCTGCTAGCAGCAATCAATCAGCTTTAGCCAGCTCTATGTATTCTAGCATTCACTAACCTTCTGCTTCCTCATCAGATGACGTCACAATCGTGCCCCGAGGTACATCCTCGTAATCACCACTGCGAGCCTCACCATGCGCAACGAAGAATCCTCCACCAGGACGCGAGAGATCCTTCTTATACTCCAAGCCACTTAAAGACCGTTTACCCTTTACACCCCCCGTGGGATTTAGCAGAGGTGGTTGGTCAAGAGGAAGAGGTGGACCCTGAGTAGCCTCATACAGAAGAGCAATAATCTCGGCTGTCTGAAAAAAAAGATCAATCAATCGTTGACCAGAAATGGCATGACCACGTGGAGCGTTACCTTTCGTCGGGCAGACATGTGGTCAGGAGAAATCGAACCTTCCCATCTTCGTACGCAATCTCGGAGCTTTCTGAGCTTAGCAGCCGCTTCAGCATCTTGCCGTCTTGCCCACGTGTGATACTACAACATAATTAACACAACATTGATGAACCACATGAGCACAAACCTGGACAAGTGCGCAGGATGTTGCCGCGTAAGGGACTAGCAGCCAAACATCGTACATTCGCTCGTGAGTATCGAGCCAATCGATCGATTCGCTGGTCAGTTGAACTAAAGAAGTCCATGTCTCGACGGTTAACCCGAATTTCAAATGTGCAGGGCAAGCATAGGATATGCGCATGAAGACCCGCCAGAAAATCATGCACACTGAGCAGTACAGAAGATGCAAGAGTCCTGGGGTATTATGATTAGACCTTCATCAGAAAGCACCGAGGCCAGCCACCACGTACCCGCATCTTGAGGAGTATCAGAACCGCGATACTGTAGGTTCTCTGGGAGGTTTGTCTTCCATGACTCGAGGTCGGACAGTAGGCTATACAGCATCTCGTCCGTGGTGAACATCAGACCAGACGGGCTACAGAGAGCCGCGCGAGTGAACTCCATAGTATAAGAAAATAGGCTTGACGGACCTGTAGATGGTCTTGAGCACCCTTCCCAAAATCACGCTCAACCTGACGAGTTCGTCCATGTATAAATCATTAGGATCGCCAGACGAGGGAAGCCTAGCATCGCAGTCTTGCACATCAATCATGTACGGGTGACCATACGTCAAACTTGTCCTGCAAAGACAGTCAGCGTATGGTACAGACTCGTCATGATAGATACATACCATCGGTCGCAGATGACACATGCACCCCACAAACGTCTTCGTAGTTCAACGCTCTGTTTCACCGACTCTGCCCTGTGAAGCCCCAGGTCTTGAGCCTAATACAACGAATCAAAACCCAAAGCAATTCGACGTAAAATAAAAACCTACCATTCGGATTGCCGTACCCAACCGAATCCAGAGTGCCGAAAGAGCATTCGGAACGAATTGAGAATGGCTATCACCCATCATACTAAGAATAAGTAAGGCTTGCACGTTCGCGATGGAGGCCGTAGACAAAACATCTTCAGCTTTGATTACACCATTAACCGCATATCGAATCGAGTCAAAGACACTCTGCGGCACCTCCCTCCGTGCAGCAGCAACCAGACACATAGAATACAACAGGATTGGAGAAGGGGAAGGATTCGCCAGGAATTCTGCTTGCGATACAACAGGCAAGAGAGGAGCAATCTCTTTGAAATAAGCATTAAGGAGGTTTTGAAGGACCTCGGGTTCGAGCCGCAAATCGATGGGCTTTGGATGAGAGACTTGTTTTTCGTCCTCTGGATGGTTTTGGACGGAAATTACGCCGTCCCCGTTTTTCGATATTTCCCATGTGTGGTGATAACGTTGGTCATAAGACTCGTATATCCGAGAGGAGATAATGGGTTGTGAATGCAGAAGATGCACAGCAGCCGTCGGCCCTGAAACAAAGTTAGGACAAGGAAAAAAAAACTGCGAGGTACAATTCCAAACGAACCGAAAACTCTTCGATCTCCAGACTCGGCTTGAGGAGACGACGTATTTCGTCGAGTGTCCGTGGACTTCTCCTTTTCTTTTTCTGCGGCCTCTTCTTCCAATTTCTTTTTCTTGAAACGGGTTTCCGTTATGGGTAGGAAGAATGTACACTCAAACCCATATTGTTTGCAGTGCTGACACAGTGGAGGTTCCGACTCTGCAAGGACGTCGCATCTGACACAGAAAAAAGTCAGTGAGACAGACAAACTGAGCGAAAAAAAAAACCAACTGCACCTTATTTTGCGACTTCTGCAGCTATCACAAGCCCGCTGTGTTTTAGTGCGCTTCTTTGAATCAGACGCTGTCGGTGTGGTCGCAGTGGGAGTGCTTTGTTTTCCCGGAACATCGCTCCCTGATGGGCCTTCTTGATCCGAATCCTTCTCTACGGTTACTTTGTGACGCGAGGGCTCCAGTTTTCTTTTTCGTTTGCCAATCGCTGCAGGAGCAGAGACTGGTGCGGGCGACGGTGCGGTGGATGTTTGCGGCTGTTCTGGCACTGACGTGCTGGGGCGCGGTGCACCGTACATCATCATTTGTTGAGGATAATACGGAGCATAGCCATGTGGGGCGGGAGGATATGACGGGTGCATAGGATAATACTGAGACGAGTGACTAGCCATACTAGGGCCGCTCGCGCCATTCACAGAGGCGGTTGGTGCATAACCCCCGGAAGGGTGTTGTTGGGTGAAAGGGGATGGATTCATAGGATGATAATTGTGATTCATCATATAGTGGAGAGGAGTTGGATAGGAAGGGAGTGGTATGCCTCTAAAACGCGCAGCGTCTTGTTGATGCTGATCAGTAGAGGGCCGAGCGGCTTAACGGAGCAATACGGTATGTAAATATTAAGATCAAACATGTTAGGGCATGATTCCGTACCAGCGCTCGTAGTTTGAGAATTTTCGACTGTAGTAGTAGTGTTGTTGTTGCTCCGGCGGCCTGATGGTCGGCGGGAGTTAGAGGAGTTCGGCGCGGGGCGCGAAGATTCCGAAGAATCTGTTTGTTTCTTCTGCCGTGTCTTTCTCGACGACGGCTTTGCAGATTGTGAGTTCGGCTGCTGCGGCACTGACTGCGAGTCGTTGGCTGGGTCTCGGACAGTAGCAGGTTCCATTCGTCAACCGGTTATAACTGCTACTAGCCTGAATTGCTCCGAAATGGCATACAACCGAAGGTTATGCTTACGGTGACCAGAAAGCCGGTGACTAAATATCTGAAGAATCGGACAACTCTGTCAGTGCGTGATATCCTCCGACCGCAAATCTGTTAGCTTCGCACCTTGACTGCGTTTCAGAACACGCGCGTGAGGGGTTGACAACTTGAGATGCGAGTATGAGGGTGATGGCATGGAGTGCCGTGTCATCATGTTCAATCTCCGACACAATTTCACTCTCCGGCCAGCATGGCACCCGCCGGTCGACTGGCTCTCGATCGAACGCGGTGCTCGTCGTCCCTTTAGCTATTCTTGTACGTTACGAATATTACTCAAGACCATGCGTGAGGAGCTACGGCCGTCCACACGCTTCCACACGCTACGCTTTGTCTTGATGAACTTCTTCTGATGCCAACACCTCAAATCTGTCAACGCATAACACTGCTTTACCCTGCTTAACCTTGTCAAGGTTAGCGAGCCATACGTACATGTTGACAGCGACCACGTTCTCAAGCTGCCAGAACGTCACACGGATCCATTTTGAAACGCGTTCGTTCACGTCCAACGAACATTTCACAATGGAAGTTGCGAACCTCGCTCATATGGAGTTTCGGGCGCCCGCGGCCAAAAATCCTCCTTTCGCACCATTGATTGTTGGCTCACAACCATTGACGTATGGTGGAGGTATTGAAGAAGATATGATGGCGCCCCGCTGCACGAGGTTTCCAATGGAACCACGTCCAAGTAGAGCAGTGCAAGTCAAAAAATTGAATTGCCAGAGCTAAAAGTACCTCAATTTCAAATCGTAATAAATTATTCCGCGGCTCTTCTAGTGTCTGTCTCTTCCCACCTCGGGCCAGCATCTTCAAGACCAGGATTTATCCGCCGCTTGTCTTCAGTAGCTTGAGCATGAGCATCGAGCCATGAAAATCCTGCCGGACGGCACAACACTTCCATGAGATTGTGTCGCCATGAGCCATATGAAAACGGGTTGGGAGGAGCCGGACCTTCCACAAGAGATTTGTGCGCTTGGTTTCTAATCTGTGTATCACCGTCAGTTAAAATAAGGGATTGCCAATGTTAGCGACCCACTTGTTCAATAGTGGTAATGTTTAGCAATAATAACTGCGTCAGACGTCTCAGTAAGCGAACTACTACGTATGTGAGGAAAGTTTGCAGCTCACCCGCATGTGATAGACAAGAAGGGCCGTGACCGGCCATATAACGGTGATAGCCAACGAGAATGCCACAGCACTACCTGCGCCTTCCCTCAACGAACTGCTGAATTTAATACCATCTCGACGAGTAAGAAGGTAGAGGTGTAATGCGGATGTGCAGATTACGAGGCATAGCGTCAACACCTGGGAAATATTACTCTTGTGATGGTCAATTGAAGTTCAAAGCACTTACCCCAGACACCAGGAACGCAAAGAAAAAGGTGTAATTGCGTCGTCCAACGCAGTTATTCACCCACTGGCAATGGTGATCACACCCGTCGACACAGTTATCGCACTGCCAGAAGTTGTGTAGCGGCTCATTTATGAAGACCACGAAACCACGTACCATTTTGCAATGGCTAGATCGAGGTGGGCGATACGTTTTGCACGTTGAGCAGTATTTGATGCGTACACTAAGTGTGCATGTTCATGAAACGCAACGGCTTACCAGAGGGCAATTACTCACCTGTCATTGCGGACCTTAAGATCCCGGGGCAAAGGTTGCCTGACGGCATCATCTGAAGGTGACGTAGGAGGAAAAGGCGGATCCGGGTCTAAATTACGAGGCAAGATGCCAGGATCACGACATGCCTTTGAATTCATTGAGCGGGCAGTGGTGTTGCGAACAATTTTGATTTCGTACCGTAGTCAGCATACAGCATGCAGTCAACAAGGTCATGTACGCTCCCACTGCCGCGATAGCGGGACTTTCATTATGCCAAAACCATACACATGTTGTTCCAAACCACACGCCAGATAGACCAAGCACGAGTGTAAGGGACGCAATGAAAGCCCAAGGAGAATCGCCACCTGTAAGCAACCGGCCGCTGCAGAAGAATCGATTGCGCGATGGATGTTGCTGGTATATGCGTTGCATAGGAACACGAGGGATCGCAGAGAGCGGGGCATGATTATCGGGGGGGACTGATATAAAGACATGGTTTGGTGTTGCAGAGAATGATTGAGAATCGCTAGAAGCAATGCGAATGAGTGGCGGAGAGTGAGGTGATTTTGTTCGGTGTGGAGGGGGTGTTAAGTTATCGACAGAGGGATTACGGGGGAAGGGTGGATGCTCTTCTGCGTAAGATAAGCGGGGACTCAAAGTATGTCCGAGGCTACTAGTAGATCTCCGTATGCTATCGAAGCTAAGACCGCGGAACACGCGATCGAAGCTGTGTCGCATTCGGTTTGTACTTGTTATCTTGTAGGAAGGATCTAAATGTATGGAAGTGCGGGCGGGAGCACTGGCACTTGCAACGACCTGCTTGTTGTTGAGGGGGAGTAGAGGTTCACGACTTTGCTTTAGCCGCTTAGATAATTGACGACTTGTATCTCTTATGGAAGCAGGATCACCATAGCTCCTCAAGTCAGATTCGTGAGAGATATTGCTAGTCAAGATAGATAAAGGGTGTTGATCTGGGGGGGCCGAATGGGGAGCAGGAGGGATATCATTGGAGGTCAAGGATATGGATGATGAGGGACGAGAATGGACTGGCCTAGAAGGGCGAAAGAATGATGAGGAAGGTAGAATTCCACCTGCATGAGTTGTACTTGGAATTTGGGGTAGTTGAAAAGTGGTAACATTCGGAGGAGATGTTAAAGGATAGTCTCTTGGGCCACGAGCCGAAAAAGCTGGTTTGAAACTAGCGGCATTAGATATGGAACGATTGTGTGGAATTCCAGATTTTGAACCCAAGCTTGCGGACCTTTGAAGAGCCTGGACGCTGTCCTGAAAGCGCTGCACAGGTGCAGCGCTGAAGTTTGATGACGGGAGTGGTAAGTGAGCAGGGCGGTGCTTCTTCGGGGTATTGGAAGATATGGCGGAGGAGGATGGGGAGAAGGAAAGTGAGGCCTGCGGTGATGAAGCCATGGGGAGGTACGACATTTTATATAACAGGTGATTATCACGACCACCGTGTTATGAACTGGTGGCTCTGCAGAGTGCAACTTGGAGCAAATGTGGTCAATACTTATTTTATGTCTCTGAAGGCCACGACGCAAGGACGGTGAGCGGGAGAGAGAAAAGAAGGTGTAGAAGGTGGAGCCAGTGAGCTCGAGAAGCTCGAGAGCGTTGAGAGCGTCGTCGGTGAGTGGTGCGAGGCAACGCGCTAATTCGTGTACAATATTAGCTTTTGATTATTTTCTCACGCTTGCGCAATGACGGACGCTTTATGAGAACGGAACGGACTAGTACTTCATCTGCCTAGGACGGTCCTCACCGCGACACCTACGCACTCCCGCCCACTTCACATAGCTAATTGGTCGATCGAGTTTCTGGTGCGGGCCCTCATGACGCGCAGCAGGCTCGTGTTTAGGGGGTCGTCGTTGCGTCGGGTATGTCGCTTGTCACTGCTGTAGTCTCTCTTCTCGTGTCACAATAGCATTCAAGTGCAAGATGTTCCCCCACCATGCTTCGAGTTACGCTACCAACCCTCCAACATCAACATCGCCTCCAGCATTCCCTGCCGCGGAACAGACACTCTCATAAACCTCACCGGCCTACTGCATATGGTTGATGCGACCTTCAACCTCGTATTCAAACTAGAGAAGACAAAGAACCTGATGTGACTCCGGATGCGAGATGAGTGTCGCTTTTAGAGGAGGCTCTCAGTCGTGAGACTGGTCTTCCCCAATTCTAGGCATTGCATCGCGCTTGTATGCGATTTTCCTCGCAATGCGCCTCGGTCATCCAGCCTCGAAACGCTTGTTGAGAAAGTGAACACTGAAGATGTTGTTGGACAGGTGAGCGCTGCAGCGCTGTAGTCTCCCCTAGCCAGACCATATAGAAGGAAGACAGTCGTTCCTTCTTGATTAGCAGCGCTGAACGTTGTAACCGGTTCCTGTAATATGATCTCTAGAAAAGGCATGTTGTTCACACACTTACAGCAGTGACCACGATCGTGTCATTTGAGTTCGCCATCACTGGCCAAAGAATGAGAAACAACCAAGGCATTCCTTCGTAGCGTTCTGCTAGCATGAGCGGTATGAAACGTACTGTCTTGTTTGCCCATCTACAGCACCTCGACGCTCCCCATCATCTAGGACCAGCAATTGTCTCTGTGACCGCAGCTACAACAGAAGCCTTGGTCATCGTCTTGGTTTCGCAGCTATTCCATACAGCAGACTTAACCTCCAACCGGATTGAGCAGTGGGATGATGTCCAAAGCCTCTTGACATACGTCTACGTCAAAGCAACCAAGGCAGCCCAAGACTTGGGAAAGGTCTTACTGGATATCAACGTGGTGCTCAAACACCCTTCGGAGAGTTTCCCAACTGATTTCGGGAATGGCATGGATATGTGCTTTCGAATCCAGGGCGGTGCGTCCCTCTCATCCCCTCATCCCATACACGCCCCTCATGGCGTAAATATCAAGACCCCCCTGTGTCCCATCTTCCCGACTACATCGAGACCCTTCCCCAAGTCTTCGTTGTCCCCGACAAAGCCGTTGAAACACACAGGCAACATTCCGTGCACGTCCCTCCTAGCTGTGATACCTTCTCAACATCATACCCTGTAGTCGCTCTTGGTGGCACTTTCGATCACTTGCATGCAGGACACAAAATCCTGCTTAGCATGGCAGCATGGATAGCCAGTAGCAAGGTCATCGTCGGTGTCACAGGTATGATAATGCATTGCAACCTGTCGCTTCCGCGACTAAACTTTTCCTCGAGACGACGAGCTGTTGAAGAATAAATCGAATAAACATGTCTTGGAATCAATGGCCGTGCGCATGGAAAGAACGCGATCTTTCCTGCAGCTCTTTCGCCCTGACCTCGAATATGAAATTGTCGCAATACGGGACGTGTATGGCCCTACTGGTTGGGATCCTAATATTCAGGCGCTGGTGGTCAGTATGGAGACTCTGCCTGGGGCAGCATCAAGTGGGCATATTAACGGTTCTCTGGAATCATGCACTGACACTCCCTTGCAGTTGACAAGAAACGCGCCGCCGAGTCACTACCTCCCCTCCGCACATTCGTCATCGGTGTTATTTCTTCAGAAAGCGAAAGGCTGGATCATGAGGACATGGAGATGTTGAAGCAGGCAAAGCTGAGCAGTACATATATTAGGGACTGGATTGTGAAGAACGGTGTATAACTCGTACATAAATGTTGTAGCAACAGATCTTGCCGGTCCACGTGATTGCTCGAACGCAGCTTCCCATTTATGTCGTGTACCCTAAGGTTGCCGCTACAGTAGAGCAGGACAGTAGTCACTGCCTTAATACTGCCCAACTTCACTGCCGTCCTTTCGATGAATGATCATATTATTCCTGCTATCAGGTGGTAACATGTACCCTCTGTTTCATATCACATATCTTCTCCATGTGCTTGCCATCGCCTCCGCAACAGTCACCACCCCAAACTCGGTGGACTTCGATCTCCACAGCCAATTCAGTCTCCCTGTACACGCAAACGCCGAACATCAACACCCTCTCCTCGCTGCACATGTAACACCATTCGAAACCCCTACAATATCATTAAAGGCCCGACCAATAACTGTCTACCGACCGAAATCTCTCGATGCTCACGAGCACGCCCGGCTGCGGTCACTTCATCATGCGGAGACTGAGCCCATCGAATGGGAGAAGGTAGTAGTCTCAGGACCAGACATAGAAGACAGGCTCACCCTATCACAATTGGCACGCATGACTGCCAACGCATACCAACTACCAGGCCACAAGAACTGGTACGACCTCGATCCATCCTGGAATGTCAACGCTGTGAGTATCTCCCCACTGCTCATGTATACTCTCTAACAACCCGTCTAGAGCTTTCCGTTCGGGTGGGATAACGACGAGGACGGATTCCGCGGGCACGTTTTCGCTTCTAGAGACAATTCTACAATCGTACTTTCAATCAAGGGCACCACGCTTCAGGGAGCTACATCAAAGAAGGATAAACTTAACGATAATCTACTCTTCTCGTGCTGCTGCGCCCGCGTCGATTTCTCATGGATGTTTTCGACAGTCTGCGACTGCTATTCCTGGTCAGCCCTACACCGCCGTTGCGACGACACATGTCTGTCCACAGCTCTCATACAAGAAAGCCTCTTCTATTCCACCGGCGTCGTAAGTCGACCATCCGCGTCAGTTACTCACAAACTAATACTTTGCCACCACTCAGAAACTCGTGAAGGATCTGATATTTCTATATCCTTTCGCTGACATATGGCTCGTCGGCCATAGTCTCGGAGGAAGTCTCGCTTCTCTCCTTGGTTCTACTTTCGGATTGCCAGCAGTCGCGTTCGAGGCTCCTGGTGAGAGGATGGCAGCGAATCGTCTTCACCTCCCGCTTCCACCCCCCATCGGAGATTCTTCTCTTCCTCCAGTACCCATCACGCATGTATACCATAATGCCGATCCGATACCCCAGGGAGCCTGTAGTGGTGTTTCGTCGCCTTGCGCTCAAGCTGGGTATGCTCTTGAAACGAGATGTCATTTGGGAAAGACCATTGTCTATGATACGGTCCAGAAACTGGGGTGGCATGTTGATTTGCGTAAGCATGTCATTAAGGAAGTCATTATAGAAGTTTTGGATTTAGAAGAAGGCGGTTGGCCGGACGAAGACGGGAATGAGTGGGATGTACCTGTCGCGCGTGAAGAACAAGACTGTGTGGTTAGTGTCTTGAAAGTCTGTTTCATTGGGTTTCATCGCTCTGACACCTTGTTATAGGACTGTTTCAAATGGGAATTTGGAAATTACAAGGACAAAGACGCGGACGGCTAGCTTCTCAACGTTAACAACCGCTGTATCTATCTATCATACCTTGTATTCTTACATATTCCAGCATCTCAGGGTCATGAGCGTAAGGGAAGGGAGTCTGCCATCGAGTGTTGTATATTACTGCCATAACCATGTAGGTATACTTCCAAACCATACATCTAAACTTGCTTCCAATGGATATTTACGGGTGGTAATCCCGTCCACCAATCGTCCGTCCTTGTACGATCACCTTCTTTATGTTCCTGTCATCTCCGCAAAACAAAAAACGTTCCAGCCATTCTGTCAAGCTTTTTTTGTCCGCGCTCTGTGCAGTGACACCTTGGGTCAAGTCCCGATCAGGATTGTAGCCCCATAACGCAGGATTTCCCCTATCATCGTGGACACTGACAAGGAGAGCATCGAAGGCCTTCTTCTTCTCGAACGACCCGATGCGGTCCTGGAGACAGCAGACACCCGCCCCGCCAAGAGTGGCGAGGAATAAGAGAGCAGCGATGGTTAGTTTTTGATTGGTGAACTGTCCAGGCTGCTTCATGTCATCTTCGCCTGATGACTCCGAGTGACCCCCGCTGCATTTACATTTCTTGTCTCCGGCCTGTATAGCAAGTACCTTGGATGCGATACTGGCGTGCTGGATCTCGGTGAGTATGGATGGGGAATAGCCGCCAGCGGCATCCGTGCCCAATCCAACCTAACCGGAGGGAATATCAGTCATAGCAATTAGGCTTTCTAAGAACCGGAAAGCTGACCTTCACACCATGATCAAGTAGCATACCGACTCTCGCCATGCCGCTGCTCAAATAGAAGTTGCTCGTCGGACAATGACTCACTCCGGAACCACGTTTGGCGAGAAGCACCATTTCGTCCTCGGTGAGGTAGACGCCGTGTGCCAAAATGGTGTTGTCGCGAAGTAAATGAAACTTGTCATACGTCTCTGCGTAACTCTTGGTCTTGAAGAGGCTTTTTACCAGTGCAATCTCGGCTTTGTTCTCTGAGATGTGAGTCTGGATGGCAAGCTTTGGGTTCTTCTGCGCGACTTCACCGAGACGCGCCAAGAGCTCCTCGGTACATGAGATGGCGAAACGCGGGGTAAGGATGGGGTGTAGCAATGGCTCGCCGCAAGCAGATTTCGGTAGCTGTTCGATGTAGTTGATTAAATCCAACGTGGTATCGACAGATTCTTTGACAGATGACTCGATGTAATTAGGTGGGCAATTCTGATTCATGTTGCATTTCTGATTCAAATCAGGTTAGCGAATTTGGTGTTTCTATCCAGAACAATACGTACCCCGACAAACGCTCTTTGACCTGGGACATCGTCTCAGTAGATTGTTCGGAGGCGATGAGGGTAAACTCACCTGCGTCGTGGACAAGACTGGCTAGAACCTTGGTCGCTTCTAGATGCAAGCTACCGTAATAACAGCATGTCGTTGTCTAATTCAGCGTCAATATGATTGATTGAGCATAAGCACATTAGAATATTCGCTTACACCTGAGTTGACTATGCGCCGGATGACATCAGGATAAGCGCGTTCGGCATATTTGACGTCCTTGAACCTAGCTTCCGTTGGGAACGTGTAATTGTCGAGCCATGGCAAGAGCTCCATCTCCCCCCCGCTGATAAGACGAGCATAAGTTGAGGGACATAGATAGTTGATTCAGAAGACTTACACGCCCATGTTAGGGACTTGACAAGCATGCTACGGATATAGATGGTCAAGATGATGGGGGCTTTGATAACATGCTAGACAGACTGTATGGGTATCAACCAAGCCAGGCATGAGGAATTCCCTGTCGGCCAAACAAACGAGAGTGATGGCAGAAGGGGCACAATCGTGCTGTGCGAGAACATCGTTGAGGTTTGCTCTCTCTACATCCTCGGCGATCCATTCGATATCACCCTGTGGAGATACGCAAATTAAACATTGAGGAAGAGCACGGTAGTCTGTGACTGATTGTGGGTTAATGACTGGACCATAGTAGACGGTGGACATGGTTAATAGCAGTATGAGTGAGAGGACGTGGGTGGATGATTGTGGGGTATCATAGAGCACGAGCTAGTGTATAAGTACCGAAGATAGGGCATGAGATCCGTACATTTTGCGGTCGCAAATTACTGGTCTACCGATTCCATACCTCTTGACAAGGTATAATTCGCACTAGATATGGCAGGCAGCATGGAATTACACGAGCGTTCTGTGTCGAGCAACCTGCAGGGTATTGACGTACGAAGAGGGGGGACCGAAAAGCGTGTGTTCGATTTGGGAACGCGTGAACCGCCGTATAAACTTACACCTCCGGTCTACTGGCATTTCCGACCCGCCCCACAGCAAACTTGACATGTACAGGGAACCGAGAACTTGAGGAACTCAGGAGGCCGTCCAGTCAGGCCGAAGTCAGGCACTAGGATAGCTTCCTCTAGACCTTAAGGGTATATATGAATCAGGTACCTACAGTAGGCGTGGATGACGATGGGACTCATCGATGGTATCAGTTGACCTGGTCGATGGGACTCGAATACTACTTGTATGCTAGTCTTATCAAAAGCTCTCGCCCCATGCAAAGATATAGGACACATGATCTTTTCTTAATGGACGTGGGCGTTGATCGTAGGCTATGTGACTGACAGTCGTGTGGATGGGTCATCGAGCGCTACGAGGCGCTACGTCGGAATGATCCTTGTAGGATACTATTTCAGTGTTGACTTGACTCTGAATACAACGTCGTCTTGGAATCAGAACCATGGCGATTGCACGCGCTTCTGATCATGATAGTTCTTCCTTCCAAAAAACTTGTCTCCAGTTTATCGATGGTCGAAGCGAAAAGTCACGGTCCGATGGACAACGATGCTGAGCGGTAGCGCTGAAAGGCCGTGCAGCCCGTGCTCGGTATGAAACTTGGCGTATGTAAGAGTTGTCATGTACCTTGATGACGGCTGTCACCGAGCGCCTTCTGGTGAACCCTTTCAGATATTCACAAAAAGTACATGCATATGCATCTCCATCGTCACATTTATTATGATTTATCCGAAATTATAAAACCTGAATATTCAATTTCCCACAATCTTTGTCTTCCTCATCCTCGCTATCGTCCAGTGGGCTCTGCGGTAGGCAGCTCCTGGTCCGAAGGTCCCTCAACCGTAGTCATCACCCAATATCCCATTCAATGCCTTCCCTTCGTCGTTCTTTCTCATCCCCGTCAGTCCGCTCGAACCCATACCCAACTTCACTATCAAATGGTAGTGTAAGTAACGCTCGCCCGCGCGTTGCAGGTCATGGGTTTCGTCGTTCTTCTGACTCGGAAACGACTGAACGTAGGGTCCTTGCGGACATTGAGTGGTGGCGGGTTTCTGATGGACAGTGCGACCTTAATACGGTCCAGGACCAGGCTGAACCAGATCAGGATGTACAAGACGGCGTGTATGTCTCCGCGGGCGGCGCCATTACTCTGTCAGCCTCTGACAGTCCACAGACGCCCCCGCTGATGTTGCATGACCTTCCTCCCATAGACTTCGCCCAGGTAAGACCTTGATACTCTACCTTGATAGTAGTGGTACCTGACATCAATATCCAGTCTATTCCTATGAGTCAGTTCGCTGCACTCTCCATAGCCCCTCACTCTCCCACCAGCAGGAGACATGGGCGCAACTCCTCGTTTTCCTCCCTCGAGTCCACCCCCGAGATGCCCGAAACTCCTCTGGAGAGCATTTGCTTCAGCATGATTGATGTAGATGCTGGCTCTCATGATCTCCAACTTCCTTCCGAATTTGCGCTGCCTCCTACAAGTGTCATCTCTCGACCTTCATTCGCGCTCTTCGAAATGTGTACCTACTCTTTCGCAGACTCCCGTGACTTCGGAGGCGATGTTCATCAGTTTGCCGACGGAGCCTCCTCCTTTTCGCTCGATCAGAACATCTTTCACTGAGTGCCCGCCATTTCTCGCTCTCAAACGCCACCCGCTCCAGATCCCTCGCCGCCGCCACACCACGCCACATCTCTGCGTTCCAGTTAACCTCATTTTATCGCATCTTTTGCATACCATTCACAGTTTGTAATTTTCACCCGTATATCTCCAAAGCTTTTCAGACTGGGCAATGAGGCTTGTTTTTTTTGCCTCTCCATCGGAAAGCTGTTTCTTGCCTACTGTTCCAGAGCTTCACGATTTACGCCTAAGCAACGCCATTTACGCTCCCGCATATTTTCTCCCCTCCGTTCTCGCGCTCATAATGGCGTCAAACTCAAAAGCGCTACGTACTTGTTGCCTCCCTATCTCTCTATCTCCGTCATCATCTGTAACGACTAGACATGCATCCGTGTTCTGCTTTCCACCGATCTTGTTCCCAAAATGTTTTCCATCCAAATCCATTGGCTGTGCTTTTACGATGCGTCACGACGTTTCCCCTCACGACTTAGTGTACTTGCAGTCACTCCAGACCTTGTACATTAGATGTTTTTGATATCAGAACAAGACCCTGTCTATACCTATTGTGTGAATGTAAGTGAAACAAAACGACATGATGTCGGATCGAAAGGGCGTTCCAGTCTTTGGGTATCAACAAGCGAGGACAGCTATTGTGTGGACCCGATACTTCCAGATGTCCATATCCGGCGAGCTGCATTCCCCGGAACAAGAACCGAGACATCACTCGGTTGCTTCACGGGCGATCTGATGGATGTGTGGGTGTGACAGGTGATGACAACCCGACGGACGTACAAATAGTCTGAGATTCCGGTTGCCTATCATGATATCGTGATGGACAGCGATCCAATGCGTGACGTGATAGGTGCAAGGAATTGGGATCAGCGATACATGCCAGCAAACTTTGCGGGCCCAGACGCCCTGCTCCAGCGTGAAGTTGCGATGGGCCCGTATCTTAATGGAACATTTGGTGGTGGGGCATGCCCTAGTGAGGGCCCGTTTGATAGCGCTCGTGTGGCAGTATCTGGTGCTCTCTGAGAGGGCTGCTGTGGCCGAGCACGCGCTTTCCAAGCATTTCTTATCACCCCAGAGCGTTCGAGGAGCTGAGTTGGAATTAAGCAAGATCATTCCTGAACAGCGCGCAAATCGCTTACCGCATCCTTCTCAACTCCATCAGCAATGCTTTGGATGATATTCTCAACTACCGTCCGATAGTTGCCATTGGGTTTATCATCCCTAAAGCGCATCTTACGCCAATGGGAAACAACAGGATCCCAGTGAACCTCGACAATCCTGTCATCAATCTGTTCGCCTGATGATTTCATCCTGGCAGATTTATCAGTTGGCTGCAAAAAGTACTGGATTAAAGTTCTCACATCTCCCACTCATCATCGTCAACAAAGAGTTCATCGTAAGATTCGTATTTCGGTCGTCCCTGTTCATCGCCACAGTACACATACAGAGCGAAGAATGGTTTCGCGTGATAGTCTGGCTTCGACGGAGTACTTTTCAATGGAGGGAACCGTAACACGAGCTTGAAATCGATAGAGTTCTCGGAAGGAGGTTTCCACTTCAGTCTTAGAATCGAAATCAGCGTCGTCATCCAGCCATGGCTAACAAAACTCACATGTTTGGATCAGTACCTGTCGCATACGGCGTCTCCACGCAAGTATAGATGAGGCCGTCGTTGCCATGGTGTAGTGCGGGAATGACTACCTGGAACACTTCTTCAACACCATAGGAGAAGCTGATCTTTTTAACCTTGATACTAAGCGATGTGTCAGAACGGTCAATGTCCGGATCAGATTACTCACTCGAAGGCCTGACTAGCAGCCATGTGAGGGAATTCTTGCATCATCATTGAGAAGGGTTTAAAAAACCATTCTGTGAGACGCTATAGACCCAATTAGCACCCAGATCTGCGGGCCGAGGATATACAGTACATACACCATATCGTTTGTCCAGTGTTCGCGACATGACATTCTGCGCATCAACTACGAGGCAGTCAAACGCGAGAAAGCGCAGTGTTTCCTGAGGAAAATGTAACATTTTAACAAGAGCCTCTAACGGTATTACAAATTTTGCTCACTTTTTTGGTGCGAGGGTCTACATCAATAACGAGCTCTCCATCGACGATGGTATCTCTCAATGGTTCCTTCCGCCGTTCGTGATGAGGAAACCAGAATCCTGGAACCTCGTAATAATCATTGTGTCTGTCAATCTAGGTGACGTCAAGGGGTGTATGGAGGCGAAGAAGGGCGCGCACAAGGTAAACTGCTTGACTGCCTGACGTGAGGTCGGTTTGAAGGAAGAAAAGGACGCGAACGCCATCAGACTTCTCGCACACCCAGTAACTGGCAGAACGTGTCGGCAGACTGGTTTTCATATAGACAAGGTCTGCTACTCACTCGCGCTGTTCCAATTGTTGCAAATGTTCTGATGCAAAACTGATTGGCTGACTGCCAGGAAATCTAAGGATGAAGCAATGTCATGAGCTTCTCGACCCCGTATGTCAGCTTGTGTTAGGCACTGTACCTCTCATGATCCAGGTGGCAAAGTTTTGCTACATGACTCTTCAACCACCGTTCTTGGTCAGAGCGTGGCGGAACGACAACTCCTGGTAATGTTGGGATCCGTGGCATAAACGAGACAGAAACGAGGACAAAATTTGACTAGAAGTACGTTTAACTCTGAACCTTGCTTGAGGGTGTGCAAGGTAATACAGCATGTGGCTTTATGTAAGCACGTGCTAAGCTTTGTAGCATGCGAAACAAATGCGAAACCTCGAGTTCAGAGAAAACAATGCAAATCGAACTGCAATACGAGGATTGGTAATGACATGAAGATCGAAAAATAGCTGGTACAGTAAACTCTATAAACTGATACCTCATCGGTCCTCTGCCCATTCCTGCAGAAGATTTAGAGAATGTATGAGAAGTCAAATAAGTGGGACTTACGTTCTCTTTTTTGATTTGCGCCTGTGATTAAGTTTTAGCTGGTGATCGCAGGAAGGAAGATGAATAGAACATACCTCCTCCTCCGGAGTGAAGTCGTTGACAATGTTAAAGAGACGGCGGATTTCGTCAGGGGTCTTCCCTTTAATCATGTTGGCAACCGTTTTGCATCCAACATCGCTGCAAGGTGATTAGAGCGAGCTGTATGGGTGTTGTATTTGTGACTCACAGCAGCGACTTGATATCGAGATAATTTGCAGCGAGGATGATCTCGAACAACATCTCTTGGTCAACAGTTATGAACTTCTGGTCCCACTCGCTGATATCGGTTGTCCGCTTGCGGGTCTCATCCTGATTCTGGTCGGCGTCTCCGCTCGGCAAAGGCTCACCCCTGTGGTGTTCGCAGTACTCTACGACCTGTAAAGCAGTGGAGCGTGAGTACGTGGTTGTCTAACTCTGCAGCAAAGAAAAAAGTTGATCGATAAATATTAAAGACGCGAACCTTCTTCAGTACGCTCGAGGAAACGTTGGCCAAAGGTATAGATTGATCGGACTCTCCAACGTCTGGACAAAATCAAAATGACTCCTATGGGTGGCGGTAAAAAGAAGAGTACCTTCAAGCATGTTCTTGATAAGAACACTGCGTTCGACGACCTCCTTGTCGACTGAGAATTGGACATTATCGGAAGTGACAAGAAGAACCATGTTGACAAAGCTGGTGAAGTGGTGACTGTGGTAGCAAAGAAGACGGGTACAAAGCCTTTAATAATATTGGGGAAACCCGTGCAGCCTCCGTAGCGCTTATATAAGTCTCCCATCATTATTTATCGAGAAACTATATAAATTATTAAATCAGCAGCCTTTTGACCGTGACTAGTATTGTCCCCATCAGTCTCAGCGCTGCAGCCTGTCTGCAGCCATTGTGTTGCTATTGTATTCTATTGTGATCTACCTACGGGCGACTAGAGCGTCACGGTCTCAGCATGTCTACCATTATTGTCTTGCCCGGTCTTATGGCAAAGAAGGCCACGAAGCTTCAAAGAGTAACAAGTTGCGCCCTCTGATCCTTTCCGCTGTAATTGACGCTATCCAGGTAATATCCCTTGGTGCAACAAGTAGCCTTACTACACCAAACCTCCTAGCCAAATCAACCGCTTGACGCCATACTCCATTTTGGCATAAATGCTAGTCATCTTCTGAGCTTCAGTGAGACTGCTCTCGAGATGAGGATTGTGTGCTCAAAATATTATCAGCATATTACCCACCTGACTACATCGCGATCCATGATAACTGGTGAATTCCCCACGTCCTCGCAAGCTCGCTTGATGCTGTCTATCATCAAGTCAGCGACTTGCTTGCAAGTAGTTGCACCTGCGAGGTCATCCGCAGGCTCTGCATATCCCGTGCTGGATCCACTTCTAACTCGAGCAGGGTCCACTGGGAGCACTTTGAAAGCTGCAAAACAGATGTTTGTCGCACCAGCCGCGTTCTCCGAAACTTTGGACATAATCCCCGATAGGTTGGCAGTCTTCGTTGGCTCGCGACGTGGTAGCATGGGCTTGAGCTGAGTGGAACTACTGGCCGATACCGTTGGTGGTGACTTTACCGGGGCGTCTTCCGGACAGTTTCTGATGGAGTAACTCGTCATGCGCATACTGATTTGATCGCTGGCATGCCAGTAAACCGAAAAGCCGGCGTTCTGCACTGGATCCCTGCTTGCCTCTTCCAGAGGAGAGATGATATAAGCACCTGTCTGACAGTTAAGCTACTTGACCTCCAAAAAAAAAATAGTGACCTTTTTCAAGTCGTGCGATCGCACCCAGCGGGATACAGATATACATCTTGGCCTTCTCCAAGCTGTAGTCGTAGCTCTTCGGGGCGGTCAGCTATTGCTACAAGCCAATTTTGCGTCATTGAACGACGTACGACAATGTACAGAGCACGGGCGCTCTAATTCATGGTCAGAACAATGCTGAACATATAATAGCCCATGCTTACCAAGAGTAACACTTTCTCCTCGAATCGATCGTCAAATTTAATATTTAATTGCTCCGGGCTAAATATCGTCCACCCGGAAATCAAAGTTTCGCCTTCAGACAATACTCGAGCGACAGAAGTTGCTATAGCTTCTGCCCTGATCCTTGACAGGCGAATGAGTTCTCTAGGGTCAGTCGACTTTAGCTTGATGATGAATTCTTCGAAAACAGAGAGAGTCCTGTAGCCAAGCATGAAGTCGATGACAGCTTGACAAAACCAGTCGCTGAAAGTCGCGCTGTACATTCTAGCGAGGGAGTTTACACCATCGTTGAGCATACCCCCCAAGTCTCGCTTCCCAGTCCTAACTTATTGAGTTAATAATGAATTTAATCGAGGCTAACACGAACTGACCTGGTAAAATCGCCCTACCGACAGAAAGTCACTCACTCACGTCAAGTGTTAGAAGTGGATCAAATACTCACCTTCAAGGCAGACGTGCCAGCGCTTCGAGGAAGGAACAAGGTAAGAGAAAGCTTTCTGATATGTCGTTCTACGCTTACTATGCTCGACTGATCGCATCACCATTATTGGCCCAGACTGTGCAGCTCTTGAGGACCCTGTTATCAAAAAGAACAACGACCACTGACCATCATTAAAGATAACATCCACTCCCGATTTTCCATTTTGGGGAGGATTCAGAAGCCCCACAGCCTCAAGTTGCATGCTCATTACATGCCTTGCAAAGGCAGACTGTAGCAATTATGAGAAAGGGTCACAGCAGCTGGACCTACTGCTCACTTGGACAACGTTAGTGCGGTCCAGACAGTCGATGCAATTAACCCTGAATACACCCTTCTGTTTTGATAGAAGCATGTTGTTCGAAACCCAGAAAAACCTATTTTGCTAAGCTTGCAAAATTGAAGAAAGTCGGAGGACAGAATACTCATACCCTTGGCTTTGAAATACACGTTCGAGTTGATTGATGAGCTTGGAAATATTTTCATACCTGCTAATGATCAGGAACGCGTCATCCGTAGGTAGACGATACTGACTTCATCCCCCTCGTTTCACGGTGGAAATCAAATTCACTGTATCTGTGACAATATTGAAGCTCTCTCATCAGAGTTCGTCGTTGCGAACTTACCGAACATCCTTGGCATCCAGTTTAGTTGCATATTCGCGGTATGCGTTTGTGATCATCCCCTCCTTCCCATGTTGTTCAGCAAGATTGACGATGGTCTAAGGAAAGGTGAATGACGTGGTCATATTAGACATCAATCGTGAGCCCTACGTGTGGACCATACACAGGGACAGAGTGACGGAAATGGCGTTTGATGGCGTCCAAATTCTGCGCGGGAGTTCTTTCGGGTGCAAGGATAGGAGGTGGCTTCATACTGTAGCCTGACTGCGTCCAAAACAGCGGAACTTGGATCGTGTCATGCGATGCATCGCGTATTTATAAGACAACTGCTTACTCGAGCCTCGAATTTGCACATAGCTAAACACGTTGCTTATTCCGTTCCTCTGAGGAGACTCAAACTCGGCGAAATAGTGTAAACTGAGCTGCTCACCTGAACTCTCATGATTACTTCTGTTTCCACAAAATTAGCTACTTGAGCTTCATCGTCTACACCCCTGCGCTGATATCGCAAACCGGCCCTATCTCTGGAGCGTCGTGAGATAACGATGTAATCAATGGACTCCGCTGAATCGTCTTGCATGACGGAGGAATCTTTGGGTAGATCAAATGAGGAGATCTGAATGTATCCCTGCATTATTGGTGTCACGTAAGAGTGAAGCTGAGGAATAGATCAATCAGTTAATGTCTAACGAATAGTTGATTCAAGGCACTTACACCAGCGTCCATAAACGGCTTGGACAACCATTCGTTCCACCAAAAGTGACGGTCAACTCGTCTCCACAACGGCAATATGACAGACGGCTCGAAGAGAGCGTCCACTTTGTCGTCCAGTGGGTTGACAGTTGTGTCGTTCGGAAGAGCATTCAGTTCTGAAAGCAGCTTATTTTGAGCATGCAGCTTGGTGAATTGTTCATGTTTGTGTTGCAAAGATCTTGTAATGTCTGGGAAAAGTAATGACTTGCTGTCCGGGCGGGCTACGATGCGTGCACTCACCGAAATGCAGAGCAAAGTACATGTCGCCCTTCGTGAATTCTCTGATACATCCACGTATAATGCGTTCCTCAAGCTCAGAGTTGCGCTCTTCCGAGCTATTCGGTGGTGGCGCAGCTGCAGCTATGATGGAACTGATCACCTTGCCAGGTACTCCCTCAGCATCTTGTACTATGGAATCAAGGAATTCCGGTTCATCGAGAAGAGTCTCTTCTATGTCTGCTCCTTCGGATATGTTTGATGCGCGTGTCGATAGGCGACTCCAGAACGACATGCGGTTTGCAATTGTCGATACAGGAGAATGGGTCATCGACACATCGGAAGCAGGAGTTGAAGCACCAGATGATACGGGTGAGGCAAGTTGATCGGTGCTGTTGACTGGAAATTTCAGTTGATCGCGTGGAGTCAGGATCTTCACTCCCTCCTCGTCTGCGAATTTCACGTGAGGCCCACCCGAGGTTCCTTCATCAGGAGCCTGGATATCGTCTACATCGCTCACAAGAAGGGAGGGTCTGTTTACGGATGTGTTACGAGATACCATGCGTGCAAGGACTGATTTGGCGCGGTCCTTTACAAGGGGTATGGATACAACGCTTTTCACGCCATAGATCAAGTGTGAGTCATCGAATACTGAGCCTCGTGTGAGTCTTACTATGTTCGAAGATAGAGGTCGCTTACATTGCCCGACATCAGATCGAGATGCTAAGACCAAGAGGTATGAGGCTGACCGAAGAGTATTCAGTCTTGATGTCACCACGTGTGAGCAGAGGATGAAGTCTTGTTACCATTGAACAAGGTCATTAAACCCACAACTCCATAAACTATCACACTCTCTTTCCAATCAACAAGAGGGCTTCCGCCATCACTGGGCAGTTCTACTATGTCTGCTGTCTTGCCCCATGACACACGAACATATGACGCGGGATAAGGCAATCCCGCGCGATGGGGACGCATGAGCAGACCATCCTCTGATGCGAGCAGCGCAATGTGCTCGTGAGGATTAGGGTGTGGGACTGGAGGAACGACAAAATTTGGTTGCAGACCAGTCGTGGTTGCGGGGGGTGCTGCCGTCCGACTAGTAGCCATTGGCGGCTCAGGAGCAGAAGACCTGGCAGGGCTCGAATTCTTGGATGGCTTGGAGAATAAACGCTTCATGACTGCACAAGTCTTCTGTCATGCACGCTGTCGTTATACTTAAGGAGTACTACGTCAGGTTCCACCGTGACTACTATATCGACCCACCGTTCTAAATTAGAGCGCGTCGCAAAGGTAGGTGGCGGCCCTGTGAGTCAAATTGGAAGTTACCATAAAAAGTACATAATTGTCATATTGGGAATTGATTTCAGGGATTTTCAAAGCGCCTCATACGAATTTAAAGGTATGTGAAGAAGCTTGGAGGGTAGAGACACTGTGTTCGACTGTTACTACAGATACACATCTATACAGTAAAACATCATGCTTGTGCTGGCGCTTCAGGAGGGTTGGCTGAACTGCGTCCTTCTACACGCTGGTCATAACCGTAACCATGACCAGGTGAGCCGGCAACATCCCCTGGTCCTTCATAGTGCAGCTTCGTAATATCATAATTGCCTGAAGATGCGAGTAAATCATAGTGCACATAAAGAAATGACTTCCCACGTACCAATGAACTTCCAGCCATCCTCCTTCACGTGGTAGAGGTTACAAGTGTTACCCGAGAACGCATCTCGGTGTCCAGCAGCATAGATACTTCGCCGTCCTAATTCTTGTGCTTCCTCGTCCGTAAGATCCCACCGATATCCCTGGTCCAAAACACCATAGGCGAACGTGCTTCCCGAACCTACTGAAAACAAATCGCCTTTCAACCGCGTGCCATCAGAGTCAACGTAAAATACTGCTGGACCCTTTAAAACGAGTCAGTTGTGAATTATCCATCTGTTTACATTGGCACTGACGGTCTTGTCCCAGCCACATATCATCGTACCCTAAAGACTTGTTAGCAGACTTTGCGGGAGAGATAGCATATGAAGACTGACCATGCTCAAACCCATTCCCTTGTAACTATACACGAGGTTGCTCAAGTACTTGCTAGCAGCTGATACTGATATCCGTTCTCGGTTTCTGAGCTCATGCAATCGACAATGCATGCCAAGGTATGTTTCCCAGTATTGACAATCAGCTGAAGAGGAGGCGTCAAAGGCAATAAACACAGAGAGTTAGTTTCATACCAGCACCGCCAGCCATCGTCCCTAACAAGTAAGGGTTGATCTCAATGACCTTCTTGACTGTTCCGGATGCTAAAAGAGAATGTGTTATAAAAGCAACAATGCTGCATGATATACATACCAACGTAGCTTCCAGCGGTAGCACGCGAGTCGACAGCCACGATAACGCCGCCTTGGAATCTAAATGCAAGCGTGGTTGTTCCGTGCTGGATTTTGATTCTGCATGACGGGTCTGCGTGATCATCGGTGTGTAACCTCAGGAATGCGGCAGGCTGCGAGAATTGCACTGAATTTTTGATCGCGCTAGGGACAATAATGGTATACCTACGTCTGGGACGGATGGGACGACGAAGCCTGGTACTCCCTTGGCCAAGGTACCGAAGCCAGCCTCAGAACCCCACATTGCATCGGAGAAATCATTGTCCTCATCGATCGTTGATTTCGAAAGACCTCTTGCACTTGATCCTGAAAACCGCTGTAAGATGGAGTTCATGGTAGTTGGATAATAGCGTAGCTGACGCGGCTTATGACCGTGACGCGTCCAAATCTTGGATTGTGTGTACTGCTGTTTGGCAAGGCCTTCTGAAAATAATACAGCCAAACAAACTCAATTTCGACCTCACTACTTACTACTCGTACAGTTGTACTTGTACTTCCAGCTTCCGGACTTTCATCTTGGTTAACTATGTTTCACACAAATGGTATGACATCCATGCACCATTCGCTCTAATTTCCTCTCGATATCTCCACGAGTGCCCTACGCAAGTCGTCCTTCAGGTCCTAACATAGATGTGAATGTTCAACCAGAAGAAAATCAGTAAGCCACGCTGAGACTCACTGCCACTTCTTCTACACCAACGCTTAGGCGTACGAGAAGGGGATTTTCCTTCGGATCCGCCTGGATGCGCTGCTCTGCCAAAGACTCAACACCACCGAGACTGGTTGCCGACTGAGATACACACAGTCATCAGCGCACTCACTTCCTATTGAAAGTGTCTTACCACAAAATACTCCAGTGAGTGCGGCAGTTTCTCCGCATACTCCTTTTTTGAAAGCTTTCATTCGAATGAGAACAGAATTGTGCATCGTGCGCGTGTTTACGCACCAAGATCGAGAAACAGGCATTGAATCCACCTTCCATTTGTGCCGCAGGATTGAAACCATTGGCATCAGTCTCCTGAAGGCTAGAGTGCCAAACTTTGGTGACCACCCCACCGGGAATGCCATCGTATTCCTGACCCTGTGGAACAATGGCTCTGCTAAGCCATTGTGCGATTTCCGTGCCGCTTGCCGATTGCCTTGGGATGCGCAGATGCATCGTTCGAAGGGATCGTAATAAAAGCCAAGATTCCAGAGACCCCATCATATTCCCCATGTACACGCGGTCGTGCCAGAGCTGACAAATTAATGGGCCTCAGTTGGTTTGGGCATTCTATAACAGATACCTGCATACGTTCAGCCTCAGTCCTGACAATGATAATTCCACAGAGCAAATCTGAGTGGCCTCCGAAGTACTTGGTTCCTGTGGCGGGTCAAGATGGTATCATGTCGCGCTCGGGATGAAGGTCACTGTACCGCTGTGAAATATGCAATCTGCCCCCCATTTGAATGGGTATTGAAGAGGCGGAGGACCAAAGGTCGAATCTACCAAGAGTTTCCCTCCGACAGCATGAATCTCAGGGACAGCGCATGAGCACCCCCGCTGATAATCTGTGTCATTTTAAAACATACCTTGTCCGCGTAATATTTTATGTCTCTGGCAGGGATCTGGATCATGTTTTTTTCAAACCAAAACAACTCGAAGCTTACCTCGATTCGCCTGTAGGGTTCAAGGGGCTCTCAAGCCAGCAGAGATCTCCCTCTTGGAATTCATCCTCTAGACTGATGATCGGGGTATCATCAGACTTCCCTTTCATGTAAGTGGATATGGTGCCGTGACAGCCCATGTATCCCCCGGAAATCGCGATGCGTTTGGGTTTGAAGTGGACAAGAGCCTGTCAGACATGGTCACTTTGGTCAACCACTTCCATGCTGCATCAACCTGTTACGCCAACTCACAGAAAATGCAGCAGCCAATCCCGATGCATAGGTGATCGCATGTCCTTGCTACAAAAATAAGTCATGTTCCAATCACTTCTGAAATAAGGCCTACATTAATCTTGCTCAAGATCTGTTCCACCCTCGAAGTGACATTTTGCGAATAGCGGGAGTAGATATGTTGGTCGGAATTCAGCGTTCCAAACCCCTCAAGATCACGGTGAGGCACAGCCCTGAACGCTACATAGACGATGATTCAACTACTGTCCTGGCAAGTAGCGGAGAACTCACTCGTGGTGACAGAGATAGAAGGAGCCACTTCACTTCCTGGTCCGTGATCACCATGGACAAGTTGTGTACCGCTGAGTTGGCTTGAGGGGCTCTGGGGACTCATGCTATGTATCTAGTAGTAGCACACGAGTAATGAGATGTATATCTGGCGATAAGATGATTGCATTTATACGGTATATGAAAGTGACTCACTCTGAGTCTAAGACAGGCTTAGTACTAGTAGGTCAAGTGCTACTCCGACAGGATCGTGCTGCCCGGCGGGCCGGAGGATGGTTTACGATCTCTTGGTGAGTTTTGGAGATGAAGGATACATTACTCATATGTTATTGTATGTGGAGCTAGTGCTACTTAGCACTATGCTGTGTTGGTTTACACACATGAGATCTTACTGCGCTGTGATTGCGCTGTGATTACAATTTTCCCGACGAGCTGTTTCGACTCCTGGCATAATCCGCCACACGGTACATCAACCCTACCCAATCCTGCACCCCATTCTTCCCGATGTCTCTCAACCACTCCCTTGGATCCCCCGACTTTTCCAAATCTCCCCATCCTGACTTCAATTCCACCTTCAAATCGTATAATTCTTTCTCCCATTCTGTGACTTTGATGAGGGGGGTCCCAGACCCCGTGCACTGCGCAAATTGATACAACTCGTCTCGATAATTCCATTGATCATCCCTGTCGAATCGGAACCAGGCTTTGGCGATCTCTAGAGGTGTTGAAGCACCAGCGCGTCTGATTTTGTCGACGCGGGAAATGACATCGACTGCTTCTGCGATAGGATCTAGAGATGAAGGATCGGCAAACGCTCGCACAATCGCATGCGCTTGAGCCTCCAGGAGTGGAAACGGCACGACCCTTATGATGAGGCCCATGAAGGCGATGGACGAGATAGGATATTGAGTTTGGAGCGGAAATAAATGCTTTGCAAGGGGAAATACGTGGTACGTTGAGTTGAAAAGCTCGCCGCGAGGTAGTGGAGGGGAGTCCGGTGGTGAGCCCTTGTTGATCATGGATGTTCCCTCCAAGAAGGGGAAATGCATCTGGAATCCGGTTGCCAGAATGCAATGGTCGATATCTTCCGTAGTGCCATCGTCAAAAACTACTTGTCCGTTAGCCTTGAATTCGACAGGCCGACCTCTCCGAACGAGGTTTCCAGCATCGTTCGTCACTGCGCCGGGGACCGTGACAGCATGAACAACCACCGAGGAAACTGTACACATCTCAGCAGCGATGTCCTGACCGCTGGGTCCGCCTCCAACAACAAGTATTTTGTCCCCCAGAAAACTAGGTTTTCTATACCAAGCAGAGTGAGAGGCTTTACTATGCTTCACCCAATCTGCCAACCCAGGAACTTCTGGTATACGGGGTAAATGGTAATGTCCATTTGCGACGATCAGATGGTCATATGAAAAGTGTCCGCCATCCGAAAGGGTTACTTCCCACTGGGTTGACTCCCACCGTGCATCTAATACCGTGGTGTCGAACCTGATGAGGGACATAAGATTGAAGTGTGCAGCATACGACTCGAGATACGTTTGCACCACATGTGCTGGTGGAAACAACGGAGTCTCTGGCGGAAAGGAGTAGCTGGTATATGCCATTATAGGATGAGGCAAATTCGTGGTTAAAGAATCGTAGAGAGGCGTTATGGGAGCATTGTAGGCATCGACAATAGGCGGGGCAGGCAGCCTGGACAGGACAATGCCTCAGTAATAAATAACTTTTTTTGGAGTGAGAACTCACCATATTCCCCCAATATTTTTTCGAGTCTCATACGCGATGACGGACCATTTCCCTGACTTGAAGTAGGCTGAATCTGATATGACTTTAAGAGCAGCAAGACCTCCCGCTCCCGCTCCTATGACACAGATCCGCTTCTCACATTGCGGATTATGTCGCAGTAAGTGCAGGGGAACACCTTAAATAGAAGCCATTGAGCACAGGACGAAATTGTGGGCTGTAAAGCACAGTACTTGGCAGTATTTCCATGGACAGGTCACTTGGAGAGATCAGAACGTGCCTGACAATCAGAGTGAACGCAATCCGTGATGAACCTTCAATGGGAACAAAGATAAAAAAGAACGCAGGAACGTACCGCACGACTCCTTCCAATAAACGTGTCTAAAGCCACGCTGCAGCGCGACACGCAACTGGGAGCAATAAGTAGATTAACCGTCGGAGAACCTGCGCCGCGGAGCCACTGCTTAGAGAGGAACTTGAAGGATTAGAGACTCTGATATAGTATTGACCATTGATCACGTTCGGCCAGTGGCCTCGGTGAGGCAGTGCGAGAGTTTTCTCATCGGATCATCGACGTGTGTACACAACTTCAATTCAATGTCAGGTGGACTAATCTGTACTCTCAACTTGAGGGACCCACTGAATATTTCCAGTCGGACGTGATGTAAATGAATCATTGATGGTTCCTCAACCGCCTTCTGGACGACGTAGGTATATCCTGATAGATCGTCTGGGATGCTTAGAATGTGTAGGGATATGATTCATAGAATATTAGTAGTACAAAAGGCGAGAAGTTAACAAGCATCACGTAGTACGCTGGTCGGAAGTACTTCGGCAGAGTCGGCCCAGATACAAGCCAATAACTCTAATCACGCTCATTTTTCTAACCAGGAGGAGTGAAGGGCATGTGATGTGTCAGAGGAGCATGGCGATGGAAGAGGCAGCTTGATCAAAGAAAATCGATGCAAAACTGACCGAGCTCATACCCAACAACATTCTAGGCGCAGGACAAATTGGCGGCGCTAGAGCGGCACACGACCGATGGTTTGGACCAATCCATGACAAAAGGCAAGCAGAAAGAGACTAAAGGCTCAAGAAGAAACACAGGGCCGGACGACCTCTTGGAAGCTGGAGCAAGAATATTAACCAAGGACAGTACCCATTGCGTGCTCACTTTCAAACCGCATACATCATTGACTGTACAGAATGTGACATACGTTTTCATTTCTTCCAAGGCAGCCCTCGGACGTACATGTAATTTATGGAGATCTGCCATCGTTGCAGCGTCACGACCAGCAAGGCCAGGGAGCTGAGAAGTCAGATCCGCAATGTGAACACTGCCAGTTGAGATTCTGATGTTCTCACTACAGACACATGGTTGTTGCTTTATTTCGGTATATTCTCCCGGGCTTGCTGCCGGATTCTTCGTCTAAACATAGTCAGCTAGTGTATCAAGTGTCTTGTGATAACTTACTCGTAGGCAACCTTGTCGTTTCTTTGGGAGAGATAAACCGTGGTATTCTCACGCAATAGACGGAAGTGAAAAAGAAAACGTACTTGAACATGGTGTAGGCGTCGCTTTGCGCCGGATCGTTTACATTCGGGTCATCCAAAAGATCTTGAATGCCCAGGAGAATCTGAATGCAAGGATATCAGATTGATATTATAGATATTAATACTTCACGAACTTGTTTAATGGTGATTGCTGGTTTCCATGACTTTTCTTCGTCAAGGATGGAAAGACAGACGGTTCCTGACGGGTATACGTTCGGATGAAACAGGGGGGGCGTGAATTTACCTGTACGCCATACACTCATATTTAAGTGAATGCATGGTGTGGTTGTACGTACATTTCGGCGGTTTCGATGGATAATCTACACAGTACGATTAGTCAGTGGCGGCAACCTAGAAATACAAAAGATATATCACCTTCAGGGAAGGTCATCGTAAGCTTGAAAAGGCCACCTTCCCAAGGTGTCTGCAGGCGTAGTAATGAGTAAGTGGCGCGCACGGTTTGCCAGTATTGTGACTTACTCCGGCCTTTCCAGGAATACCCACTTCCCACTCCATGAGGTTCATGGAACCATCTGCAGCTTTCACTGGCTTCGCGTAAAATCCCTGAAATATTTTAGTTGAGCAAGCCGCACAAGATAACGAGTCCAAATGAAAGCGCGCTTCATTCAGACGCATACAAGTCACAGCCACTGGGGGGACTTACGAAGGGATGGTCCTTTCTCCATTGCTTGCGCTCCTCAGCAAGACGGGGTCTACAGATTCCAGACATGGTAGGCGAGAATTAGAGTATGGACAATCGTCAACGGGACAATGTTATGAGTCACAATAAACAGCTTCCCAAAGGAACACCTTGGAAAGAGTCGTGCTTGAAAGGGATTCGGGCGTGATCTGCTTAGTCATCCACACGCTGTTCAACTTGAACCTAGCTAGTAGCCTTATGACCATTGATCACGTTCGGTTCCAAGGACGAACCCTTCCACAGCCTTCCGCTATGTAATGTTAACCCTTGATCTAGGCAGAAAATAACGACCCTGCGCACGCCGTGACGGCGCTTCTGACGGTCACAAATATCTCAAAAACGGTTGATGACAACCTTTGAAGATGGATTATTTTGTGAAATGGCCGATCACGATAAGATGCTGAAAGTTCAATCGGCACGTGGAATCAGCGATGTGCACAGAGACTGGGCGTGATCCACCCCCTGGCAGGCCTCGACACACGCAGAAGCAAATTGGATTGTTATTGAAAGACATTCGCGGAGACCGCAAAGAGGCATGCATAAACTTATGGGGCACAATTATGATACATCTCTGATGAGTTTTTCAATAGTCTTAAAGCATGGCTCCTAAAAGAAGGTGGCACCCTGGGAGGATAAATGGTCTAAACCTTTTAAACCGTCGTAACCCTATCACTCATGTGACCCAGATCGAAGTACAAAATCATTTCTCTCAATGTGTTGACGATTCTCATGTTCCCAAAGTCTACGCCACTGTGCACCCAGCTGATGGATATAATGCGCTTCCTGCATGGAAGGTGTCACATCTATTCCCCTAGGTGGAAGTCCCTAGCTTGGGCCTAGAATGAATCTCCGGTTTAACTCTGCATTTCTCTGACGAATCAAAGGCGAAGCACTCCACCACGATGACGGCAATTGATGATTTGGTGTCATCAACATTGACAGCATCATGGAAGCGCCCGCGGATGCAGCAGTAGAGTTTCACGACCATTTTCCGAGACTTCTCACTCCTTTCGACCGTTGGCGGAGAAGATTCGGACAATGATCGTGTGATCCTTTCCAGGGATCATCCGAGAGATTACACTCCATCCGACGCGGGGCTCACAGCGATCATCGCTCATGCAGTCATTGAATCAGTATAGTGTTGTGCCTATTTGCGATGACACAAAGCTGATCTGCTGGGTATTCTCGTCGCGAGATGTATTAGACAGTTGAAGACGAATGATTGAGCTCCGGGCCTTCGATGAGCTCGGCAGTGAGCCGTGGACCTCGAGGTTCTGATATTCTCACACACGTCAAGCTCTTCACGTTTCAGCGCTCAGCCGCGAATAGCATTAATATTTGCAATGGGACTGGTACCTTGAACAGCGTGGTGGAGGTGGATGGGGTCGCCGACAGACGGTGAGAGCATACTAGTCAATGGATCATGGATAGTTGCCACCCAAGTATGCAACACTCACGATGTTCTTGCACTTACTGTATTGACAGACTCTTCCCGGCATGTTGGAGACTATACCACCCAGTTGTCTCAAAAGGAAAGTCATCTGTATCTAGACGGGGTTCACTTACTTTTGGGGCAAGGTCCGCGGAACAAGTACCCTCCTGGGCTTAGCCACGCACGCAGAAGTAAACCTCTCTCATTTGAGCAGTATATACATCCTTGTTTGGTAGTAATCTGCCACTAGTACTATCATGATTGATTCCATAAGTGGCAGGTGGCAGGCCAGAGTCTGATTAGTCAGCGAGATGCTGTTTAAGCTAAAGTTAACAAAGGGCACGCGTTAATGATAATCAGCACCATATAATCATGCAGCGCGTATTCCATGCTTTCTCCCCAGTACTTAAACATTCCCCACCCTACACAGATTAGCACTGAACTCCCCCTTGTCTTCTTGACAAGTTCGCTATCCTTGTTCGGCATTACGCCCTGCCCTGAGTCCTATCCCGAGGAGGCCCTGTCCCCCGGCGGTCTACGGCCCTGCGACACCCTTGTCCATGACGTCCCAAAAGCCACTTCACTTGCGTGAGTTGGCACTGCTGGCCACGTTCGCCTTTGCTGACGTACTCTATGTTGCAGACTTAATGAAGAGACCCAAATATGAAGATGCCCGAGGCTCCGAATCCCTAGCAGAAGCTCAGGACATGAAGCCTGCCAGGCCGAGGGCCAGGAAAGGAGGGCTTTCCCTTTTACCTACCATTAGCTTAGATGTTCTTTTCGAAGTAAGCCTCACTTCCTGCGCGTATACGTGTAGCTCAATCATGATTCATCGCGACAGATTTTCGGGTTCCTGAAACCGCTTGACCTCCTCAGTCTAGCTCGTACCTCCAAACCATTTCGGAATTTACTCATGCGAAAATCGAACGCCTTCATTTGGAGAGCCTCGCGGTCTCTTGTCCCGAACCTGCCCGACTGTCCTGCAGATTTAAGTGAGCCACAGTATGCTTGCCTTGCATTTGATCCACACTGTCACGTGGGTCATCTTCCATCATCTCCGTAAAGGAATCCTACAACATGAAACGTACAGAATTGTCGCGGAATTGGTTTCAACGTCATCTGGCAATTTCGAGTAAAATATTGTGGGCCGTGTCTGAGAATTCACACAAAGTGCGAGGTTCTGTTGCACGTTCTTACTCTAAATGACAACTCTTTTTCAGTATGGAAGCAGCATATTCGAAACCTCTCCTCACTCGACTCTGTCCAAACATTGAACTTCTCCCAACATATACATTCCGGGACTTGCGCTTACGTACGAGTACCCCATCTTTGGTGCATCGGCCCGGTTTACATTGATAACGGATAGGGTTCACGGATATGATCCAAACCTCGCAGTACGAGGCTCTCAGACTTCGGCTCAACGGCTCAAACTGCGATGAGCAAGCACTTGTCGTCGAAGAAACAAAGAAGGCCGTGCGTGCTATTCGCGAGGTGTGCCATATTTTATTCGCGGGTTTCATAATTGTAAAATGATGTGACCTTCAAGCACGCTGATGCATGCAAAGCATGGCTCTCTGAAGTCAACAGGGCCCGATCTGACGAGTTACACCAGATACGAGAGGGGCGAAAACGAGTGTAAGATCGACCGTAAGCCGATATCTATGCCTACTGACATCCAGTTCTAGTATCAGGGAGTGGTTGGAAACAGAAGGGTGGAAACCTGAGATTGATTATCATACTTGGTGGAAAATATCCAAACATCGTGCCATCAAAGATTCACGACCTCTTACTGCTCGAAGTTGGTGTAATGAATTTTTTTTGGAAGCTGTGTAAATGATTTGATCTCACACAGTTTGGAGCCGCGTCCGCCCAATTCTGACGGCATATATGTCGGAAATGCGAACCATCCACATGGAAGAAACACTCTATAATTCTCGACGCAGGATTCTTCTCCAGGCATGGATCGATTTCTTGGGTGAACCTGCATCATTTCCGAACACTGATGTTGACGTACTACCTCATGTCGCTGATGTTGCACGGTTCAAACCTTTCGATGACATCATCAAATTACCTGCCCACGTCGTAGTAGAGCGTGATACCTTTTTACCGGCTTTTGTTGCTCTTCCTAACCTTGTGAGGAACTGGCGGAGACAGGTCGATCAACAGCTCGCTGCCATCATCACGAATGGATATCCAAAGGATTACGCGCCAGCTGGAGACATCCGCCAACTTGCAACCAGCGTCTTTGTCTGCAACGCATGCGAACAGCTCTTCTTCTGGATCGATGCTGTTGCGCACAACTGCAGTCTTGATTTTCCAAGGGGTTCAAGCAAAGAAAGGAATGATTCTTTTAAGGAACAAGTGGCCCGCATCGCGTATTATTCGCTCGGTTCTTCTCCATGGTCTCCGAAATTCAGGTCCTCCACGGTACTCGCCATTCATGTCATTCGCAGTTGCTGTCAGGATCCTCGGACCGCTACGCTTGCACATATGGACAACACAAGTGCCCCGTTTTACTGCTTCGCATGCCATCCCGATGGCAAGACTGTCATGCATTGGAGGAAGGGTGTATGTTCCTTGTTTCTTGATCCCACTTTTGGTATCTGAAGCCTTTGCAGCTGGAACACAACCATTTACACAACAATCGAGATAAAGCTTCTGAAGTTGGCAAGACACGACTGCAATCGCAGCTCCTATCTGGGAGACCGCCAAGAACATATAGGTGCCTTCTATGTCGACGAAGTGTAGGCGCTGGCAGGCTTCTGCGAAGCATGACTTGCCACATCGAGGAACAGTAAGTGATACATATTTGTCTCATGATCGGGTTGGTGGCGAACATTCATATCCACAGGCATGGCATAGGCATTTTAAGTGTCCAAGAAGGAGTTCATTATGTGAAGGAGATAGATTCTATCCCAGATCCTGTTACACTGTCATGGGACAGCGGACCTGTTGTGACGACCTGGTCTGAGCAAGATCCTTACTTGTGATGTGTGCTATGTACTATTCCGGGTTACAGCAGATGCCCACATCATATGTCCAAATTACCGAAATACATACTATGTAACAGTGACAATCTGACCCCTCCCATCTTTGAGTATGACCAACTCACACTCGATTTTGTCCCCAGTATCAAGACAGATGACCTCGGTAGGATCTATGGATGAAGTCTTTATTTGGCGTTTCTCAAAGAACGAGCGGCCAAGCACGACGTCAAAGTGCGGCTCCTCGGATAAGAAGACGGGGACAGAAACGGTCTTTGACTTGCTAGCTCGTAGGTGATTCGAACTTTGTGTATTGGAAGCACCGTTGGTTTGGGTGTTATCAGTGAAATCTGCAGCTGTCTTCAAGGTGATGGGCCATTTGCCAAGGTTGACGAGGCCACTATAGCCATAGTGCCCTGGTGCTGCGTCTGCTGGAATAAACCCATGCCTCAACGCAAACTTGCGTGAGATGTAGACATGGCGGTAACCGTTCTTTAAGAGCATGCGGACTACAAAGATCTTGAATTTCAGTATGCATGCAAGACCAAGTAAGCGCCTGCCTACCATTGTCGACTGGACCGATGGTGCCTAAAACAGTACGTACACCGTTTTCGCTATGGAATCTCTCAAAATCTTTTCTGTGCTTTGCCACCCCTGAGATCTCTTCGGCGTCTGGTGAATTAGGATGAATTGCCCTAGACTTGTGTGACTTGGCGCTCCGCGCCGACCGAGGACGCGGGGAAGTTACACGTGCAGAGTCGAATAGGTAAAAGGATGGGTTGCAGTATGCGGGTGGTTCTGGGAGTTGGGCTGTGGGATCGTGGACGTGAAGCGTTGGTGTTATGTCGCTTGTAGACTGTTCGGATGTAGAGGGTGTTTTCTGCCTCCATACAAAGATGGTGTAGTCACTTTCTGTATCAGGCATTTCAACAAGGGAAGGGTGGATGCAGAGATAATAATACCATCATCCATATTCCACACGGCGTCATTCCAATTGTACTTGATCCAACCAGGACCAACGCGCTTTCCATGGAAGCCCGTGTTAGGCTTCCTTGAAAGCTTGTCATACAGTTGCTGTATAGTATCAGCTTTGACTGAGAGATGATGGATCTGATCAGCTTCATCATGACATTATTGATTAGAATGCTTACGGGAGTGGATGAGCGCGAAAGAAGATGTGGGCGTGTGGATATTGAATACAGGAGGAGAGACAGACATAATGGGACGTTAATAGAACCAGTCAATATGGAAGGATATGACGACGATGGGCGCCCTGCGCCAAGGATCCTAGCTAGGTATGTGGTGGTGCAGTACCAAGCATCATGGTATGTATCCTCCACATTTTCTCACGACTGTATGTCTTCCGATTGCCGATGGAGTTCTCGGTGCGAGTCGTTGAGCAGATGAAAAAAATCTGTGTCCTGGTGTGCCGATGAGAAATCTTCGGTCCAATGTTGGTCCAACGTTAACGTTGAACGTGTAGAGAGCATGTCAGTGGTGAAGCAAAAACAGGTTTGCAAGCTTCGGCCGACTCATTGCACCGCCACAGTAATCCCGTTTTGGTTGAACGGGGCACTTTCTCTTCAATTGTATACAACAGCGGCCTACCCTCTTGCTGGCCAGACGCCAGAAGGAAGACGCTAATGTCTTTCCTACCACGTCTTTTCAAGCCCCCAGCGGCGAATTGTAGAGCATATTCATCTTTTTTCTCGTCTAAACCAGGCGGTG
Organism: Suillus clintonianus; assembly: GCF_016758775.1. NCBI lineage: Eukaryota > Fungi > Basidiomycota > Agaricomycetes > Boletales > Suillaceae > Suillus > Suillus clintonianus. The sequence continues at coordinate 1,266,407 of NW_024539225.1, forward strand.
GTCGATACTTCAATTCCGCAAAACCTCCCAAGCCTGTCGTTTCTTCTGGCAGAGCAAAGGTTGATAATGGCAACACTAGTGTCGCATCCAGCGACGGAACAAGCAGTAGCAGCTCTGGTAATGGGAATGCGAACGGCAAGATGAAGGTCGCAGGTGCAGATGAAAATCCATCAATTCCAACTTCGAATGCAGTCGATGCAGCACGAAATACACCTTCCATGCCATTCACATCGCCTTCCGCATTTTCAAGCCAATTCCACAACCAAGTCCATCCCACAATATCGTCACAGGATTTCAATCTCCACCAATTTTTCTCGTTGCACCGACCGCTTCTGCTCTTATCTCAGCCGCCATCCACCATCTTTGAGTCCGCGCCGCAAGACGCGCCTCTTTTTCACTCGCCAGAAGAGATGCCAAAGATTCAGTTGCAGTCGGGGCAATTTCCTACCCTCGATGAGCCGCCAGAATCTTCGTTCGAGACCGATGCTGATGCCGCGAGGCAGCTCGGACATGCATTGGTCATGAATCGCGTGGGTGGAATAGTGTCCTGGCAAGACACTTTAGCAAAGCTCGGTTTGGGTGGGGAGAGTGCAGAAGGCAGTGCAATTAATGCGAAAGAGTCTGCACAGGAGTGGGTCACTATCTACGCTGATAGCACAAAGCGTAAGAAGCGAAAGAAGATGAAGAAGCACAAGTATGTTTCATATTCCAATGTGAAGGGCGATAAACTGACTAGCCCCTCAGGTTGAAGAAGCGCCGCAGAGTCAGTCATCGCTCTGAATACTAACTTCCTTGCTAATATACCTTTGTCTTCACAGCTCACTCGCATGCAACGTCAGAATGCAAAGTAGACGATCTGAACATTTGGCCACCTGGCACGCCGTGATGTAGCCGTATTAATTTCTCAGATACATATTTTACATTCTTCTTGCACCCCTCACCCAATCATCACTTTCATGTTCAATCGTACGCCAGACGATATTTGATTTTTTGTGTGACTGAGGATAGATTCAACGGATGTGTTTCCAAACCCGAACAGCGCCCCTTCTCTGGCCCTCTCCTTCCCACTCGAACCCACCCTTCCATACCTCTTCGTAACCTTTGTTCCTGATGAGGTCCAACACGCCCGGCTCCCGTAGAAGCGCACCAAACAGTACTATATATTGTGGCCACTCATGCTGCCAGCCTAAATCCCAAGACCGTGAACTTTGTTCGACAACCTTAATTGTTTCCACGAATGTAACGTTTGGTATTGAAGAAGCGAACGGCGAAGGGAGGTACGAAGGATCCACACGCGATGGGAAATGAGTTCGCATATATTCTAAGGGCGCTTCGAAAAAGATGTCTGTCTGGTCCTTGTAGTCACTGGGATTTTGGAGCCTGAATGCAAATATCAACCCCCAGCAAAAAAATTACGGCAGTGATGATCATTTACCCCAGTGGTGGCTCACACCCAAGAGCCCACATTCTCCCGGGAGCTGCGAGTTCGGGCCGGTGAAGGTAGGCTTGCCACGGGGTAGAATGGCAGGGTGTCAAGAACCCCACGGACGCCAGGTCATCGGAAGGCAAGCTCCGCAAATACGACATGACTTTGATTTGTCCTACGCAATGGAAGAATACCACGTACACCGAGGCTGGGACGGCCAATAAGAGAATACAGAGGTCTCGAGTGCGAATCGGAAGTGAGAAAGTTCCGACAACATTGGCTACCGAATCCTTTCCCCTTTTGCGAGGAACTTTGACCTCGGCTTTCGCGCTGCGATGATACAGTTCCACGAGGGACCTTGACGCGAAGATGTGTAACATCGGCAGTAGTGGGTGGAGAAAACGCCATTCCTTATGTCCAACAAATGAGAATACCGTCAATGTCCAGAAGACACACCCCAACATTGTCTTCAATTTTTTCTCGTCGTTCTTCACTGCGAGGTGCATGCCATGCAGCACGAATGGCAAGGAGGTAGAGCAAAGGATCGGGAGGGCCTGAGACAGGTAATAATGCCAAGGGTTCGAGCCGTAAAACAAAGATATGGGCGACGCATTGACTCGCAGAAAGTTAAAGAGACTCAGCGTAGGCCTGCCATAAAAGGCTGAATCAAGCGCAAAGACTGCAAGAGTAGTCACAGCTCTGCGAAAATTTTGAGTTGCTGCTTACTTCAAGCAAAATGATCGAATACAACTAACCCAATGACACAGCAATCGCGAACGAACATGAAACCCTGACTCGGGCGGAATCCAAGACGCAGGAAGAGAAGGCCAAACATGTAGACCCAAATGATAGCATTGGTGGGTCTGATTGCGCACGCCAGCGCAGCAAACACAATGCACATGCGCATTCTAGTCCTGTTCCTTACGTATGAGGTGTCTTCACAAAATAACAGCCAGCATGGGTGACTGACGACTGCACCTGCATGGACTGTGTAAAGTCCCAAGGGTAGTAGCTTAGTGCAGCTGTTGTTAATGACGTCTCAAGGGAATTCGACATGGATCGTGAAAGTGATAACGAGTGGAACGGTGATATCAGAGAAACAAAGTACTACAGGAAATTGGCTTCAGCCGTCAATTACGCTCGAATTTGAGAAATCTCACCGCAGTTGGCGCAAACGCATCATTGAGAACTTGTTTTGTAATTTCACGGATCCCTATATCTGTGATGGCAGCCAACAAACCATGGACAATGCGCGGGCCCGCTATCTAACTCGTCGAATGAAGTAGAAGAATGGCGAAATGAGTACAGAGCTCACTAGCAATTCAGGGTATCTTGCATCAAGGCCCAGTGTTTTGACAAGCCAAAAGGGTGGTATGTTCAACGCAGGGTAGATGATGCTTCGAAGGGGTGCTGGACTAACCCATTCCCATGTGAGGTGTCCATATCCAAAAACGTAGTGATGGGCGGGTTCTAACACCTGAAAGTACTCATCCGGTTGAAAGAATCCTTGAGTGCTAAGAGCAATTGCGACACGAAGAACTAATGCCAGCAATGTCATGGGCGCTGGTCATGGACGCGACGAAACACGTCAAGTCGAGGAATTGCTTATTATGTAACGACCCCTGTATACTCGTTTATCTACAATACCAAATTCTTTCACCAATGAGCTTGCGATGTCCTTACTTTATGTGATACCTGAGTTACGTCTAGTAAAATTATTCATCGTACATCCTCTCTGCTTTGAACCTAGATATCTTTCCCTCCGGGACCCTGGCGACAGTGTCTACCGCGCTTCTAACAGAACCTCCATTTAATTCCGTCACGGTCGAGCGCATAACAGCTGGGGGGCGTTGTGGACGGCCCGTATTATTGTCAGATAAAGGCTGCTGTTTGCGCGGAAAAGAAGGCGAGTCCACGATCATAGAAGGGAAAGAGGGTGATTCAACGACCGTCGGAAGGATTGGCAATGGCGGCACATCTTCAACAACTCTTTGGTGTGGAGGGTTGGGTTTGAATTGTCGGCGCTCGATGACTTCCGAGACAGCTGGTTTAGGAGATGACACTTCTCCCACTGGCAATGGAGTGGGTGTTTTGGCAGGTTGATCTGAGGCAAGACCGCATCGCGCCATCTTGAACTTTGACGTTTTCGGGGCAGCTGGAACTAATGGCGCCGTAGCAGGCTCTTCGGCAGCTCTCGATGATACCGGGCCTTCAGAATTTTGTGTAGGTTGAGGGACGAAGCCAGGACCAGCATTATGGATGCGTCCATTGCTCAGAAGTTCTAAGACCTCTCGGACAGCCTCATCCTCACTCCCACTTTCCCCCTCCTCGCCGCCAACAAGATGATCGTTTTCAACTTTTCCCAACCGGATAGCTTCTTGCAAGGACTTTTGTCGAGAGGCCGGGATGACTGTTGGACCAAGCGAAGTAGAGGTAGACCTATCATACGCTGTAGCCATCCGATCAGCCCTGAAGCGCGACACGCTGGGTTTCGGGCGCTGATCTGGGGGAATTTCCTGTAATCGACTTGTTGAAATTGTGGAGCTGGATAAGAAGAGAAATACTGACTCCTTGGTTCCATTCTTCGTCATTATGCGTGTGCGAAGTCATCGCTTGAGCAGCCTCTGCACCAATAGCATGACGCTTCTTATAATACTCCAGGGCCACTTCTCGGTGGTGCTGAGCAGAATCCCAATCATATTCCTCTTCGAGGAGGCCCTCATCTGATTCGTCGTCGTCGTCACTGCTCGAAGTGTAGGACTCGTTTGGAATATTTCCAGCTTCATCGTGTGTCTCAGACGTCGTAGAAAGAGGTTCATCATCCGAATCACCTTCAGGCTGTATTTCCGATGGCTGGTACGAAGCTGGATGCCGCTCCACCACGTTCATTTTCATGGGATGATGCTCTGTATTTGCTCTGGTCCGAAGTGGAACTCGATCGCTGGATCGCAGTCTGGCAGGTGAGATGTCTCCCCAATTAATGGATGATCCTGCAGTTTGACTCTCCCCTGTAGCAGATGATTCATCCGGCGAACTAGGATTAGCAAAAGTGACGGTCTTCTTGGGTTTGGAGGATTCGGATTTGGGGGATTCCTTTTCAATCAGATCTTTTAGCTCTCGCTCCTCCTTTTCCCTAGCTTCTGCAAGGTTTCTCAGCAAGGCTTTGCCCATTTTCTTCTGCATCTCTTTCGCTGCTCTTAACCGCTCCATTTCTGCTTTCGCAGCCTCCTTACGTTTGCGTATATCCTCCATCCGCTTCTCCTTTTCTTCTTCTTCGTCTCTTTCCAATTGTAATCGTTCCTCTTCTTCAAGCTTGGCCAAAATGTCATCTCGTTTGCGACGACGTTGTTCCCTCTCCGAGGCAGAGAGAGATGATTCTGGTATGAGATCCGGTTCGTGAAACGGGGCCGCTGGAGAGTGAACATCAGTGGTATCCATAGCAGGTTCAGTGATGTCTATGATCGGGAGACCCTCATCGTTAAGAAGCTTTGAATACAGATCAAGAATTCAATACGTATATTAGACACAAGGTTCGAAGACGCACTTCACCCTTCTCATTCCGTTGCAAGCCTTCACCGTCACTTGCGCCTCCGAGGATCTCATCTATTTTGTTAGCGAGATTTTGGAGTTGGGAAGGCGCTAGCTTTGAAGACAGACTCGCGTCCGGTCCTTTGGGTGATAGCGAATTGAGCAGGGCCTGCAGTGCTGAAAAGCTCTCCTTCTGAGCGCATCAGAGTTATTGAAGATGTAATTACCCTCAGTATGGCTGTCGTTCATGTCCTTGGTGTGACCCGACATTTGTTCGGTCCGGGTTATGAGGTCAAGGGCTAACCTAAGATAATTTGCTCGATCAGTGGACCACTGAGGTCATGTGACTTGCACTTCTCGCAAAGATCTATTTGCACGACAAATCTCGACACCCTCGATTCTTCAAGCTTGCCTCGTGCTGGACCAATTTTATTTCCTCATCCTCCATTAGCAAACATGGTCGTCGCACACTTAGAGCAGAACACATCTGCCACCAAAAACCGCCGAAGCATGAGTAAGAAGAAAGCACGCACGGCTGCCAATACCACACAAGTTGACGGCGACGAGGAGATGTCTTCGGGGGTTGTTCTCCCTTTGAACCCAAATCACACTGCTGAAGATGACGATTTAATGATCGAAGTTGACCCTACTCCCGCCCTAGAGGCAAGCTCAGCGCCCTCTTTTCCGGCTTTGCCTGCATCTGCGACACAATCTACTCTGAAATCAGAGACAAGGCGAATTCCGATACCTCCGCATCGCATGACACCCATAAAAAAGGACTGGATAAATATTTTCAGTCCTCTCACCGAGATCCTTGGACTACAAGTCCGAATGAATGTTCAAAGGCGGTGTTTAGAAATTAGAGTGCGCATTCATCTGCCTCAGGCGTCCCTGGGGATTCTATACTTACCGAATCGCTGCAGACATCAAAAGCAACCACAGAAATCGGTGCACTGCAGAAAGGAGCTGATTTTGTGAAGGCATATACTCTTGGATTTGACGTTAACGCGAGTGTTGACTTCCAATATCTTTTTGCATTTCTAAGTTATTGGTTTACAGGATGCGATAGCACTTCTACGAATGGACGATCTTTACCTTGACTCATTCGAGATTAAAGACGTAAAAACACTTCATGGTGATCATCTTAGCAGAGCAATCGGTCGGTATACAAGCACGTATCATGTATTGCTTCGCTTAAAATCATTTCAGGACGGATAGCGGGACAGGATGGCAAAACTAAGTTCACAATCGAGAACACTAGCCGGACTCGTATTGTGCTCGCCGACACGTAAATATCGGTTCTCTTATTTCATCTTGACAGCATAATTGACGCCTTGGGTACGCAGGAAAATTCACATCATGGGTTCCTTCCAAAACATCAAAATTGCGCGCGATGCAATTGTCTCCTTAATCTTGGGCTCACCGCCCGGCAAAGTGTATGCCGGACTTAGGACTGTCAGCAGTCGTATGAAGCAGCGGGCCCTGTAACCTTTTTTTTGTGTATAAACGGATTCATATCTGAATGATCTTTGTTTTCCATCCTTCTCCAATATCATCATAGGAAGTGCGATACAACGAGGTGTACAAATCTATTGCTGGCAATACAATACAGATAAACTTTTAGCTAAATAGATAACAGGATGAGAAGCCAATATGGTCCAACAACAGTGGAAGCCAGGATATCATGTAAATTAGTCTGCGTTGTCGGCATACTTCCCCTTTTTCTTTCCCTTCGGCTTCTTCGATACATCGTGTTGGTCCACCGCAGTCATTTTCAGCAAACTGTCAATAGATATTTCAGTGATGCGAATAAAAGGGAAAAAGGGAATGCACTTGTCCCAGGCAGCTTGGTCCACAGGAGGCCCATCACCATTTCCTACCATCACCTGGAATCCGACGCTAGGAACACCGTCCACGACAACGTATATCCAACCTGGTCCTGGTGGGTACACGGCTGGCCTAGGTGGACCAGTAATCTGTAACGAATATCCATCACTGGAGAGTGAAGAGCTCAGATACACCAGACGGCTGTTCGCGTGAACAGCATGGGTTACAAAGCCAAGATCCATCAGTGCAACTAAGGTGCATGGTCATGAGGTTGGTGGCCTGAACTGAGCGGTAGCAAACGCACCTTTGATGTTTTGGGCTTGATTCGTGGAAGACGAGAGTTTGACATTCAGAATGAGGTTCTGTCCATACAGGAGAGCCTTTGGGGGGTTGTGCACGACTGGCCTGTTCCTTTTCATGTATGGGGGACTGAGCCATTCAACTCTATACTCCGTCCCATACTTCACCTCGCTCCGATCCAAGTTCGGGTTGCTCCCAGCTACCATGATATCGCCATTAGGTGTCAGTGTCGCGACCGAGTGGTACATCCTCGGAATTGTACTACTTCTCATTCCCTCGGAGGAAAAGCGTTGCCCAGCTGGGGCGGAGGGATCATACAAAACTGGCGTGAGGACCGGATGGTCTGCGTTCGACTGCCCAACCTGATCGACAACATTGCCATAGCCTGAGATTCCAGTTCCCGCGCCATTGACGATCAGAACCTCGCCAGTCGGGAGCAAGACTGCATCTGGCATGTGACGCGCCTCGGGCATCTGTTCGACCACCCACCCTGCAGCAATTCCTTGGTCTGTAAGCAGCAGGCGCGAGCACTGGGAAGACGCTGGATCTTGAGAAGATATCTCGTAACCTGGTTTCTTGTCGTCAATCGAGGAACCTCCACACAACAGGATCACTGCAGTGTAGCCATCTTCAGGAGACAAAGGAAGGAGGAGGCCAGCGCCTGCCATAGGATACGTAACTCGGCATTCGTTAGGGATTCGCGGAAGGTTCTGTTCCTGATTCGTCCGCCAGTCATATATTATCGCGTCTTGGTTAGCGGCCATGAAGATCCTGTCGTCTGGAAGTGAGAATACGATAGGGAAAAGGTTGGCATTGAGGGTGCGGACGAGGAAAGGTAGATGTATGGGCAGGCCAATCGAGTTGTGGATGGACTTTGGGGGCCAGTATTCGATAGTAGGGTTATTCACCGTCTCGTTGTTCATCCACCCGCCCTTCTTTGATCCGCCAACGATCATCGCGCTTCCGTCTGAGATTCGAATGACTGTATTATACCAGCGTGGACTAGCCATGCGGATGCGGGAGTGATTCTCATAGATTTTGCAATGAGCGGCGGAGGCTGATGGACAAGGCTCGAAGATCCGAACTGCCTGCAAGCCATCCAGGTCTCCGAAGTCTGCGGAAGACGTGTGCCCGCCGACCACAGGGTTACCCCCAACGTTGATCAGAGTTCCGTTGCTTAGAAAGGTCCCGCCGGCACAAAATGAGTTGGATTCGACTTTGAGGGGCCTAACAGCATGCGTCCGGAGGTTGTACAAGGCAGCCCATGCAGGGTGGCCCTCAATCGACACGGGATTATGTTCAACTTTGTCGATAATAAGAGCGTGAGTATCGGAGATCACAGTAAGCTGCATGGCAGATACGCCGGTTACGCCCTTTTGTTCCAGTGTCCATTGTGCCTGCGAAGCGAAAGACTGTCCTGGCCGGGTTGCTGGGCTCGCCAGGTCCTGAAGGGTCAGAGGAAGGGTCGCATGACCTTCTGTGACAACAAAGGCATCTATGTCGATAACCGGGCTCTCAACTTGTCCTTTTCCAAGGTTTCTAACCTTGATGGTGTGTTTCCCGTACGGCAGGTTAAAAGTCCAGAAGATCCGCTGCTGTTTGCGCGACACGTTGCTCCAGGTATCGATCTCCTGCACTTTTTTCCCATCGATGAACACCGCGGCGATTCCATGACTCCTGTCCAGACCACCAAACCACTCGATACCAGTGCCCATGAACGTCATCCGGGCGGCAGCTCCTTTCTCATCGGTCCAGCGCAGGGTTGTCGCGACGTACATGTTATTGAAGGAGTCAAACCAGGAGCCAGTAAAGTGAATGAGCGGAGATGATGAATCGTAGCTTTTTGCTCCTGGCGGGACGTAATAGGGCCGGAATGGACCTGGTGTGTCTGTCCCTGCAGGAGTCTGGCCGTTCCATGCGGACTCCTTGCCCCAGGCGAATGCCCAAAGCACCGGAAGCAAAAGTTGTGCACGAATAATCATACAAGAAGACAAAGGGTGTGATTTAGCAAATGTAAAGAATGTCAAGCGGTCAACAGCGTTCTCGGGTTCTTGATGAGATTGATGTGATGAACAGGTGTGACGCGACGCGACGCGCTCACGTGACGTTGAAAAATAATCCTAGTAAGTTATGTAGTGAACACTATCCTACGTCCTTGTTGGGGTTGCTACTTGAACAATCTATACTATGCATGATATGTCACAATGGAGATAATTGATCAGCGTTCCGATAACTGTATGTTGTGCGATGAGGCGTGCGATAAGGGCAAAGGAGCAGTGAGAAAGCAAAAGCATTCACGAAAGATCATTGATGAGTCCGCTGAGTCCCCAAAAGCCACAGTCCACTATAGCACTCCATCATTGTAGGCCCAAGGTTGCTTGACCTTGCCTTTCCCCTTCCCAATCATCTCTGGCTCGGACTCAGGGATACCGAACCCTCGAAGTAGTTCACCCGCGGAAACAGGTGCCTCCCACACACGTATCGTGTTATCGTCCGAACACGATGCAAACATGCGCTTGTTCCGGGGATTCCAGGCCACCGAATTCACGCTTCCCTCGCCGTGGCCTTCCAGTACCTCTAAAAGTGCACCCGTGTCACGATGCCAAACATAGACATTGCGATCTGGAAATGTTTTATGAGTACGAACTAACAAGACGCTATGAAAGCCAGCATACCTTCACTCCCACTGATGACGAAGTTGCCATCGATGCCACCAAAGCAACTACGGATGACATGGTGGCCTTGTCGTTGCCCAGTGAACTTGCGAGCAAGCCGGAACTCTTCCAAGTCCCACAGATGAATTTCCTTTGATGCATGGTCAGTGACATGGTCGCACTTGATACAAGAAAGAGGGTAGTCACATCTGGAGCATGGTTGATTAATGCATACCGAGAATCCTCGGAAATCTTCACGCTTGTGAGTTCACCCTCCATGTGAACAGATCTGTGTGCAAAGATCGATGAATAAAGACACTGAAACAAACATGCTTGGACTTGCAATTCAACCTGTCCAGTCTTGAGATCATATATGATCATCCGGTTCTCTGACGAACGTGGCACCATCGGATTACTGTTGCCATTGGATACAATAGGTGGCGATGCGTCCCGGACGTGGCCACGAGACAGTGTCCCCAGCGTTGGTGGAGGGGTGTATCCCATCCCAACAGCGACCAGGCGTCTCATGTCAGGAGTCACTGCAGCGTCAGTGACACGTATGGCTATATCATTCCATGATTCCCGTAATTCGCCCTCCATATCCTATTAAAGGCGAGGTGAGGTGTGATAGCATAGCTAACAATAAGCGTACCCATAATACGATCTTGCGATCAAGGCTGCCTGACATAAACCCTGAGCCGTCAGGTAGCCATACTAAGGCAGATACCGTCTCAGCATGATTCTCGAGTGTCTTCATCAGAACTCCAGTCTACAGCTCATGAGTGCCCCAAAAACTAGACACACGAAAATAAAACTAACCTTTGTATCCCATAGCAAAATGAGGTGATCCGCGGACGTAGACAAAATAGAGTCGTCTAATGACCAAGCCAAACAACCAACAGAATATGGGTGATCGCGCAAGATGAATTCCGCTATACAATCACGGGATGATGGTTCTGCCTCGAGCTGCGGGGTCAAAGATTAGCATGTTAGATGTTGCGGATCGGTGTAACTAACCCCGATGCGCCAGATAATAGCAGTCTTGTCTTTACTTGCGCTTGCAAGATGGGTACCATCGTGACTCCAGGCTACGTTCCACACTTCGTCTGAATGGACTTCGAGGATGGTGGTCGTTATTCGAGGGAAGGACTCCTTGTTGCACGTGTGGTCACTAAATAGTGAGAATGAAGATGGTTCCACAGGTGAGTTGTGGTAGAGGCAACGATGTCGCTGATATTCTCGCGACTGTGTGAGAAGGGTAGAAAAGCGGCGCTGGGGAATCATGATCGAAGAAGGTATATAATCTGCGTGGCAAGACGTCAATGGCTGAACAAAACATTTAGGAGTACAAAGAGATATTTCCATCAGGATCTCATACTAACGTTGTAGATCATCAAGAAGTTGTCGCCGTGATGTTCCTGACGCTCCATCCCAAGAAGCACGTCGACGCAGGTCCTCTGGATCTGAACACATCATCAAGCTGGGTAAGAGTTATCATGAATGTACCATGTGAAGATATGACAAAGAGCACACCTAGATAATACGTGGAGTTCCTCCTGTTCTGAAGACGTGCTGTACGGTGCTAAATCGTTCCGCAGTACCTGCAATGCGGCGGTGGTTTTCCGCGCCTCCAGTAGTTCAAGATATTTTTGCTTCCCAATGAGGAACCGTGTATCCTAAAAATAGAACCATCAGCGACTGAGCAAGTCCGTCATACAGGATAATAAGTATACCAGAAGAGCGTCCGTATCAGTCACTCCAAGTTGAACGAGCAAAGGTTCTGCATCAGCCCAAGCACCGCGCAGAATATGTTGCCGAAATTCCGACACCTCAGGTGCTTCTAACGAGTACCCCGACTCCGCCTCGAGAGTGGCAGCAGATTCTCTGAAGGGAACGTGATAAGGGAAGAGCATGTGAGTCAAAAATGCCGCTTACATATACCCGACGTCTCTAAGACTTTGGATAACTAATCTCACGAACTCTTCTCGATCAAGATATGGGTCGTCGTAGATGGTGGTGCCTGGCAATGACACTCGCGTGACGGACGAATTATGCTTGGCAAGGCCATTCCCCATTGATAGAGACCCGTTTGGAGTAGTGCCATTTGACACTGGGGTAGAGAAGCCATTCTCCTTATTTATTCCATTGGAATGACCAGCCTTGTCGAAGGTGACGCAAGACGGGCCAGCCTCTGGTATGGAATCATATGAAGAGGACAGATTGGAGTTATTATCGGATTCAGGAATTCGCATGGCGTTGAGAGGCGAATTAGTGACGCGAAGACTGTGATTGACAGTAAGGGAGTTTGAAGTGGAGTCCAGAGTGTTTAGACTATCGATTCTTTGTCGTTTGCGAGGCCTTGAGACCTCAGTATCTGGATATAAACAGAATGTATAGTTAGTAGACATGATCTAGACATTTTGAAACCAAAAGAAGCCGCACCTGTTGATGCAGCAGATTGCACGTCACCCACAGATTCTTCGAGCTGTGACCAGTGTCTGGCAGACGGTATCGAAGTGGTTGTATGGGCTTGTACAGCAACTGCCCTTGATTGTGTGGAAGTAGACCGGCTGTGACTCTCAATTGTTGCAGATTCCAGGCTTGGGGACAGCCCTAGGCGTGTAGGACAATTGTCCTCTGCAGTATTCAGCTGAGTAAGTGGATCAATGATGGCAAGTTGATGGTTCTGTGACTAGCTATGTCATGCAGCACTATAGTAGTGCAATTGGGAAACTAGAATATTTGTAGGAATTTCTGGATGATTTGGCAGTAACTGGTAAAGGAGGAATACCAGACGAAGACAAAGCTTAAGCTTTGATGGGTTGCTGAAGGGGACTGAGAGGGTCTGCACAGTCAGTCAGTAAGTTCCCGAAATGGAAGTCCGCCGTCGCGTGTCGAGATTCGCACCCTTTCCACAGCTTGCCATCGGCACAAGACCCACTCTGCAAACAATTATTTCTAGTAACTTTTTTTGTTCTTGCATGTGTCAAGCTCATGTTTGCTTGCTGAGGGAATGAGTTTTTGGCTTATCTTAAGTTAACTTGCGAATTACCATGAAACACGTTACATTGCCGTGTGGAGGGGGTCGGAACAGATACTTTGATAACGGCCCTTGCGGCGGCGTCACTAGAGTCACTGGGCTATCGTCACCGTCCATGCCGGAATTCTTGCCATGCCCAGAGCGAATATAGAGCAATGTTTGGTACTTAATAATGATTCCCCTCGTTCTGATGCTAACGACTAGTAAAGACAGAATGGTGAAAGTCGATGCTAAATGGTACGATGAATGCTAGTTTTAAATGTGACGACCACGAATAAGTAATGAATGGTGATGCGAAGACGAAGAATGCGTGCTGTTTCCGTAAGTTTTCTGCGACTACTACTAAGAAGTTCTGTCGTGTACTTTGATGATGCTAGATATGTTACGTATGGTCGATATAGAAGGGCAATTGCAGAGCCGGTGCGGTTTTTTTGGTGCAATGTGACGAGAAAACGATGTTGAAGCGATAGAGTTGAGTCGATCATGGTCGTAGGCAGGGCCGAGGAGGTCGTTTACTCGGGTCGTTGCTTTTGTCACGCCTGAGGTGCAAAAATATATGGGCGTGGTATGGATATCGAGAAATGAGAAGTTCCGGTTAAAGAGGACTGGCACCAACACCACGCTGGCGCTCTCGCACCCGCTCTCGCAAGCCACTCCTGCCATTCCCATAGCCAGGTGCATCGCGCGAACTTGGTCCTCCAAGTTCGTTGCGCTTGAAGCGGCCCCTGCGTTCGTGTGTCTCATCGGAATTAACAAAGGGTGTTTCCTCGAATTGCTGTATTGAAGATATCATCTTTGGAAGTGGCGATGAGTTGCGTCGTACGCTTGGACGACCCCGAGGCAACGGAGCACAGGTCCAATCAAAGACTTTTTCAACACTGCTGTAGCTATCCTGGCGTTCGCGGGGGCCGGGAACCAGGGTCTGCTGGCGTGCACGAGAACGGGAGTTGGAGCGACTCGTGTCAGGCTCACGTCGCCGCCCGCGAGGCGTCGCTTCCAGAGCATGGCGAATGCCAGAGACTGCTAGCAATGATGCTAATTTTGGTGTGGGGGGAGAAGCACGATTGACTGTGTTTCCTGAACTAGTGGAAAGTGGCGGCGAACTGTGTTGGGGAGAGCTGACCTGCAAAAGAGAAAAATATGCAGGAAGACTGGCACGGTTGCGGGTCTTTTTAAATCTGGAGGTAACAGTGAGCCTGTTGTGCTCCCGCTCCTGTTCCGAAGATTTTTCGTGAAAGGGAACGTCGCTCATAGAGTCTGCATCATCCTCAGCAGAGTAATGAGCTTGTCCAAGACCCGAGCTAGATGTAGAAGAGGTTCGACGGTGAAGAAGGGGAATGGTTGAGCGGTTATTGGTAGCCGATGGCTGGCGAGTGTAGCTAAGTCCTGAGGGCTTACACGGATGTAAGAAGCCTTGGGACCGTGCGAAGCCGTCGCCGGATACACCTGATTCTAAACCATCTCCTTCATAGGAAGCTTCGTCGTCAATGCCGACAGAAGCATAGCCTTCCTCTTCTGCATCAGTGAAGACGGACCACGAAGCCGAGGACGTGGACGAAGACGAGACAGAGTACCGGCCTCGCTTCTGAAAATTACTGCTGAGTGCGGTTCCTAATGCAGACGGCATGAGTGCTGGAACTTCGCCACCGGGGGCAAAACCGATGTATGGAGAAGAAAGGGCACTGCTGGCAGAAGAAATAGACGGAGAATTGTACATGTCCGAATTTTCGCATTCATCACTGCAATAAGCACGACTATATTTTACGAAGTCAGAAGGGGCTGTCTGGGCAAAGGGGAATGCATACCCATCATCGCGGAGGTGTTTCGAGCATGTGAGGCAGATCTCCTCGAACATGAGGCTTAGTTGGGCAACAAAGGGTACCAAGCGGTAAAGGACTAAGCTTGTTTAGTGGAGACGACAGGATTAGAGCACGCTGTTTAAAACGACGTCGGAGGGCGATGATGGGACGTAGTATGAGAAAAAGGTAAAGGAACAGAACGGCCTTAAATACGGGGAGGCGGTACGAGGAATAGAATATTTCAGAAATAATAAATTCTATTTAGATGACTCAATTCAGACAAGAACCGGAAATTCAGCTTGAGTCAAAGCGTGTGATCTCACCGAAGAGGGAACCACGTCACATTCGCACATTAGATCTCCCTGCTCCTTCTTTCATTTGTCAGCACTCGAACCTTCTCCACCCAATTGTTCTAAACCATGACCAGTTCAATTCCATCCATCCATGTTAACGTTTTCGCCCACCAAACGTGCCAAGGCAGACGTGAAATTTTTGTTGTCGCACGTTCGATTGCGCCACTTTAGCTTGTCATGCACGAGTGACGAATCCCGACACCATCGCGCGTGCTTGAAATGCGTATTTATCAATTAAGCCGAAATTTGGGGGTTGACTCAAGGTTGACCGGTATTTTTCTCGCTAGAGAACAGCATGTTTACTACCTGTAGAGGTGTGATTGTGACAAGATGTGAAAAGTGATCACTGAGTGAGTGGCCTGGCATTTCACAGAACGCGCCAAGAGGTCCCCTCAGAAGTGTCCGTGCTAATCGATTCACTGCAGTTAGACATAATGTCTGTGAGTGACGCTACCACGGGTAAGATTCATCGATTCCTCGTTCGCACGTAAAGGATGACCCAATAATGACAAGCATCGCACAGCTTCTAGAGCGTGCATCATTGACCGGTCGTACAGTCACGACCTTAAGGGTGCCGATGAGGACCAGACCAGTCGACCGTAGGTCGCTTATTCAATTCGTAATGCGTTCCGTCACGATAACCGATCTTGAAGCTTGAAGATTCACCCCCCTTTCCACCTCAGTCTGGAACTGTCTCCCAGCTGACCGATATCATATTGGAGTCAAAGCGACAGTAACGCGGACGTGATAACATCATGTACTTGTCACCGTGTCACATGTGGGTAAGTTTAGCTCAATATTGGCACGATTCAAAACATCCAGTTAGAGTGTGCTTATATTAATAGTCGTTAATATTCTTCCCAAGTTCTTCCTCGATTTTCGTTTCCCCACATTAGGATCCGAAGTACGGTTAACGGTTCGTGCGGGTCCCGTTGTCAACGTAAGGGGACAAAGAGGGGACGAAGTTTCAGTGGACAAGCACGGCAAGGCTGATCCTGGTTGATCCGGCCACAACAATGGGATCGGGGAATGGAGGACCTGTCAGGCGTGCATATTTGTGGGGACTATATACGCCACCTAAGTGGAACACTAGAATGTTCCGGCATTCCTAACATTCAATGAGGAATCTTGCAAGAATCCATAATTGCTATCCAAATTGCAATGTCCCTCCAAAAATATCAACTATCGCCATTGCGAGGTGATATAGGAACCGGAGGTGGAACTCCATCGCGACTATCACTAGTCTCACGCTCCTCCATCCGATGGGACGGTGTGGAATTCTTTTCCGTCTCAGGAGCAATACCGTTAGAGGGGTCTGCTTCTGAAAGCAGGGAATGATTGGCGTCATCGGGAAGGGGTGGGAGCACATCCTTCTCTGCCGCATCTATATCTAAGGAAGAAGATTCCTTTTGCTTCAAGTCTATTATCCCGCGGGCGCGAGAACTGCCTCGTGGAGCTGGCATCGCACTATCAAGGGTTGGGCTGCCACTTCGATGTTCTTCCACGGTGGCAGCATGGGCAGTTGCCCCCTGATGAGGGGGTGGCTGCGGGCTAGGCGTCGGAGACAAATTGACTGCGGGTAACGGCTTGTCTGGCTTGAGACTATCTTTCCGTGACAGGAGACCCTTGATTCGTTCGTTGGTACTTGCTGTGGCTCGGATGTTACCGAACGCCGACTTGCGAGGCAAAGCCTTTTCCGCGACCAGATTCTTGAGCATGCTTGTGGGCGCGCCCACGTTTTTCAGAACCGAAAATTTTTCATGAAGGTAGTGCGCATCCGCGAGCATCCTGTCAAAATCGTTACGAGGCGCAAAATAATGCACTATTTAGTTACCTGTCCTTTGCTTCTTGACTTTGCAAGTCAATCTTACTGTATTCTTCAGATAGGCGGTGATTGATCGCAGCAAAAACCTGAGACATGACATACTGTGCAGCAGATCACGAATGTGAGCGAACTTGGTTAGCACGTATAACATAAGTATCACAAACCTCCACAACTGGTGCAGTCAGGTACCTCGAGAGCACCTTGTGAAGCGTGACGGTCTCCTTGACGAGAAGTTCCATGTAATCATTGACACTTTCTCCCTGCTTTGGCCGTTCCCAATCAACGTTCTATTCACACTTGGTTTAGCTTTCAAGGTCCTACCCGCGGTGCAGATTACGGCAGAGGGCGTAAAACTTGCCTGTAAGGATTTGACATGTGCACTGGTGCGGTCGCCCATTATGGAAATCAATTTGGAATGAATTTCACTCTGATGCTCTTGGAAGTCCTACATTTAGGACATGAGTGAGATTCGCTGATGACGTGCGGCGATTCCGGACGCACCCTCTTGAGTTTATCAAATTCGATGAGCATTACTGCCTGTGTTTGACTGAGGTGACGACGGAAGGTTTCTCGTACATATGGAATGAGTGCGACCATTATGGACAGGGATTGTGATGCCAGTGCTAAAGGGCTAAAGTCAGTGGTTCCTAGGCGTCAGGGACGATAAACAGTACCTACCGAGGTGTTTTGCTGTAATATTTTTCAGGCCAGCTGACCGCATGGCTCCAGCGCCAAGGACAACTTGACAGGTTCTAGAGTTAAACGCCTTCAGGAACTCTATGACGCGACCCATCGTATCGATGTTAAGCATGGACAGATTGACAACAAGCTTAAAGTAATCGAATAACAGGCCGAGGACAGCACCTGTGGCAGAAACACAGAAGTACGGTCGTTCTTCGATTCGAAGGTACTTGGACGACGGCGCGGATCCATTCGGATTGCTTGAAGGAGTTTGGAGTGGTAAAGGATTTGGGGCTGAAGTCGAGCTATCGGTCTCTCCTACGATAAGCTCAGGGGGGTCCCGAACTGCGGAATCTACGAAGACATCTGCCATGTGCTGCAGTGCTGCAGGCACTTCCGACATCGGATTCCACAGCTCGTCTTCAACAAGCTTCGCAGATTGGCCAATTCGGGCCTGATGGAATGCCTGAAGGAAGTGCTTCGCCTAGGAGGAACATATTATTATCACATCTGATTGACTTGCTGATAGTGGGGCGTACCTGACCAAGGACCACTCCCCTCAGCCCCATGATCATCCGTCGGCATATCACTTCGCATTGCACCACGAAGCCCCACGAAGCGTTGAAAAAGGTAAGGAAGTCAGGTAGATCAAGTTGTGCATGCTGTTCGGATCGATATCCAATAACAATCGCCGCTAGCTTGTTCGAGAGGTCCGCAGTTGAAGATAGAATATCCAAGAGTTCTTCTTGGAGTGAGATGATATCTACTGATGGTTTGGGCGCTCTGTAGGATATGAACAGGAGGTATAGAAGCGTAGTGAGCGATAAGGCGGAGAAGGAGAAACGAAAAGCCATACTGCAAACTTTGTAACACTTCTATTAGTATGCCATTTTGGGCCTGGATACCCTTGATACCGTTCAGAAGACTCGAATACAGCTGCGAGAGAAGCGATAGGAACTCGGCATGCTCTTTGGAGCGAAGAAGATTTGCAAGTCCACTGAAATAAGCATAGGATAATTGATAGTAGTGCCAAGAAAGTCAACGCCTCGCTTACCTTGAGGCAGCCTTAGAATCTTTGGACTCCCCCTCACCCGTATTGAAAGACGGCAGATGCTAGAGAATCATCAACGATCATTCATCACTGAAGTGCCCAGCACATACATGCTTGATGATACCTTGCATTTCACTTGTCACAACTTCTCTCCAGGAAACTGTGGCTTCGCGAATCCCTTTGGTGCGCAAAAGGCCTTGAAGAACGGGCCGCAGCCTATCCTTTAAGGAGAGATTTACGTTACCGTTCCGCTCAGGTGCTCCATTCACTCGTTCTAGTAAGTCGAGCTTCAGCACACCGACGAGTTCCGTGGTAAGCGAGGACGCTATCTCCATCGTTAATGCACGAACGTGTGCAGGAAGAGAAGAGAAGGCGGTTAAGGAGGACAGAGGTATTGATGGAGTCTTCCTCGTCCCTTCATTTTCTGAGGAAGGGGATTCCGACATAGGTGGAAGAGGGGATATTCGTCTGTTGGTAGGGACACGGACAAGTTCTGCGCGCGCTTCCCTGCCAGAAACTGTAGGCTGCACTTCGGCAGCTGCAGGATCCCAGAGTGCATCCACGCCTTCAATAACTGTCAAAGCCTCGCCCCATTGTCCCGCTGCAACTAATCCTTTTGCAACACCAGTCATCTCTAGCACACCTCCGACCTCTTTCACACCACTACTGATAGATTCGAGATTGAGTAATTTGCATTCTGTCCTCACAATTTCTAGGCCTCGTTTGGCGCCTTTTTCATCGACCTCCCTGAGTAGCCCGCGGAGCTTCGATATTCGATCAAGACATTCTTCCGATTCTGTCTGCAGGTCTTGCAAGTTGGTTAATGCCGCAAAGAATGATGTGGACCGAAGAGAAATTTCCCGAACAAGATGTTGTTCAATAGTATCTGCGTGATGAGAGAGCTTCTCAAGAAGAGGGAGCGAATATGAGAGTGATGAAGGGTCGGTGGAATCTTCGTCTTCTTCCTGATGTGCTATGACGGCATTAAATGTCTGTGGGTCGCCAAGATTAAATTCAGCATCAAAGAACACCTGCGGGACGGAGCTAAGTGGTGTTATTAGCTTTCCTGCACGAGGCGTGCGTGGCGTAAGCGGAGTGTCCGTTGAAGTACGAGGACTGAATGATGCGTCCGGCTGTGCATGACCATCCCGACTGAGCTGCATGTTTCGCTCGAATCTCTCCCATTCTGGCGCAATAGCTCGAAGGTACGGATCAAAGTCCTTGCGTTTCACGCGCGGTAAATCAGCGGGGGGCACAGCTGGGAGGGAGGAATGGGCTTTCGGAGGGGCCTGACGTCTATGAGGGTTATTGAGAACCGTTGATATCGCTGGAAACGATGAGCATGACGCATTACGGCAATGACGTGGAAGCCTACCATTGAATCCCTGTGTTGAGCTACTCCATTCCTGTGGTAAAGCGCCGAGGGCAATATTGGCGGTTGACAGATTGGAAAGTTCAAGGCGGAAAGGTGTCGCGAAATAGTCACCTCCACGACCTTCGGTGGTCTCTGAAACGCTCCCTGGACCTCGAACGCGAGAAGATGTATCCCAGTTCAAGCGGAATGGACGTGTAACTTGTGGTATTTCTGGTAAAGCAGGTACAGGCGTGGCTGGCCTAGAGGGACTTGACGCATAATCAGACATGTTCTACACTTGCAAGCAGTGCTTGTGCAAGTTCGGTATTCGGAGATCACAGCACCCTAAACTTGAGGACGTGGCCCAAATACAAATATTGAGGAGTTAATCCAGCTCGTCTCGTCTAGTAAGGGTGGCCAGTTGTTTGCTAGCCAATGTCGTCGACGCGAACGTCGGTGAGCCAAGGTCAAGAAATCCCGCCAGCGCCAGTTACTTGCATACTTGAAGACCTGATGAATTTGGTAAGATATATGTACTATAAAAGGGTCCTTTATTAGCACACGTTTCGCCTTTGGTAGCAATCTTTCTATATAAGGTAAGGTTTATTACAAAAACATGCTTCAACGTTCCAACCTTACTTGTACTTACCACTAGTACTTTTTTCGACCATGGCATCCGTTTTCAGTCTTCCTGAACCACTCCAGAGGTTCCTCAGCAAGTTCCCCCTGCACAGTTACCCGCCAATTCCAGTCATCTCGGGACGTCCCTTGCAAAATCCTACGCTATGGATTGCACCTCCTCGAACTACGACAGTCGACCAAACCACTGACTCCAATATCCTGAGCGCAGATGTCGAGTGTCTGAAATGGCAGGCATATCTCGCTTTGCGTAAGGCCACGAACATCGCTATCCGGTGGGACATCTCTCCAGAAGGTGGAATCGATGGTCGCTTGCCTTGCCTACACACTCCTACGTTCTGGGATAATAAAAATGAGCTGTTGGCACCACGTCATATCCCTGGCTGGGTGGATGGGCTATTTGGCGGTGGGAACGATCCTCTCAATGGTTACAAGGATGAAACTCTGAAAGACGAAAGCCACGCGTGGGTCTCCTTGCTCGAGGGAGTAGTGCATGCTGCCTTGGTGTGTGCACTCTGTTTCATATAGACCACACCCTGATTGCTATTGCTAGACTCTATCAGAACATCCACAACCTCTTTTTTCTCAACTCTTCCGGACAGCTACCGCTGGGGGAAGAGCCTTAGCAGCCACTCTCAGCCCACCACCTGCTCCTCTGACTGGTTTGAGCTCGATACTGCCATCGTATGGAACGAACATTTCACTCTCATCCATTCAAGGACAGTATGCGGAGGCCATCGCTTCACTTTCGGAACGGCTTGGAACTGACACATGGTTCCTTGGCTCAGAGTAAGTTACTATTATATTTGTGAAGCCACCGGGTATACTCACTGACACGATACAGAAATCCCACTGCCTTGGATGCACTTGCATTCGCGTATCTACACTGTCTTTTGTATAGTACGGATAGCACGAGGATCGAGGTCACTCGACGCGTAAACCTTGTTGCCTGGGAGCAAAGAGTACGGACACAAGTAGAGACAGCATTTACAGTGGCCTAGTGATCTGATATTGTCGTGGATAGTAATGTATTTAAGTATTTGTTACTACCAGCATTCGACCTCCAGGACAATCAGATATCGAAAAGGTGGTTATAATTTAACCTTTCCATTGACGACCTTGTGGCCGTCGGGTTTTACTTGAAATCTTTTAGTAAGTGCAGTTATCATCTTGGTGAACCTGATGATCAGATTTATCGGCATAAATTAGTCCGCAAGAAAAGGACAACTGAAGTCTCACCAGAACCAGTTGAGGACTTGGAGCAAGACATTGCCGCCTCCGTAAATGATGAGGTACGGAGTCAAAACTTGGTCGTATACGCTATTCAAAGTCACGAAAAAGTCATACGACTGTTGCGAATGTTAATGTGATATGCAGTAGAGTCAAACAGGGACCGACCATCATTGCGCCCCAAACGCAGCGCACAGAAAAGAAGGTCGTAATAAGAGCAATGCCATTGACAAGTTGAAGAGTACTGCCTGTCTTTCCCGTCTTGTCCAAGAACCTGCAAGGGAAGCTCGTATACATCATCGTGAGCATACCCCATCACGGCTCACCAATGGATGTCCAAAAACACAGTGCTCCTGTGAACAGTATGAACAAAAGGAACCGGGTGTCTGGCCTACCACTTACAACTCCCAAAACAAGAAGCGCACTCCATAGTAAGGAACAAAGGGTGTCTAAATGGACGTGTTATGTGCCCCTTTCCATGAAGCTCTAAGATGATCATATCACGCACAAATGAAAGGCCATATATCAGAAGGCACGAAATGCCTGGGGCTGTGTCAGGAGCAAGCTTACGAAGAAACTCGTTAGACACGTACCATGGAGAACGAATCCAATGTCACTGAAATGGATGATCGATTCTAGTGTGTCCCAGATGAAGTAACTAGAGTGAAATCAGAAAAACTTGCTGGCGTTCACTGAAAGTCAGCTTACCCCGTTGCGATTGCTATTACAAAGCCTGCATCTTCATGCCAACCAAAGGCGCGATTTTGGTCAAGGCTCGAAAGATTGAGACAACGCCCGGCGAGGAATATGATTATGATAGCATGGACGAGCGATGTCACATGTATGTCCCTGCAACTGTAAACCCTTACCTGCCCAAGAAGTGTAGTGTAGTTAGCCTCACCAGTTGTTCCGCGCTCTTTTTCCCGCTTTCCCATATGAAACAGGAAAGAGCACTCCGCTCACTGCGGGTGCCAGACTATTGTGGACAGTAGAGAAGAACACGAAGGAGAGCAATATCACATCGGCAAAGTCAGATATCTTGCCAATGCCTAGTTTCTGTGCAACTGGTGCAGCAAACTCGCGAATTTGCAAGCGCACGTCTTGGATCATGGCACGGAGGGAAGTACGTAAATTAAGGTGTGAAACGCTTGAATTCGTGGCCGGCTGGCTGGTTTATTTGGCAGTGCACCATCGCTAGTCTGTTGGTTTAAAACGTTACAAGAACAAAGCGATATGACAATACTCATGGGTCCTAAGCTTTTCAGAGTGATCGATGTCTCAAGTTGTTGGCTCAGAATAATATGGTAGTAAATGGCTGAGTCATTGTCAAGGGTCTCTTCCCCAACATATATATATCACATAGATGCACTTCCAGCCGAGACAAAAACTGATAAAAACAAATAAAACACTAAGCTATGCAAAAAGTGAGATAATGAACCATGCAAAGAGAACCCTGAATGATTCGAAGCAACGAAGGAATTGCGGTTCCAAGTAATATGTATACGACTGGAGTGTGAGAATGTGCAAGCCATGAAGCATCGTCCATTTGGTTTTTGACGAGAGGATGTAGGATATGTGTAACGAGTGTGGGCGATTTCAGTGTGCGTAGGATGCGTGTGGGTTTCGCGGCAGGAAGGAGTCTGAATATCTCCTCCAGTCTCTCCGTAGCCAGAAAATGAATGGGGGTATGTCACGGTACGGGGTATATGGAGCAACATATCACATCACGATACAGGTGCAGCCTGTTTGAGGCGGTGCGTATGGGTCCTCACCCTTTCCGACGGGTCCCCACACAGACGGTACCTGAAATATATCGTATGAGCGCAAATCAAACAGGCACGCGAATTGAAATTTTGAAGCCAGTAAAGGCGCTGAAGGCGCATCAGCAATACGAACGCACCAGGTGGTCTTTTGTGGTCTTGCAGTAACGAATTAAACTGTAATACGGAGACCGAAGGTAAGATATTATGTGCCTGGCTATGGTGGGAAGAAAATGAGGCCGTACCTTGCACTAGCTTCGCTCACTCTCATTCGCGGTCGCGCTAGATCCTCTCGCAGTCGTTGGTTGTGCTCTGTGAGCCTACGAAGCTTGAGCTCCGACATAGACTGCTTGTGCGGACGAGCGTTCATGATGAAATAATGCGGAAATTGAGAACAAAGAGGTTGGCGAGGCTCAGGAAATCTGAGAGAAGGGAACCTAGTATGCGACTACGACAGTATACGGCTTATAAGCAAAGAAGTTAGCAGAATGAAAGTGAAAATAACGCACCTGCCCACCGGGCCAAGATGTACGGGGAGAGAAACGAAGAACGATAAACAGTGGGACATACCGCGTCGGAGTTCCAATCCACAGGAGGTTCCATGTTATTGCCAAGTTATTGCACACTGTAACACTTACAATCTCACAGTCAACACTCACCATGGTCCGCTTTTCATCGCCAAACGATAGGAAGTCGAACACCCGAATACGGTCCACTGTGTCGAAAGCGCTCAAGTCACGTCAGATGCCATCTACGCGTTCAGTCTTCAGGGACGTTACTGACAGCAGGACTTCAGTGATCAATATAGACAAATCGCGCGTAATGGCCCGCAATAGACTTGTTTCACCCTCTCAGAAGCTTCGGAGTCGGCATACATGCACCTGCGAAACTCATCACCAGTCTCCTAGTTTTAGATCAGACGAACCCCCTAGCTTCAGTGAATATCGCGAAGATGTCCAATTTAGCGACGTGGAAGACGCTATCCAGGGACACCAAGATCGAGACGATGAAGACGGTTCCACGGACTCTGACTGGGACGAGCATGCGACTCTGATTGCTCTCTTAGACGACGGGTATTCACTACCTTTATGACCTTCAGCGATTGCTTCGTC
Source organism: Suillus clintonianus (assembly GCF_016758775.1). Classification (NCBI taxonomy): domain Eukaryota; kingdom Fungi; phylum Basidiomycota; class Agaricomycetes; order Boletales; family Suillaceae; genus Suillus; species Suillus clintonianus. Next base: position 1,290,986 of record NW_024539225.1, read on the forward strand.
GCTCATCATCATCTCAGGGAGGAGGCTCCCGAATTTGCCGATGGAGTAGCTATCGTTGATCGACTCTCGCCAGCATTCCTTGCTCATCGCCGGGATACAACTGAACGGTTCAGGGATATTCTCCTTCCGGTGGTCACTCGAGTAGGAGAGGCTCACAAGTATCTTTCGCATAACAACAACCCGACTTTGTTTCGTGGAGTTGCCCTGTTTGACAAGAGCTCGAGAGCCCTCGAAGATGCTGCAAGACGCGAACACGATCAAGTTGTCCGGACGTTTGCTAGGGTGAAAGTTAGTTTGCGAAAATGGACTTCATCTCTTCGTCCAATTCAGTAATGGTATTCCAGGACACGGTCAAAGGGTTATCACTTCAGCTCCAAGTTGTATGCGCTGGAAGCGACAAGCTCCTGGATGATTATGAAAAGGCTATTAACGAAATTGGTATTTTTTCCTGGACTTCTTGAATTGTGACCCTGTTCACAGAATGATCCTTTCGCATAGTCCAACGACTTGGAGGTTACCTGAGATCGGTACCCGGGGATGGCGAAAAACTCATATGCAGAATTGACAAGACGCACAAGTCTGTCACAGCCGAAGATAATGCGAAAGCCAAAGAGAAACTCCTGCGAGGGATCCTGGACAGATACTGAGCGCGGTGTACCTTCTACTGCCCGTCATGTACCTTACCCGAACTTCCATCGTGTCATTTTACTGATTCTGTTCCCCTACAGCGGGTTCTCGCCAGTGGACTCATTGCGGATTCTCGTATTGTTTGTATGGCTTACGTTGTTAATTGTCAATCCTTTAGGCTGTTGTCCTACCGTTACTGGTGATAATTTATTGAGATTCAGACTGACAGAATTACACTAAGAAGCTCTTGTGCATTGCCTCAGCTTGGAACTGAATAGTAGAATTGATGTGCTTTTCCAGAATACGCTTCTTGATAGTTCTGCCCGGTCGCCGACTTGCTCGTCAACTTCGTTCTCCCAACTTGAACGCCCTCATGTGGCTTTGCCAGAAATCAAGGGTAATTAATTAGGAGAACAGTAGAAAAGAATTTTATGAACAAAATACCCAAATGCGGAAAATATCATTTCAAAGCTGTACTAGTCAAACCGGGTAATTGTACCGTTGCAGACTTGTCTCCCCACCGTGATCACCACACTACCCGTCTAATCCTGTGGTATCCTGCTTTCTTGACTCTGCTTAATACGACACGCGGCAAGTACTGTTATACAGCTGTCCATACAAGCTGGTGGGTACTTAGGTTCTCAACAATTCACCTCTCTCATATCTCATAGTTTTTGCTAATCAAGGACTTTTACCACACACAAATACCATAAGCATGAGCTCTCGAGGCGGAAGGCAATCAATGTCGGAGCTACGGTATCGTCGGCTGCTGGAGCACAACCAGCGCCTTCGGGAAGACTTGGCAAGGCCAAGAATCCGCGTTAGTGAAGCTGCCGCCAGGTGACATTCCGTTCTGTTGTCCTATCAAAAACCAAGCTTATTTGTTCATAGTTTAATCCGCTACTGCAAGACGACGAAAGATCACCTTGTATGTTTCCTTCATTCTACGAGTTTTGTGTTGAACTCATGACGACCGAAATTCACCCAGGTTCCGTCCGTGTGGGGTCCAGTCACCAAGGCGGACGACGTATACGGTCAACAAAAGTCTGGAGGGGGCTGCTGTTCAATACAATAGCCGGGACGGTTTTGCGAATCTTCATTCGCCCACTCGCCCATCTATATGATAGCGCCCAATACAGTTCTCGTTTATACCGCTGCATCACGATGTGGACACACTGCTTCACTGACCCCAATAGTTTTCATCTCCTACGTGTACCTATATTCAACCTTTCATTAACATGTAACAAACTCTACACTCTGCTTTCGATGTTTTGATACATTTTTTTTTGGAACCAGAGGGTTTCGAACATTAACAATCATGTTCATCGTGTCAGGAAACTACATGTCTGCTACAACTTGGCTAAGAATTGGCGAATGCCGCCTTCATTCAGGGCTCCGACAAACTGGTCAACCTTCTGGCCATCCCTGAATGCTATAACTGTCGGCAGCGCCCGCACCTGGTGAATGACAGGAATAAGAACTCCTCACGTTGATGTCGAAGAACGCGCACCTGGTACTTTGCTGCTAGGTCAAATTCTGCGTCTGTGTCCACCGTGACCAAGTCAAGCAAGCGACCGCTACCAGTTTTCACTGTTGCATCGCTGGTCAATTTTTCCAGCAGGGGTGAAATCATCTTGCAAGGATTACACCAACTATGATACACGCCTGTCAGCATATACCTAAACGCCTATAACACCCGAAGTTACGCACTCTGCATAAAAGTCAACCAGGACGACTTTATCACTTGCCGACGGGTTTAGAGCGACTTTGTCAAATGTCTGGAAATGTCAGATGCATGTAGTGCTTGTGGTTATGTTTGGCCAAGCTGGTGCTATGATACTGACAGGAGAAGGTACTTGCCTTTGCGTCAGCATTCAAATAATGCTCTTGGCATTTCAGGGAACGATGGAATTGACGCAGGCTAACAGACCGCAAACTGTGACCCGTTGTCAATGCAAAGTGCAACCGCGCGGAAGTTTTGAAAGTGGCGGATAACATCGGAGGAACGCAGAAAGTACAAGACGTTGTTAATGTCAAAACAGATCTGAATCTATTCTCACGTTCTCACGGTCGTTGTTTGTGTGGATACCTCACATTTCTGCGCCCTCTGGGCCCGGGAGGCCTGGATAGGTCAAAGTTTCATGTCGCTCGGAGTGCATTGGCAAACAGCGGTATCAGCAAGTTGTGATAGTGGCGTGATAGGGAATATTGATCGGCACAAAGCCAGGAAGCTTGCTTGTATTTACATGTATTTATATATTGTCAAGTTACATATAATAAATAAATAAGTATTTGATCCAAAGATAATCATTAATATTAATCTACTCAGCTTTGCATCTCTCTACCATGCCGGTCCGCTCACTCCCTCCCCCGACAAAAAGACGCAAGACCGCTGTGGGATCCACTTCGTTCAAGTCTATAGAAGCTCAGCTATCACTTGCCGTCGCAGAAAATGGCACTCTTAACCCACTTGCGGACCTTCTCATGCTGGCTTATGGCTCGTCAGACGCGAGGGAAATGTCCAAAGCTGTCTATAGCATTTATCGCGTATTTGTCTTGATAATATCTCGTGGCATGCTAGTCCACGGTGGTGATGATGCTGCGAAGCTTGTCCGCAAGTGGATTTGGGAGAAGTTGGATTCGTACGTCGAGCTGCTTGTGGGCTTACTGCAAGATGAAGAGCCTGCGCTGAGGGTACCTATTGCATTATTATGATTTTGCCTTGTATCCTAAACACCTTTGCTAGAAATCATCGCTGGAGATCATTTTTTCGCTTTTGAAGCATCTCTCGACCTCACAAACGAAGTCTTCCCCGACCGCACAACCACAATTTCACCTTGCACACTTCAAACACATAGTACACGGGCTTCTGCTGTGCCCCCCGTCTCCTCGGTCAAATGGAGGCAGTAAGTATAATTCCAAGACGATGTTGGACGTGAGGGAGAACTTCGTGGATGTATGGTTCAGCGTCTACGATGATATACGATGGTGTTTTTTGCGAGAAGCAACGTAAGGCCTAATGGAAAATTCATATGCAGTGCTTAAACCCGCCTTTAGAACTGTGCTCTCCAAATATTCATCTAAGGAGTACCCTCAACTGCTCGACAATCTACTCTCCATTATGGAAAAGCTGTCAACTTTTCCAACGGATTCGTCGGAGCTCAACTCGTGGTGGGTGGAAGAGCTCAGTGTAAAACCCCCAAAACATAAAAGCGCCAAGGGAGGTGCTGAAGAGGACGACGACGCAGAGTCAATGGATGAAAACGACGAGGATGACTGGCGCAAATTCTTCGATGAGGATTCCAATGCGAAAGATACGAAAAAAAACGGTGTCAAGGCCCGGACTCACACCCTGACATTCCACCAGTCTCTTTACTCCCTTCAAGCTCATCGAGCTGTATTCACGCGAACATGGCTAAACTTTCTGCCCCATCTATTATCTGTCTCCACATCCTCCAATCGAGCACTGACAACAAGAGCACTGAATATTATGCACCGTGGCGTCTTGCCACATCTCACTAGACCTGTGCTTGTCATGGATTGGATCAGTGCATGCGTGGACCTTGGTGAGGCAAACACTTATGGTATTTACCATTCTTTATTAAAGCATTCCGCTAGGAGACACCGTTGGACTTCTGGCACTCAATGCCTTGTTCACCCTCATGCGAGATTATAATCTGTAAGTGCAAATCTTCGAATGATACGCTTTGTCTCACCAGCCTTCCACGTTGTAGAGATTACCCTTCATTTTTCACCCGATTATATGCATTTCTCCATCGTGATGTTCTACACTTGAAACATCGTGCTCGGTTTTTCCGTTTAACCGAGTTGTTTTTGAGCTCTACGTAAGACCCATCTCTAGAATTTCCACTTATTGTTACTGAGACAACCCAGGCATTTGCCTGCAACTTTATTGGCATCGTTCGTCAAGAGGTTGTCCAGGTTATCGTTGAATGCTCCTCCAGCAGCTATCATCATGGTCGTTCCTTTCACGTACAACATTCTCAAGCGACATCCGGCCCTCATGGTAATGATACACAAGACCGAAGACAATCCTGGCACCGACACAGGTACTCATTCAATACATTGGCCGCCATTTAACTGATCACAATGTCAGACCCATTCATCGCCGACGAGCCAAATCCCAACTCTACCAACGCACTTGATTCTTCATTGTGGGAGCTTCACTCTCATATTCATCACTATGACTCCGCAGTGTCAACTATGGCCCGCATTTTTGCAGAGGCTTTTACCAAGCCCGGTTATTCAATGGAGGATTTCCTCGATCACACGTATGGAACGGTAAGAGACGATCCTTTGTGCTCTTGCGCGCGCGCTTACGATATTGCAGCTAATTGAAACCGAGGTTAAACGTAAAATTAAAAAGGAACCTGCGTTGGTTATGGAGCTGAGGAAAGATCTATTTCCAACGGCAGATGCAGGGAAAATGGATGATGGTGTTAGAGATGTGGTTAGCGACCTATGGGTCTTTGGGTAAACAAATATACTGCGGAATAGCCAATACTCTAGCTTGGAAATGAGATTGAGTGTTAGCATTTACAACGGCCCCAACACATTTTTCAATGACCGTCATACGATATGCACGCATTCATTGTGAAACCTCGGGCGGAGTCCATGATCAGTGTAAATAGGATCAAACATGCCAGTATTGATTCCGTCTGACGTTGAGCCTTGGGCTAAGGTCTGCTAAGGTCGAGTTGTGTTCCACTTCCACCAGCTGCAGATAGATGGATTCGATCAGAGTCTCAAAGGTGCGCTGCGCGTGGAATGCACCATAGATATGCTCAATAGTGCATGTGCAGGTGGAAAAGGTATTATGCGGCAAGTCCGGCGGGGCTCATTATGGATCTCTCCACCTCACTGCCCATCACCTTATATTTCGGTATGAGGATTCTAAGAAAGAGGAGATGTGGGCGAGTTCTACATTCCGGCTCATGACATGCTGCACTCGATAACTTGTACTGCAGGTACCTTACCCGCTGATATCTCTTGTATTGAAGCTCCCGCAAACATTGCATGGACAGAGCCCGCTAACGTTTCACACTCGGATGTTTGAAACGTTTTCGCTGTCCTTCGAGAAGGAACGGGACGCCATAGATGTATTTGAAAGTGTCAAAGAGCTGACCGTGTGTAGTAAGCGTTCAATCCCTCGATTCAAGTCACATCGATTGTTAACATTTGTTAGCCTCTGTCAACCAGTTGTATGCATTCTTCTACACCCCTAACCCGCCATTCGATGCTACGGGTGGATGGTCAATTTACTCTCCAAGAGAAGAATTCGGCCGTATGGGCGTTGGAACTCGTACGAAAGCTTGGCGATTCACTGATATCAACAAAGACTACACTGTAAGTATCAGGCTTCCCTTTCGAATTATCCAGTGTCTAAAAATCAATTCAAAGTTCTCCCCTACCTACCCGTCACGACTGGTAGTCCCGTCACGCATTAGCGACTCAACGTTGCGATACGCTTCCAAATACCGCAGCAAATGCCGAATACCTGCACTCACATACTTGCACTGGGCAAACGTTGTTAGTATCCGGGCACCTGAGATGGTACACTGTTAAATTTACCCCATTCAGGGCAGCATCACAAGATCAAGCCAGCCGATGGTGGGCATTAAGCAGAACCGCTCACTTCAAGATGAGAAACTCGTCGAAGCTGTGTTTCAGTCTCATCATTTCTCGGAATTACGCCCATCTGGACCCGTTTACGGTGCCACTAGCACAAATTTGATAGTTGACGCACGGCCGACTGCCAATGCTGTGGCCAACACAGCCAAAGGCGCAGGCACGGAAAATATGGATAACTATAAGGACGCCAAGAAGGTATATTCAGGCATAGACCACATACACGCCATGCGTGAGGCCCTTGCCAAGGTGGTGGACGTATTGCGCGAGGCTGACAACGTCGCTGCAAGCGTTACCGGCAGCCTCCCCGGTGAAGCACAACAGCTTGTTGTTGTCGACCGGCAGGCGCTGCGTCGTTCTGGATGGCTCAGACACATGTCGAATATACTGGAAGGCGCAGCCCTCATTGTTCGAAACATTCACATTAACTCGTCACATGTCCTCATCCATTGTTCAGATGGCTGGGATCGAACATCGCAGTTATCGGCTTTGGCTCAGTTATGCTTGGATCCCTATTATCGCACAATCCGGGGATTCCAGATACTCATCGAGAAAGATTGGGTATCCTTCGGGCACAAATTTTTTGACCGGTGCGGGCACCTGTCCTCCGACAAATTCTTTACCTCGCTACCGGACACTGGGGGGACGAGTACTAGCGCTGATGCGGCGCAGGCCTTCCTGGTTTCTGTCCAGAATCGATTCGCTTCCCAAAGCCACCTGAAGGAGACGAGCCCATGTTTTCACCAATTCCTGGAGTGCGTTCAGCAGCTGCAGCGTCAGTACCCTTCTCGCTTTGAGTTTAATGAGCGCTTCCTTCGCCAACTGCTATATCATCTCTATTCGTGCCAATTCGGCAACTTCTTATACAATTGTGAACGAGAACGACGAACTGGTGAAGATGGCGTTGTTCCCTCAGAGCGGGCAGCTTGTATCTGGGACTTTTTCAACTCAACATCAGAGCTGGAACAGAACAAGAACGACGCATACGATCCCTCTTTGGATGATCCCTCAAGTAGAGATCCTTCAGCTGACATGGGCGTGCTCTATCCGAATTCCAAGGATATTCGTTTTTGGCACGAGCTTTATGGCAGGACTGAAGAAGAGATGAATGGGAGGATAATTGTCTTTCAGACAAAGGAGGGCCCCGAATTTACACCCCCAAGCGATTCAGTGGAAGATGACCCTGTCAATTCAATCAGTGTTCCCGCGGGAATACCACTTCCACCGTCACCTGCCAGAACGCCAAATCTTTCGAATCCTTCTGCTGTGCCATCCAGCGTTGCGTCTGAAACGCTGACTGCGGGCCTTCGCGGACTATGGTCCTCATTACCAGATATTCCTCAGAGAACAACTACAGACAATGTCGCAGCTCCGTCCCCCACATCATTGCGGCCTTCTGGCCCTCCCCTTCGACCATCATCTCCAGGGAGCATTTCTTCATCCTTGGGTCGCACTCGGACGGCCAATTCCGCGGATGTGTTTTATAACACCGGAGTGAGATCAGTGTGGGGAAAATTATCCTCGAATGCCACCGCGGCATTCTCAGCGATGCAGGACGCTTATGATGGAGTTGCGAAGGACTTCAAGGCGTTACCGAGGCCATCAGGAGATAACGAAGATGGCCAAGGAAAATTCTCCGAGCTTCAGTCTCGTGAGCGTCTTGGAGATGGAGATCACTCTGCTTATCGTGTAACCAGCCAGGCATATCCTGCCGCCGGATCATCATATAACCCTTGGGATAGTATGAAACCGCAGAAGACTTCACATGTCCTTCCCTCCGATAATCCCTGGAGTACTACTAGGTCAAGATCGCCTAGACAAACCTCCTTGTCACAAGATCTCTTCGATGGGAAACCATTACCGCTTGACCCAACAGTCGCACATCCACCTCGTCGCCTGGAGTCAAACGACTCGTCAGAATTCCGAATATCTGGGCAGAGCCATAATATCGGTGTACCCTATCTCACGGCTGTGTCTGATGAAAGCCTTGTTATAGAACAGGAAGATCAACCTCCCTCGATAAATACAGATCCTCTTGGTGTAGGATTTTTGTAATAATTAGTTCGCTTGGCTATCAGCCGCTATCAAGCTTTCAGGACCCACGTTACATATGCTGTGAAGGCTCAATTGAACTTTTTCCCTCCATCATATCTGAAACTCATGGGAATCTGGTTATGCCACGTTTGAGTCTGCTATCTATTGTGAGGACGTAACTGTGTTGTGTTTTGACAAGTGGATGGCAGAGGATGGCGTGATGCACGGCTTATGTAAGCCATGTTGAGGCTTTAATTGTTTCTTTTCGCAATCGTTGGTCTCACCATCTTCTTTCCCTCCTTCCCAACTCCTTCCTCGTTCTTTTTCCAGCGTTTCTAATCTTTCATGGCTGCTAACGGACATGCGCGTGCTACTCTTGCACCTGGGCATATATTGTTCACCTCTGAGTCTGTAGGTGAAGGTCATCCTGGTTAGTTTCGTCAAGGTCGCAGTTTTGCCATGAATCTAATCTGTAACAGATAAAATCTGTGACCAGGTTTCGGATGCTATTGTGAATACCCACTCGATATCAATGATGGCGGGAAACAATCTGATAAGTTTCGCAGCTCGATGCTTGCCTTGAGCAAGACCCATGGTCAAAGGTTGCTTGTGAGACCGCAGCAAAGACCGGCATGATTATGGTCTTCGGAGAGATCACCACTAAAGCTCAGCTCGACTACCAAAAAATCATTCGTAACACAATCAAACAAATTGGTTACGATGACTCTTCCAAGGGTTTCGACTACAAGACCTGCAACATTCTCGTTGCCATCGAGCAGCAGTCTCCTGATATCGCTCAAGGTCTGGACCACGGCTCTCTGGAAGACCACGGTGCTGGTGACCAGGGTATCATGTTCGGTTATGCCACCGATGAGACCCCGGAATTCATGCCTTTGACTATCATGCTTGCGCACAAGCTCAACCGTGCCATGGCCGATGCTCGCCGATCAGGTCTTCTGCCCTGGTTGCGCCCTGACTCTAAGACTCAAGTCACCGTTGAGTACAAGAATGACGGTGGTGTGATGATCCCCCTGCGTGTGGACACGGTCGTTATTTCGACCCAGCACGCTGAGGAAATCTCTACCGAGGAGCTTCGCAAAGAAATTTTGAGCAAGATCGTCGCGCAGGTCATCCCCGCGAACCTGATTGATGACCGCATCGTTTACCACGTACGTTAAGTCTTACTTTCTAGCGACGCTTGCAACTAACGAGTTGGATTAGATCCAACCATCTGGCCGCTTCGTCATTGGTGGCCCTCAGGGTGATGCCGGTTTGACTGGCCGCAAGATCATTGTGGACACCTACGGTGGTTGGGGTGCACACGGTGGAGGAGCCTTCTCAGGCAAGGACTTCTCCAAGGTCGACCGTTCTGCAGCGTACACTGCTCGTTGGATCGGTACGTTCATCAGTCTTAGATCGATTGTATGGTATTTTAAATCTCGTACAGCCAAATCTCTTGTTGCTGCCGGCCTCGCTCGTCGCTGCCTTGTTCAGCTCTCATACGCTATCGGTGTTGCCGAACCCTTATCTATCCACGTTGACACGTACGGCACTGGCAAAAAGTCGATTGAGGAGCTCGTCGAGATCATCCACAAGAACTGGGATCTCCGTCCTGGTGTTATGGGTATGTCTTCTGTATCTGAAGAAGGGCAAATGACAAATGTCTTCTAGTGCGTGAGCTTGACCTCCAGAAACCCCACTACCTCAGGACCGCATCTTATGGCCACTTCGGTATGTTTTAGCGCTGTTAGGTCTAGCGCAGAAACTGATTCCCGTAAAGGTAACCCAGCATACACTTGGGAGAAGCCCAAACAGCTTAAGCTGTAATCACTCCTTTATCTCACCCGGTCCTATCAATTCTTTTCTCATCTAGCATAGGAAGTTCATCCTTCCCTAATTTATCATCCACCATCGCACGCACCTTTTTGTAGACTATTGCACACCATCGCTTTCTACTCCACAGCCGATACGCTGTCTATTATCACGACCATTACCTGCGACAAGATCCCAACTACGTTGCACATTGCTGATGCCCTACCTATATCCACTATATCCCCTCGTAGTACCGAAGAATACAATCGCGTTCAACCGCGTATTTTTCAGTGATTCTAGGAGTGATTAGCATGAGTTCAAATAAAGCTTATGGTCTGCTTATTCTCGGATGGTGTAAGTGAGGGTTTTCTGCGAGCCTGGGCTCTGTTCACAACGGTCAAGTTCAAGTAGATAAGGTCTGGGGAAGAAGGGTGATAAAGGTACTGATAAAGTTACAAGCGTGTTTCAGGGTCCCAGTCCCAGGGTGAAAATTCGTTGTTAGGTGGCGCACGTGCGTAGCTCGTACATATACGGACCGAGGTCAGATTTATCAAGGAAAATATTATCACGGCAAAGTGATGAAACACATGCATGGCAGTTTTTCGTCGGGCAGTTTTCGGCTTGTAACCAATAGTCCCTGCACGTTTATCGCGCGAACGGGCATCGCCCCAGCTTCCAAGTTTTCTTTCATTTCACCCCTGCATCGCGAGTGAGTTTGCTTCTTGATCGTCTCAGTGCTAGATCCTCTGACAGATCTCCGATTTAGTGTGCGGTATTTTAGGGCTGCTGCTCCATGATCCATCAGCGGATGCAGCACCAGAAATTAGTGAAGGTCTCTCTTTGCTACAGCACAGGGGACAGGATGCATGTGGTATCGTGACTTGTGGCCCAAAGGGCCGATTCTTTCAATGCAAAGCCAATGGTATGGTTCGGGACGTCTTTGATGAAAAGTCCATTTCCAAATTGATCGGAGGGATGGGCGTTGGCCATGGTAAGCCCTCGGGAGCAACCTGATCCTGCCAACGATTATCTGATATAGCGCATTGCAGTTCGTTATCCGACTGCTGGAAGCTCGAACCACGCTGAAGCTCAACCGTTCTACGTCAATTCACCCTATGGTATTGTATTTGCGCATGTGAGTTTGTTTCCGTGACTTGTCACTCGAGACTGAAGGTGATTAGAATGGGAACCTCATAGACGGTCCTTCGCTCCTACAATTTATGGACGCCACCGCACACAGACATATAAATACTTCGTCCGATTCCGAACTTCTACTCAACCTTTTTGCCAACAATCTCCAGCAGACAGGAAAATTTCGTATAAATGAAGACGACATCTTCAATGCCATAGGAGGTCTTATGAAGCAGTGCACAGGAGCGTATGCGTGTGTCGCGATGCTTGCTGGTTTTGGTATCATTGCGTTCCGAGATCCAAATGGCATACGACCCGTCGGGGTGGCTTCTAGAAGTAGCAACTCTGGAAAAGACTACCTTTTTGCAAGCGAGAGTATCGTTGCTGATGCTCTAGGCTTTAGCGAATGGGAGGATGTGAAGCCTGGTCGGTCCTTCTTTCTACGCCAATTGCAGTCACTGACATTGGGCGCGGTAGGCGAAGCGGTGATAATCACTCGATCAGGAGTTTCAAGGAAACGTGTTGCAGAGCATGCGACCTTCGCACCCGATATCTTTGAATTTGTCTACTTCGCTCGCCCCGATTCAGTTCTCGACGGCATCAGTGTTTACCGCAGTCGAATGGCCATGGGCGATGCGCTTGCGGTCGAAGTTGACAAGGTTTTAAAGGAACGTGGCATCACAGTGGATGTCGTCATTCCCGTTAGCGGTTTCCCCCGTTCCACGAATACTTTTCTTGACATGTTTGCAGGTTCCTGATACTTCTCGTGTTGCAGCTTTGAATCTTGCCCAAAAACTCAATTTGCCTTACCGAGAGGGCTTCATCAAGAATCGCTATGTTGGTAGGACATTCATTATGCCAGGTCAACAAATGAGGTCAGACATATTTGTTTCTGTGGATCCACGATATTGATGGTTTTTCAAAGACGAAAAAATGTCAGACGGAAACTGAACGCCATGGCCTTGGAGTTTTCTGGGAAGAACGTCCTCCTTGTTGATGGTAAGTCGTGGAACGACTGAATAATCATTAGGTCTTACCTTGACACACGGCTTCAGATTCCATCGTTCGTGGCACCACCTCAAAAGAGATTATCCAGATGGCGAAGGATGTTGGTGCAAAGAAAGTCATCGTCGCAAGCTGTGCACCACCCATACGGTAGTTCCTTCTAGCAATAAACCTCACCACATTGTTGACAAACATCTGCTAGGTACTCAAATGTCTATGGTATTGATATGCCTTCAAGGACAGAACTCGTTGCATCAGGGCGCAGCACTCAGGAGATAGCTGAGGCCATCGGTGCAGACCTTGTCGTGTTCCAGACTCTCCCAGACCTCATCGCGTCTGTACGACAATTCAACCCGTCCATTCCAACTTTCGATTGCTCCGTATTCACAGGTGAATATGTCACTGGTGGTGTCAGTGAGGAGTATCTGCATCAATTGGAAATGCTGCGTGCAGACAACGCCAAACACAAGTTGGGCACCAACTCACGGGAAGGCAAAGGTGAAGGCAGTATGGTCAATGGATTCCACGATCGGGAGAACATGGCGGCGTCTAGCGGCCCAATCAATCGCGCGGATGACACAGTTGGATTGCATAACACCTGGAATGTCAGTTGACATCCAGTTGTGTTCTTGCGTAGACTCTGAGTAGACATCTATCATTATCCCCTGTTTTATAATTTCGTCGCAGAGAAAATTCACGCGCGAAGTATCGCTATGTAGAGTGTCTCAGGGTTAGAGGGGTGTGTATCTAGTAGATGCTAATTGAATATAGATGGCTAATTGTGTGCATACGCGATATTTACAGAGAGAGTGCAACGCTACAAGCTCATACTCACTTTGTAGGGTACCTGCCAAACACAATACAAATGACTGCAGTGAGTAGCTTAGCCTGAACTCCTGGAGATTATCGGGTGTACGTATTACTTGTCTGTCCCAAAATTTAGAGCTCGAGAAGTATTTCTTTCATAGCATGAGAGAGATTGTTGAAATGCATGGGACTCACCAGTAGTGCAAGTGGATCAAGGTATGATGTAAGGAGACAAGGAAACGTGACGAGCGGGATATGATTGTTCCAGACGCAGAAGCGTAGCTACAGAGCAATGTTCCAGCACTGTTTCAATCATATCACACTGTATAACAGACTGCTTATAGCAGGAACAATGAGTTAAGTCTCAGACGATGGTGCTTGATGTCTTCGGCACGCACAATTGGTAGAGGGGACTGAATACGATGATACTATCAGCAAGAGCACACAGGCAATGCGATTGAGAACTTGCCACGCTGACAATATGAGGCCAACGCGGGCAAGCGACGAGACTGGCCCTTGATCGTCCGAGAGCAAGTGCTTGCGTGAAGTTCGCAATCTATATCCTTGTCCAAACCGCTATATTGCCCCACGGGTTTGAACTGATTTTGCATAGCCCCCTCGTTTAATTTGCCAATTTGAAATTTAATATACATGGTGCAAGGAATGTGCGCCTGGACGTGTTCGTGCCACGGGTCTGCGATCACATGGAGGCTGTAGTGCTAGGGTGATATTCAGCTCACGTACAGATGAAGAAACGAGAACCATAACCACAAGGCGGACAGTGGACGCGAGAGAGAAAGGAGCTGCTTCATTCATCCTCGTCTGACGGCTGGTCATCAACATCCAATGCTTTCTCTTGCGCATTCATTGCCCCTAGAATGTCGTCCGACTGCCCTTTTTGAGAAGCAAGTCTCTGCCCTATTGATCAGGCGTGAGCAATTGACGGTAAAGACAGGGTGGAATGGTAAGCTGACGGATGAGAGTATGGACAGCTTCTTGAGTCTTTCGCTCCAGCTTCGCAAGTTTCTTTTCCATTTCGCGCTTTAAATCCCAGTTTGGCCGTTTTGGGGCGATGTTGAACACGTCCTGAAGAACATGAGTAGCTTCAAGCGCGGGAGTTCACTGTAATTGGAATTGACATACAAGTTCTTGGGCACGCTGCCGCTCATCCTCGGCAATGATCATTTCAGCTACTCCTTCAATAGCTTTCTCAACGGTGTCTGTTGTCAGGACGTCATTTTTTGAGTGTTTCTTCAACGTCCTTGTCTCTGGGTCATAATTCCTGCTGAGAAGCACAGAATCTCTGTGGCTGGTTGAAACAATGCAACATTGAAATTTCGTTATAGCGTACCCATTTGCTGCAGTTGATATGCCCTCCTTGCGGTTTCTTAGGGCGATTAAACGCGCTTTTCGAGCGTCTGAAGCTTCCTGCAGTGACATGGTGGGGGAGGGTCTGATATATGCTTAGTCAGCGTGACCAGCAATTTCGACCTCTTCGAAATTCGCGCTTTCGGAAGTCGGGAAATGCTCCCTGGCTGGCGGCATGCGTGTCTCAAGGTCACCTTGCTGGGCTGTCAACCTGTCCGTTGGTCAATTGCAAGACACCTCAGCTCTACGACAGTATGTCTGGCTGCTACGCCCAAGTCCTTGAGGATGGAAGAGTTTCCTTGTGAAGTCATTAGGTACGACAATGACGCGCCAGTATACGTCCAGAGCTGAAGCTTATACATGTTAAATCGCGCCAGAAACTTTTCTATTATTGCGCACATCGGTAGTGTTAATCTTTCGTCTGTACGGTCTCTTCTAACTTCAACTCACAGACCATGGTAAATCGACCTTGGCAGATAGGTGGGCTTCTACGTAAAGTTGTTAAATTTCTTTACTAACAAGATATATCGCTGTAGGTTGTTAGAGGTATTATCGCTTCATCTGGCATAAACCTCGGTTCTCATGGTTTCAATTACCCAGCTCACTGGTACTATCCAAACGAAGTCAACGGGACTCAACCAGCAGGTTCTAGACAAGCTAAAAGTGGAACGCGAGCGGGGTATTACTGGTAGGTCATCTATGGATTTGCTTTTGTTGAAGATAATTTAGTTCGTGAAGTCAAGGCCCAGACAGCAAGGTATGTGACACATGTTCTGTTTTCAAAATGGCTGACCAATGAAGCTCCTCAGTATGATACACACCGTTCATGGGAAACAGCACTTGCTCAATCTCATTGACACCCCTGTAATCAAATAGTTCATAATTCGTGTTGACGAGGAACTTAGCACCATTTTGTTTCGCAGGGACATGTTGACTTTGCTTGGGAGGTTTCACGATCCTTGGCTGCGTGTCAAGGCGCTCTGCTACTGGTAGACTCCTCGCAAGGCGTTCAGGCGCAGTCGATTTCTGTCTTTCACATCGCCAAGGAACGAGGATTGAAGATCATCCCTGTCTTGACCAAGGTTAGATCTCGCTCAACTATTTAATATGGTATCATCTGACCGACTTTGCAGATAGACTTGCCCGCATCACAGCCAGAACGAATGGCCGCTCAACTCCAGTCAACTTTTGGCATTGACCCGAGCGAAATTCTCCATATATCTGCAAAAACTGGCCAAGGAGTAGAAGCAGTTCTAAGAGCTATCGTGGAACGCATACCACCTCCTTCTGGCAACATAAACTCCCCTCTCAAGGCTTTTATGTTTGACTCACTGTTCGTATATGTCTATTTTACTTCCCCTTCTGTGGTTCAAGTAGTGCTTTAGATATGATCGCTACAGGGGTGTCATTTCTCTCGTCAGCGTACAGGATGGTATCATTCAAAAAGGTTGGTTTATTTGCTGTTCACGCGTTACCCTCATCACTTAGTTGGCATGTAGGGGATAGGATTGCGTCTTGTCATACCCGAAAGAAATATGAGATCACTGAAGTCGGCGTGATGCATCCTGAAGAGGTGCCAACATCGAGTCTACAGCCTGGACAAGTTGGCTACATAGCGTGCAACATGAAAGAATCCTCTGAAGGTAGGATGACTGTCACCCTTCTCTGTTAGTCATATCCTGATCATTGCTCTCAGCTCATATCGGAGACACGCTCCATCGCGTCGGTGTGCTTGTTGAACCTATGCCTGGATTCCAGCCATCTAAGGCTATGGTTTGTTTCTAATATTGAATCTTCACTGGCGGTTCCTTATCTGGTCTAGGTCTATGCCGGTGTGTTCCCAGTGGATAGCAATGACTTCATCAAGCTCGAGGAATCTATCAAGAGGGCACGTTTTTACACTCGGATTCTTTTGCCTACTCTTACCCTTTCGTAGCTTACCCTGACGGACAGGAGCGTGACTATCCAACGCGAGTCCTCTACCGCATTGGGGCAAGGGTGTCGCCTTGGCTTCCTTGGGACATTACACATGGATGTTTTTCGACAGCGTCTTGAAGATGAATATGACGCAAACATAATAATAACTGCTCCAACTGTCCCATATAAAGGTATGTGACAACGCTAGCATCGTATTTGAGCAACACCTGAAGATCAGAAAAGTCGTATACAAGGACAAAACGATTATGATCAGCAATCCTACGGAGTTCCCAGACACATCAGACACATCTAGCAAAGTGAAACAAGTGCAAGAACCTGTCGTAAACGCGACTATCATTGTGCCTGAAGGTCAGTACTCCTTAAAATTGGCGCAAGTGATCTTGCTCATGTTTTAAATATCAGAGTACATGGGGGAGATGATGAACCTTTGCTTTGCGCACCGTGCCGAGAACCTTGACCACCGTTACCTGGATTCGGGAAGCACGTCAGAAGCGTCTGCGCGAACCATCTTGACGTGCACATTGCCCCTCAGTGAAATTGTCACAGATTTCTTTGATCAACTGAAGAGCCGGAGCTCAGGCTATGCCAGTTTTGAGTGAGCATTGCCAACATCAATAGGGACGATCACTGAAACATCCGTAGCTATGAAGATGGCGGGTACAAAGCTAGCGACCTCGCGAAGGTACGTATTGAAAGTATTTGCATCATACATCATACATTTCCCTGACATTATGTAGATGGTCTTCCTCCTCAATGGGAAACCAGTGGATGCACTCGCTCTTATAGTCCATCGATCGGCTCAACATGAAGTTGGCAGAATGTGGGTCAAGAAGCTTCGTGCGTGATGAAGTTTACCTTCCAATGTGCTGGCGCTGAAATTCATCGCAGATAAGGTGATCCCTCGTCAACTGTTCGAAGTTCCCATACAGGCTGCAATTGGCAAGAAAATTATTGCTCGCGAGACCTTATCAGCAATGCGTGCAGATGTCACCGCTGGGCTCTATGGAGGTGCATAAACAGATCTCCGAGATTCCCTGCCGCTCATGAAATTTATCGTATAGGTCACTACGAGCGCAAAATGAAACATTTGGAAAATCAAAAGGAGAGCAAGCGGAAGATGAAGCGCATTGGATCTGTTGACCTCCCCCAAGAAGCTTTCTTCGATATATTAAGCACCAAGAACAAGTGAACAGCTAGCAGTACGCTTAAGCGGAAGATAGATTGCGTCCGCAGCGCGCTTGGTCTACGTGACTCTGCTACAGTTCGTAATCCTCATCGTCATATGCCTCCTTGATAAGGCGATAGACTGACGATGGAGGGTGATCTCCACTATATAACGCGTTGAGGAGAGAATTAAACCCGCGTATAATAATTACTCACTCATTTGTAATAAATGCGTCGATCAACTCTGGTCGGACATAATCATAGAAGGGGTTGACCACATCAACCTTATCGACGAGGTTGCCTTCTTCGAATCCTAGCACACTACTTGGATCTGCGAAATCGAGCGCGCCATATTCATGATATAAATTCCATTGCGGGGTGAGTTTGAATTGTCCAGCACAAATAACAACCGGGGTACTGTGCGCTCTAGCTGCCGTGGCAGCAAGCAGTGATCCCGTTATCGCAAACATGCCACCATTGGCTAGTATTGCATGGGCGCCAAGCATGACTTTGTTGATGCGAGACATGAGTGCGTAGATAGATGAATCGGGCACAAGAACTGTTGAAATGCCAGCGGATGACAGAGATTGAGCCATATCATGTCCGCTGTATCTGTAATACAATGAGTAGGAGTCATAACAGGAAATACCAGGTACGGACGATGGTGCAGTATCCGCAACGATAACGGTATATTTCCGATAGGGTGCTGCAGCTTTAAGGAATGCTTCAACAGTACTCGACTTTCCGATGGTCAGGATTATCTCACTATCTGAAGTCAGCAACAAAGTAAATGGCCTTGGAAGAGAGAAAACTCACTCGGAATGTATATGATCTTTTGCATTTTTGGAGATATTATCGTATACTGTTTCTAGCTCATCCAGGACGTCCTGGATGGCTTCCATAAGAACAGGTTTAAGCGTTCGGGCAAATGCATCAGGATCATCCGCATCGTTCTCCTTCAACGTTCCGTGCGACTCAGTCAATGTCGTTTTTTGTGGAACATTCTGCTGCCGTGGTTGTCCCTGCAACACGAATTTTGCAATCGACAAGGAATCCTTTAATGTCGACACAACCGCAGTCCCTTGCGATGCAGTGTGATATTCCTCCCGGATATGATGTAGCACTTTCCGCACGGTGTTCCCAACCGTATGTTCTGACGATGATACAAGATGATGAGATGCCAAAACATACGGAACAGAAACAGAGGGGAACCTTTAGGTTGTGCTTCCACAAGCTTTCGTCCAACGGACCGGATAATTTCGACAAGTTGATCGATATTAGAGAATCGTGCTTTTGAGATAACCTGTCTCAGGACAAGAACGGTCTCGAGAGCAGTTTCGCGGGATCCTACAACTTGCCTGCCATTATATGTGATGTAGGGGTATGATCTGGGGTTTCAACTCACCGCCTCCGCAATCTAGATGCAAGGGTTTCAACAACTCGCTGGTTTGCGACACTCGATGGGTCAGTAGCCATAGCTTCTAGTTCTGTTCTTTGTGGACAGACGCCGGTGTGGATATCTGGGAAGTACTGGTCACTTGCAAGGATGCACTGGAAAAGACTTGCCACAGCAGAGTCGAGTCATACATACTTGCCGTAAGTGGCATGTTACACTGTACATACATCGTCTAAAATTCTGCCGTAAATTGGAAGAAGCTACTTAACCAACATCCACTCTATTTTTCTTCGCTCATACGGTTGCCAACTACACACAGAGATAATCCTATATGAGAGCCGATCAGCGAGGCTGATTTCTCATACTATGTGCCAGTCAAGCTTGTCAGCCCATTTTCCAGGGAGCAATTCCGATATCTGTTCTACATCTTTGTCGCCTCTCCCCGAGAGGCACTATATACTCTGTGAGCGCCGCGCAAATGAAGAAAGTTTTGGATACGCACAATGACGAGATCGGTATCTTTTGGCAGTGTTTTGGCAAGACGGACACCTTCCCAGATAGCATGTGATGACTCAAGAGCAGGAATGATACCCTCTAGCTGGGTGCAAAGTCGGAAGCCTCTGAGGGCCTCCTCATCCGTCGCGGCAACATACTCCGCTCTACCAGAGTCCTTGAGCCATGAATGCTCTGGCCCAACGCCGGGGTAATCAAGACCCGCGCTAACAGAATGTGTTTCGATGATCTGGCCAGCGGCCGACTGGAGAATGTATGTTCTCACACCGTGCAGTACACCAGGCTGTCCTTTCGAAAGGGTTGCACTGTGCCGATCGCCATCCAAGCCTTCACCGCCAGCCTCCACACCCACGAGCCTCACGTTCTTGTCGGGAATGAAGTCATAAAAGGTTCCAATAGCATTGCTCCCACCACCGACGCATGCAACGATGACGTCTGGGAGTTTTCCCTTGGCCTCTTTGAGCTGCGATTTGATCTCTCGCCCAATCACCTTTTGGAAGTCGCGCACAATCGTTGGGAATGGGTGTGGACCAATGCAGGAGCCGACAAGATAGTGTGTTGTAGAAAGGTTGGTCACCCAGTCGCGCATAGCTTCATTGACGGCATCCTTCAAAGTACGAGAACCTGACTCGACGGGTATAACCTAGGTGGAGGTCAATGTACGTAGGACAGCACAGGACAAAATAACAAACTTTGGCACCAAGCATGTTCATTCGGAAGACATTCAAGGCTTGGCGACGGACATCCTCTGCTCCCATGTAGACGACACACTCCATGTCAAATCGTGCACACACGGTAGCAGTTGCGACACCATGTTGACCAGCACCAGTCTCCGCGATGATGCGCGTCTTGCCTAAGCGACGAGCAAGCAGGATCTGATGAAGTGTCATTACACAAGCAAGGCATGAAAATTCAATCCTACCTGCCCGATGGCGTTGTTGATTTTGTGCGAGCCCGTATGATTCCTATAGTGTATTAGGATAATTGTGAATATTTTCGGCAAGCGACTCACAGATCTTCACGCTTTAGCCAAATCTGAGCGCCGCCAGCATGTTTCGTCAAGCTCTCTGCAAAGTAAAGCTTTGACGGGCGATTCATGTACCCGTAATAGCTCTCAAACTCCTCCCAGAACTTGGGGTCATTGATAGCCGAATTGTGAGCTTCCTCGAGTTCCACTAAACAATCGAAGAGCGCCTCAGGGACATACTGACCACCGAACTGACCAAAGCGTGCAGGAAGTAGGGCAGTTGCGGACGTCTTCAAAGCACTATTGGAAGGCGTTGAAGGTTTTGAAGCCAGCAGCGACCGCACGCGAGCAGGCTGCCCCTTCAAGCTGATCTCCAGGCAGTAGCTCTCAACATTTTGAGGTATTGAGTCGAGAGGTGCCTCCTTAATAATGCTCACGAGACGGCTACCGACAACGACACCATCTGCTCCAGCATCAGCGACAACGTCGAAATGAGCGCGCGTTGCAACACCGAAGCCGACCGCCAGTGGGACAGTCGTGTATTCTCGGATGCGTGCGATGATATCTGGGAGGGCAGCATTCATCGTCCCCAGAATAGAAGAGCCAGTTGTTCCCATCTTCACTATGGTCAGATACACATAGATTATCATCAAACGGGTCGTACCTTTGACACTACATATATGAAAGAGTCAGCAATGGACGAGAGAAATTGGATGCGATGCAAAGATGTTGATGGTGCTATGAGGGGGACATATGACATGCTGGGGATCAAAACAGATCAGTACAAAACGAGACGATCTCGATTAACATACTCTGCTTTTGTGCACTTGTCACGGAAGTTGATGGCCTCTTCAGGTGGAAGATCGACCATAATAAATCCGTTTGCACCAGCCTCACGAGCGTCTTGGATTGCCTTGTCCTCTCCATACGCGAGCATTGGATTATAATACCCTAGTGGAGATGACAGTCAATCTAGACGGTATGCACGCAGAGATGGATGCAGCATACCCATAAGAAGGACCGGTGCTTTCAATCCCTGGCTTCGAGCCTCTCGCAACATTCCAAGTACAGTGGCGTATTCAATATCATTTTTGAGAGCAACCTGTGTCGCGTCTATATCAAGTGATTGGCACATCGACAATCAAACGTACAGTATTGGTCTCTTGGATAGCTGGGCCATCTGCAATGGGGTCGGAGAAGGGAACACCAAGTTCGATTATGTCTGCCCCTCCAGATTCCATGGCCAGCAAGATAGGCACGGTGTCTTGTGTCCTTGGGTATCCTGCAGTGACGAAGGTCACTAATGCTGGTGTTCCCTGTGCAAGTCTTCAATTCGAGTACAAATTTCAGAGAAATTCAACTCACTTCCGCCTTTTTGGCATCGAATACAGCCTTGAGAGCGTCCATGGTAATGATATGTGGTAAAGGAGGCTGAAACGTAGGTGACTCGAGCGCAGGCTTCGCCTTTTAACATCCGTGATCGAGGATCTAAGCGATCACGTGACTGGGCGTCTTGATGATTCATGAAACGCCAAACCTCCTTGAAATACTTGCTCAAAATATGCATTTACGACAAATTTACGACGTTGTTTCCTATGATCAATGGATTGTGATGCACGACTAGTGACTACGGTGTCGGTCACTAGTGCTCGCGGTGTAATTCGCGGCTGGCTTCATCCTATCCTACTTAGCTTACATATGCATGGGCTTACATACGAACTTTATTTGAGCATCAGTACCATAGCGCTCCCTGCTTCCACCAAAAGATGCACTTTGATCTTAATTTCCCGGTCACTGCATCTGGACCCTCTTCTCAACCAAAGAAGAACAAAAACAAACAACCCCAGCAATCCTCGTCAACAGCTTTCACTCCTGCTCAGATAAAGGGAATCGAAGCTCGTCTGGACCTTCTTGAACATTGTCTGTTTACTTCGACCTGTGTATAGCCAGTGCTAATCGCATCGCAGTAGGATACACTGTGATTGCATTTAATCAAACGCTGAACAAGAAAATTGATCCAAAAACCCATGTCAACATTCTCGATGGACTCATTACACAGCTGAGGGCGAGGCCAGGGACGGTATTCTTGAAACGACTTACAATAGTTCTCGATAATGACAGCGAGAAAGGCTTTGGTTTGGTGAGTTAACTGCCTTCTATGGCCACGAGCTGCGTAACCATTTTGAATGCAAGACGAACGCAAACACCTCGCTTGTCGAGCCCTACGATGTGATCGCACTTCTGCCAACGACCTCCGCGACATTTTCACTAGCTTGCCTCACACACAGTCTTCCTTCACCACTAACTGCCCACATTATTTCCCTTCCTCTAACGCTCCCCCGACTGCCCTTTCAGTTGAAGCACACACTAGTCAGAACTGCCATAAAGAACGGCGCAGTTTTTGAAATCAACTATGCAGGAGCCATTGGCGGCGAAAGTGAAGCCAGTCTGTCGGCTTTCGGCGTCACTGATACAGGCGTGAGTGGCAAACGAAATTGGTGGGCTGCTGCACGAGAAGTCGTGCGGGTGACTAAGGGCAAAGCCATCGTTGTGAGTGGCGGAGTTGCCTCTGAGGCAGACTACAGAGGGCCAAAGGATATTGCAAATCTGTCAGTTTGTCACTTTTAATTATTGATCTTTTTCATGTTTTTGGTCGGCTTTCCTTTCAGGCTCACGCTGCTGGACCTGGCACAAAATCTGGCTCATGATACATCAGTTGCCGTACCTAAATCGCTCATCTTGCGTGCACGTAAGTTGTTTCATTAAAACACTTTCGTCAGCAGTCTGATGCTCCACTTCCTTTTGGAAACCTGACAGAGGCACGCAAAACCTATCGAGCTGTCCTATCAGAACCCAGGTTGGTGGTTCCGGGAGCTACCCAGGCAGCGCCTCCCACCCAACAGACCGAAGTTGGTGAGAACATGCGTGACAACGTGAATATCTCGCAATCATCGAGTCAATCATCTCCGAACCCAACCTTAACGCCGCTTCAAGCAGTCCCCCGTGATCCCCAGGGAAGCAAGAAGCGTACTTGCGACGAAGATGGTCTCGAATCTACGACAAACGGACATGTCAACAAAAAAATCAGAGAAGCTGCCAATACCAAAGGAGAGTTGCGAAGAAAAAAGAAGAAAGGGGGGAATAGAGAGAAAGCTGGTGCAGTCTAGCAATTGCCACATAATCGGTTCATATTATTCTACAGAACGTCATAGTCATCTGAGTGGTCCACGACCACCCATCATTTCTTCCTTTCCATGGCAAATGAGATGATCTGCGGTGACTACGTAGACAACTCAGGTCTTCTTCACCATCATCCATCCCACAATCCAGAGGACAAGCCAATGAGGGAGCCAGTGAAAGAATCCGAAAATACGGGACAAACCCCCAAGTGTCATATAACTTGGAGGACTAGGACTCAGCACTTTGGCAACAACACGGCGTGCAAATTCATCGGTGGGCATGCTCCCTTCGGATTGGCTGCCATTCAAGCGTTCGTACACCCGTTCGAAGTAAGGTTTGAAAATGGATGTGGAGGATAATTCAAGGGTGGCTGCCTGGTTAGCAGTGATATTCGACCGTACTTGGCCTGGTGCTACCAGCATCACTTTGACACCGAAGGGCTTGCATTCCATGGCCAGAACGTCACTGAGCGCACGAACCGCCGCCTTGGCTGCGCAGTATAATCCGTTCCATGGAGTAGGGCTATCAAGATAAGGTCAACTGCAAAATCGCATCATTCCACCGTACTCACATGTTTCCAGCAACTGACCCGATGTTGACGATAAGCCCTTGTTTGCGCTCCACCATGGAGGGTGCGACTGCCTGTGCAACCCGCAAGACAGAGAAAGTGTTGGTCTCAAAAGCCTTTCTAGCCTGGTCTAACGACACATCAAGCAACGGTCCTGCGAGAAAACGAACATATCAATCGGTTCATGGCTCGAGTCGACTTGACAAACCAATGGAAATAGCACCAGCATTGTTCACAAGGATATCGATTTTCCCCTGTTCATCCAGAATAGACTGCACGACGGATTTTACATCGTCATCGCTAGTCACATCCATGACACGCTTTTCCACCGGATGCTTGAAGCCGTCCATCTTCTCCAGTCTACGAGATGTGGCATACACGGTACATCCCTCCTCGGCAAAGCGCTCACATCTGTTATCATAAGCTCAAACTGGCTCGAGGTTATCGGAGGCAGTGGACTTACAAATAAAAGCCAATCCCGCCTCGTGAACAACCAGTCACTAGAACGACTTTTCGCGACATGAGTCTCAGATGAGGTAGTCTTCTCTAGCCAGACCTATCGAAGGAAGATAGTCGTTCCTTCGTATCAGATGAAGCATTCCACAGGTTGACTTGTGTATGTAATCCGGTAAATCCAATGGTCCAGAACTCCGTGATACCGTGATCTTGGTACATCAATACGGTCGTGTCAATAACAAATCCGACAAGTTGCTAATAACGAGGCCATCGCGGAGAAGAAGAAAGGGGATAAAGCCGATGCAGTCTAGCAATTGACGCGCATGATTGGTTCTTGGGTATTATCCTAAAGAACGTGTCTTTATCATCATAGTCATCCGAGTGATCCGCAACTGCCCACAATTTCTTTCATGGCAAATGCGATGGTACACGGTGGCTCACTGGCTACATAGATGTATCAGGTCTTCCTCCACACCATCCATGATCCAATAATCCAGAGGACAAGCCAACGAGGGAGCCAGTAGAAGAATTCGAAAAGACCCGACTTGCCCCCAAGTGACATATAACTTGGAGGGTTGGGACTCAGCACCTTTGCAACCACACGGCGTGCAAATTCATCGGTAGGCATGTTCCCTTTAGCTTGACTGCCACGCATGCGTTCGTATATCCGATCGAAGTAAGGCTCGTAGATGGACGTGGAGGATAATTCAAGGGTGGCTGCCTGGTTAGCAGTGATATTTGATTGAACCTGGCCTGGTGCTACCAACATCACTTTGACACCAAAAGGCTTGCATTCCATGGTCAGAACATCACTGAAGGCACGAACTGCCGCCTTGGCTGCACAGTATAATCCATTCCATGGAGTAGGGCTATCAAAACGGGGTCAGCTGCAAGATCGCATCATTGCACCGTGCTCACATATTTCCTACAAGTGACCCGATGTTGACGATAAGCCCTTGTTTGCGTTCCACCATGGAGGGTGCGACTGCCTGTGCAACCCGCAATGTTGAGAACGCGTTGGTCTCAAAGGCCATTCTAGCCTGATCTAAGGACACGTCAAGCAACGGTCCTGTGAGAAAACGAACATGTCAATCGGTTCACTGTAGCTCAGAAAGTTTTAACGGACCGATAGCAATAGCACCGGCATTATTCACAACGATGTCGATTTTCCCCTGCTCTTTGAGAATAGACTGTACGACGAGTTTTACATCGTCATCGCTGGTCACATCCATGGCACGCTTTTCCACTGGATACTTGAAGCCGTCCATCGTCTCTAGCCTACGAGACGTGGCATACACGGTACATAAATGCTCAGCAAAGCGCTCACATCTGTTGGTTATAAGTTGAAGTGCTCCAAATCCTCAGAGACGGTGGACTTACAAATAGAAGCCAATCCCGCCTTGTGAACAACCAGTTACTAGAACGACTTTTCGCGACATGGATCCCAAATGGCAGGCAGGGGTGTCGGCCTTCTCTCCTCTACTTACATATAAGTAGTCTCCCCTACACAGACTGAATAGAAGGAATATTTGGTAAATCTATTGGGCTGAAACTCCGTGTCCGACATATCATATCGTGATCTTGGTTGTCGTGGTCAGTTACGTATACTTCATTGTCTGAATAGGTTCCCTTTCCTCCAAGTTGCCCACAAGCGAGGAATTAAATGGGCGTGCGGCAGGGTGCATCCATCACGCAGCCGTACCGTGTACAAATAGCCCACATGTACGGTGGTCTGGCGGTAATTGAAAACTTGATTACGCGTTGTTGGGGCCGACCCTCGGTGTGCATTCAAACGGAAGTCTGCGAAGGCACAGGGCCAAAGAGGGCCAAAGGCGGCAAACCAGCTGAGGCTGTAATGCAAACCTAAGAATGACATAAATCTAAAATACAGCAAGATGTTTTAGCATCCAGAATTACAGGTGTAAACGCAACCCATCCTCTCCATCACGATGTTCAGAGCCCGGGAGGTATCCAAGTCGCGGTCATAAATCAATTTAGTTCCGTTGCGCCCCGTCAAATTTAACGATCTCGTCCACAAACCGCTCCCAGCGTTCCTCCCATTTAAACGTTGCACGCGCCTTTTCCTCGAGCGTGAGCATCGAGTACTGCATCCGAACATATCCAGTCATTACCTAGAACGGATCAGAGACAGAAATGCGCACCTGTATACTATCTCGTGCGATGTGCCCCAGCGTAAGTAGGCCAGTGATGTCGCTTGCTGCAAGGACCTGTAGATGCGAGTGCTTGAGTGACAATGAGAGAGTGAAATGAAGTGAAGCAAACCTGGAAAAAGTCAAAGCTCAAACCCATGTTCTGGAACAGTGATGGGTCATCTGAGCTCAGCGCAACTGGGACACCATGATTGATCAAGATTGGGAGAGGATGCATTGGCATCGATGCTGTCAGTCTCTACTCGAGCCTCACGCAATCAGTGTCCAGACAGGATGAGATGGAAGGGAGGCCAACGCACCAAAATCTCATTTGAAATCGGGCAGACCTCCAGCGCTACACCGCGCTCCCTACATATCGACATCAGCTTCGGGTGTTTCACAAGTGAGAACCCGTGTCCGATCCGCTTCGTCCCCAGCAGCAGTGCGTCGTACAGATTGTCATCTGCCATGGACCCATCACCAAGGGTTTCGCCCGCGTGAAATATGAACGGGATATGGTGGTGTTCGGGGAGTCCTTGTGAGCTTTGTAGGGTGCTGAAAGAAAGAAGCTGGGGGAGGTAGTCTTTGAGTGGGCGAAGAATATTTTCGTCCCCGACGAGGTCAAAACCTTTGGGAGTTGGTTGTTGGTTATGCCACGATGCAAAAGAAAGGTGAAGAAAAATTTGAAACATACCGGCGATGATATCAGGGAAAAGCTTCTTCATCTCTATACAGTCGTTGAGATACCACTCCAGCTCCTCAGGTTCGCAGTTCCGGATGACCGTGTATATGATCTATTGGCTTATAGGCCTTGAGACCCGACTCAAAAGATAATAAGCACCTTAGCACCGACAAACTCGTCGTCTCTTCCTTGTGCTCGTAGATCCCCATGGATTTCGCCCAGGACGTCCAGGAACATGCTCAGCCACTCTTTGTGTGGGACATTGTGCTCCCCGTCAGGACCAATCATGAACCTACCAGTATCCCGATCAAAAACCAAAAGCACGAGAGCAAGACTTACTTTGGGCTGAAGTTGATACGCGCCTCTATATAAGATACACCATCTGTAATGGTGTCCTCGAAGAATTGCCGGATGTATGCGCGCCAAATTGGGGCAAAGTATACCAAGGTCTGTGTACATCGATGAGTGTTGAATCTACCAACCCCCAAATATGGGTGCTTACACCTGTGAGCCTAGCAGCGCTACGGAATTTGTCCCATATCTTTGAGGGAATGATGAATGCATTCTTTTGCCTGACAAGAT
This sequence comes from Suillus clintonianus, assembly GCF_016758775.1. Taxonomy (NCBI): domain Eukaryota; kingdom Fungi; phylum Basidiomycota; class Agaricomycetes; order Boletales; family Suillaceae; genus Suillus; species Suillus clintonianus. Next base: position 1,319,015 of record NW_024539225.1, read on the forward strand.
ACAAAGTGGCACACCCTGATGTTATTATTATGCGTGACATATGCCTCGCCTGGGTTGATTGAGAGACAACTTGCGACCCAGCGGTCGAAGCCTTCTGTGCCACCCAAGGCAGCATCAAACTGCTCACGCGCACGGCGAAGGGGTATCCACTGGCCCGGTTTATAGGTCGGTAGACACAACGAGATGCACTGTGGAACGAAGCCGGGTGGGAGAGGACGAAATTCAATGTTGACAGATTTGATGGAGGCAGGCGTGACCTGTGCTGTTGCGCAAATATGGATTGAGGGGTGCTGCAAGGCAAGCGCAAGCAGGGTAGTGCTATTGACGGTAAGATCAAGATGTACGTGCAGCAGCGCGCCTTTGGGCATCTGTGATTTGACGCGTCATCAAAATAATGCGCCTAGCGGTGACTGAGATTTCTAAGTACCGAGAGATGGACGAACCTTGGTAATGATATTGAAGAGCTGGGTCTTAAGGATGATGTCCTTTCCTACGTAGTAAACTATCAGCTCACACTTTATATGTCAAGGACTTAAGTATACCAGTGAGGAACTCCATTCCCGGGAACGGATGAGGAACCTCGTCATGCTCTACTGCCCAGATCGACCTTGCCTCCTCCTCGCGAATGCGGCGTAAGATCACGTCTGCCTGTCGCGATTTTTCAGAGAAGCGCTCTCCATTGACCACATCAATGCGAAGAGCTCGATCATCTGCAATAAGCTGAGCTCGTTTGCTGTGGTACTCAAGAAGAGACATCGCAGATGTGGGTATCTGCTAGTTACGTAGCGGTGGGCTGAGCGTTGAATCGCTGTATAGTACCAAGAAGATAAGAATGACCAGGTAGGATCATGCTTATAGTCGGCGATGATCGATCACGTGAGTTGACAATGCTCACTTTGCACGTGACAAAGTCATTCTGAATTCAAGTCCTGGACGACGCTGTGCACGTTCTATAGCCACTCAACCACATCCTATCTGTCTACCAATCTAATGTCCTCGGGCGATGAAATGAGTAAATTTGGTCTTCATATCCTAGCTCAACTTAAACTGACGAGCGCACGTGAACATAGACGCATGGAAGACTACGACGCGTCCAAAGCCCCGTAAGAAGCAGCGCACCGTGTCCCCACAGCCGTCTACGTCTAAGCAACCAAGTAATAGCAGACTAATAACAGAATCATCCCCTTCCTGCCCTTCCTCTTCAGACGATATCGAGCTCATCGATCCGCCACCTAATCCACATCCGAGTACGGCCCGTTCACAGAAAAAGAAGGGACAGGGCAAGGCATCCGAAAGTCGCCCTAACGGTAAGGTCCCAGATAGCCGGTCAAAGTCTAAGCAAGAAAGTCAGCCAAGGGGGAAAGCACCAGAGAGTCAAGCAAAGGCAAAAGACAGTCACGTCAAACCAAAACTCGTCAAGCCTCCTGCCAAGAAGCTTCCCTTTCCAGATCCCATCACCGAAGACCCCTCAAACCATAGCGACCCAGAGCACGAGCATGAGAAACCACCCCTGAGCCCACGTATTCACAAGGAGCTTGAGCGGTGGCAGGCAAAGACAAAACATGTGCGTTTCATACCCTCCATTATTTGAATGGTAATGCTCATAAATCGATTAGTTGGAGCACCAGCGCGACAAACTCTCGCAGCAGCTCGAGGAACTCTTCCAGGTCCGCAAAACAGATGCTGAACAGGCTCTTGATGACCTTACGGCTCTATATGATAGTCGTTCAAAAAGTGAGTGCTACCAACTGGACGACATTCCAGCTCAATTGAGTCCTGTGCCTCTTCCTGCACTAAAACCATCCCTTCAGCACAAGAATCCATCATATCAGCCCTCCAGGCACAATTAGCTTCCCAGTCGCCCTTCTTCCGTTCATCTGAACTTCATTCCAATCCTCCGTCCAGGTCGACACACCCACCCCCCAATTCAAGCACTTCAAGCATTCCTCACTTCCTCACTCGCGCTACAGCTGATGCCGAACAGCGCTCGATGCAGGATGAGCTAGCACGCATGCGGGACGAACTCGTAGCTAAGGACGCAGTTGTCGAGGAGCGTGAAAGGCGAATTGCCGAGCTTCAGCAGAGTGGTATGTCTTTTTGCCGGATCTGAGTTGGTAGGTTCTTCCCGTGGTGACGCTCAATCGTTTGTGTATGCGCAGTGAAAGACATCCGTGTTGAACTTGATGCCGAGATTGCGCGCTCAAAGGAGCTTCTCGAGCGAAAACCACACCCCCACACCAAGACCTTCTCCACAGACACCGACCCAAAACACACCGCAGCCATCCGTTTCTATGAGGATTTTTCAAACCTCTTGGTCTTGAACATCAAATGGGAGCCGCGCGAGGGTGTGGAAGATGACATCTTGCATACGTGTGTTTATACACATGTCGCGACCGTGAAAGATGAAAACGATGGGTGGGAGCATGTCGAGAGGTGTAAGTTTTGTTCCTCTTTTTCGCCCTCCTTCCATGTGTGCCTACTGAAATCGATCCCCGACAATCAGCAATATCCTTCTCCCTCCGTGCCTACACCGAGTTGTCAGAGTCCGAAGACCCGGAAATGGACCGGCGCGTCAAATATACCCCTCTCGAGCTTGACAAACTGAGCGATGATTTCAAGGAACGCCTTGGCTTCCTTGCAAGCGGGTTTACGTTCCCGCACAAACAGGCTGCGCTATTTTTGGGGAGCATGGCGCGCCAGATGGAGACTGCCTTTGAGAGCGAGGTGGGCGAAGTAAGTGCGGTTGACGAACATGAGGAGAGGAGAGAGGAAATCCTTGTGGATGATCTTTAGTGTTGCGAGGAACGGGTATGCAGCGCAAAATATGGTGAGCCTCGGGTTCACAGATGCATCGATGTTTCTGAGTCGTTTGGTTTATGTACACTTTATATTACCCCTACGGCGATACCCGTCATGTATACTGACATTGCCATACATCAGCGTGTACGCTGTCATTACATTGGTTTTTGTAGATTCCTGATGACGACCACCTAGGAGGGCGTAAGTCATTTGACATGTGTTGCCATCAGATCGCTCGGTGCATTCATGTCCATCCCATTTCTTGAGTCCTAAACTACAAGGGAAATGGGAAGTCTTGTGACACAGAATCAAGAGATTCGTTTGGTACCGAAGGTAGCTTGAAGAACCCATGCGAAAAGCAATCCTTCTTGCCAAGTCACCTGGTCTTCTGGTCCCCTATGTTCTCGAGCCAAGTAGAGAACATGGTCATGGTTCCCCACAATGATGGGCGATCTTGTTACCCCGGACTGGTCCACAGACGGTAAAGAATTGAAGTTCCTGACTGTCCACCATGTTTATGGATGATATCGAGTTAGTCAGATTGGCCAGGACGTGCTTACCGCCCTACATGATAGACTCAAGGGCACCACAAAACCTGAGGCACATTATCGAATGCTAGGGCATGGGCTAACATAGTTGGAACGGAGCTCGCCTCCGTCAACTCTCCAGAATCACAGAGCCATAGCATGTCGTTCTGTGCTTGCAGGAAGGTCGGGTCCAAGCACCACTATGCCAACTTGCGCTTGTTGATATCCAGTGAAACACACAGTAAGAAGGAAAGATGTCTAAGTAATATTCAAAGCAATAGCAGTGACGGTATCGCGGAGTTTAAAATTTAAAGGATCAATGATTCAAGAAATCCACTGTCAGTTCAAAGAAAATTGACGCCATAGCTGCAATGGCCCGACCACCTCCTAGTGATCCTGTTTCAAGCGACGATGACGCTCCAGAAGCTGTTTCTCACTCTATTTCCAAACGAAATGCTAAGCGGGAGGAGAAAACCCTTCGTGACTTCGAGGCAGAAGAAAACGCGCGGAAGAAAACACACAACCGGGAGAGAGATCGGAAATTGAAGGAGCGAGCGGTTGTTACACGTCTGGGGAAGCCTTCAGATAATGCAGTACGGAAGGGAAAGCAGAAAGCTCCAAGGGAATCTAATGTTGAAAGTGACGGGTCCTCCGCTCAAGAGGACGAGACGCTTGAGGATAACACGTTGGAAATGCGAATGCGCCGCGCAATGGAGGATGCTGCTGCTGAGATAGGTGATGGAGAGGACGAGGACGGGGACGGTGAGCTAGGAAATCTGACAGACGAAGAAATGGATGGAGGATCAGACGACAGTGGAATGGACGAAGAGATGGCAGAGTTTGATGCTGAAAGCAGAGAAGAGGAGGAAGAGGAGGTAATGAATGGTAGCGAAGATGAATCATCTGACGAAGACCGGCCTCCCTTGAGGAAGTCGTCGACCAAGGGACAATATCTGGAAGATTCGCTTTTCGCGTCTGCATTTGCTTCGCAAAACGCGCATGCAGTGGCAGATATTACTGCAACCAAGTCACTACCAAAAGCGCAAATATCAAGGAAACGGCAGCGACAGCCATTCTCGCGCGCCAAAGACCTTCTTGTGGGGTGCGCACGTCAGTCGCTCTATTGTGAACTTCCTGACCGGTCCCCTACAGAACTCGTACTATCCGTACCCTACCCAATTCACTTGGATCCAGAGCCCGTTCAACAGCTCACACCATCCCATCACAAAAAATACGCAAATTTATCAATCAAAGCCTTGCTGTCAGAGGTCGGATGGCGTCTGCTAAAGCAAAAGCACGAGGATGGGAGAGACGGCCAGGTGAGTTGTGGTCTAATTTTGCTTTCACTCATGCGAACCAAAATTTAGCGAATGTCGGCGTAATGAAGTGGACTGGAGCGCCTTCTGGTTTTGTTCGCGATAAGCAATAATAATTTACACCTGCGAGTTCCGACGATAAAATTCAAAGACGAATCCTGGATGGTGATCGGTTAGGGCACCAGCTGCATTCGGAAATCGCTCGGGGTCGAATGCTGATGAAAGGGGATGTCGTTCCTTCACCCTGAGGTGGAAGACTTCTGATGAGAGTCATCACGACCTGCACTCCTTTTTTTTTAGACAAGCGATGTGTATTAGCAGCCACTGACTAAAGTCTAGTTCTACGCATACGCGCTATAGCGGGGCCCCGGTCCGAGGAGAAATGCATTTACGCACTCCCGCTATCTGCGGGGTGTGTGGGACTCTTTACTACAGCTGGAGGCCTTGACCATAGAGGGCCTGGGTGATATGACACCCACTAAAACCTCGAGGGCGATTGCCCAGTTATTTGGGATTTGCGTGTCTGTTTTGGTCACGTCTTTCCATGTTTGTGTAACGAGTTTTGTGAATTTGTTGGTACGGGTTTTTTCGTGCGGATATTCTGTCTAAGTGTGATCTGTTATATATTGATTATGTTGTTCCAGCGTTTCATTATGTCGATGCCGAAAGTTGTATGTGTCGAGCCATTTATCATTCGTCGCATCTCATGATCCATGTATTAGGTATGTTGATTCCGATATGAGTATTTGGAGTAGTCTTCAATGATGCACCTTTCAGGGCGAAACTTTCCATCTTGCCCCTGTTCATCGACGTTTTGTAGTTTGATATGTAGGTTGCCGCAGCCTAGTATGGTGCCTATTGTGAGTTGGGGCCATGCTACGTAGCCATTTCCCATATTGTTGTTTGAGCATTGTTCTGCAAATCTCACAACGTCTAGGTTACACATAGCCGCTCTTCTCTGTTTCACTTTTTTTGTGGCTATTGCTTGTGATATTGACAATAATTTTGTGCCTTGCAGGTTTCATTCAGTGGTATTTTTAGGTCAATTATGTCCTCAGTGGGCTTGTTGGCGCCTTCCATTGGAGAGATTGTCTTTTTTGAGCTTTGTTTTGCGGTTGTACTTGGGGTTGAGTTTTTCCAGGATCTCTTTCACTGTCATTGCACGTTTATGGGGGTTTTAGCACCTTCTGTTACAATCTCGTTTGCAGTGTTTGCATGCACAGTTTTGCGGGGGAAGTGGCATTTAGCGTTGGCTTCGTGCGGACCTCGCTGTAGGCTTATACTACAAGGGTCCCGGTACAAGTTTAGTGTACGAACAACCATTTTGCCGAATGCACACCTCTTGCGGTGGGTCGTCAAAACTTGATGCACCGGCTAGCCATAGCGTACAGGATGACGGTAAGACATCAAACTAGTGCCAACATCATCAAAGTGTGTGTTTTGGGCCCAACGCGTTGAAAGGGCTGAAGCTCTCGATGCGGCTCAGCTGGTCGAGCGACTCGCTAGCCTGGAGCCTGGAAGACTGTAGGCTAGAACTTGAAGCTTGAAGCCCTCGGATCCAGGCTCCGGCCGTGCTGCCACTAGTACTGCTGCGTCAACGTTTCAACAAGCGCACTCCGATTTGGTAGCCGTTCTTCGTTCCCATCATTGTATCGCAAGTACTGCTATTACTTTTACGTTCGAGCTGGACGAAATATTATCACCATTTGGACTTCCGTCATGATATGGAAAGCTCCATCATGATCTTCCGATTCGTGACAGTACTTGACCATGTAAATAATAGACACGTCCACTGTCCGCCTTCTTCCCTTCCCATATTTTCATTTTGCTGTCATTATGAAGGCCCCGTACCATCGCTGTCGGACCTGTTCACGGGCTGAGTGTTGATCCAGGCCACTTCCTCTGTTCCTTTACATGTGCTGTTGAAAATTCCTGTACCACTGGCACCGTCGGTACATTTCGACCTCTTACCTAACCAACTATGGCACTGCCAGCCAGCCAATCGCTTATGTGCAAGTACAGGAGAACGGCTGCCTTCCTTCGACCGGTCTACAGGTACAAGAATTACCGAGTAGTGCGGTGCTGCATTATCTCCAACGCAGCCTGATTTCAACGGTTGGTCTTCGCTGTTCTTCCATGCATCCTTTTCCACTGGATTACTGAAGGCCTTTTCATAGACGCCTTGGCCCTTGGTATACAATGCCTTCTTTTGTCTTCGATGTATTTGTTGTTTATTTTCCACTTGCTTTTCCATCGCACAGCGTCCCAACAGCAATATAAATATAACCTCTACGGGCCATGCAGTGTGGCATTGAGGGCACGCCACTCGGTCTGGATGGATTACTGCTACCGGCCAGTGTGGCAAGCGAGAGTTATTACAATAGTTCACTACTGGACCCTCCACACTCACCTACGCCACAAGGGAAATCGTTTATAAAGCCATCGAATTCATGGAAACCACCATATCCCAATTCTTCCCCAATGTCTTCCTCAATACTTGCTGCTTACTTACAGAGACGCGAGGAGCTTATCGCATCGGATCGCGCGTTGCGAATTGACCATTCTCGTACGAAATACACCCCGACTGAGCTAAAGGCAGATGGAGTCGTGCGCTCCATCCGTGCTAAAGAAGCTGTCGATGTTTGGGGAGGTAAACACGAAGGTGTCCCTCACCCATACCCAGGGATGGAGTTCCTGAATGGTACGATGCTCGTCGTATCACACCTTGCCCTTCCTCTCACATCTGCGTACAGCCAAGGATATTATTTTAAAGACAGAACTCTTCAAAATAGTGTCAAAAGTAAGCATAGCAAATAACCGTACTTCCCGTCACCGATCATCTTGGCCGCGGCTTCCCTATAGATGCCAAAGGGCGGGCTATTGCATGTGCATCAGAACGCCTCGGTAGAGGCCAGAGTGTTGCTTGATCTGGCACTGGGTCATCCCGCGATACATATTCGCACTTCCAAGTCGGGCCCGTTGAATGCGTCCTCTCTCGAAACTGTGTTGCCCGATATCCGGCCGATTCCTGTGGAACTGTATCCTTCCGCTGACGCAATTGGCATCACTGATGCTTCATACACTAATGGCTGGGTTCCGATCAAGAGGGCACGAGAGCTGTTCGATCCTGCACTAGGCGGCCCCACTGGGTTTGATAAGTGGGTACTTAGTGCCTTTATGATCAACCCCAGTGATGCGTTTGAGACGTACAATACGCCGACGAAAGTGAGCTCTATATTCGACCTGCTGAACATATCCTTAATACGAGGGACTCGCAGATCTGGATGAAGTTTGCGAGTACCTTTCATGTGACCGATGTGAGCCGGTGGCGTGCTGAAAGTCAAGATATGGGCCTGTACTGATGAACCTTAGCCCATCATCCGATTCGTGCCGATTCAAAAGGAATATTTGCGGATGAGCATTCGCTCTTCGATCGACGATGGCATCTCGTACATGGAGTTACGAACTAATTTTTACACGAAGTGAGTCGGAAGGACATACAGTCGTGATCGAGATACCTGACATTTCGTCAGTTACATACTTGCAGAGGACGCGAAGACCAAGCTTGATTTACGTGAACTACTCTTGATATTCCGAGAGGTCTCGGACGAAATAAAAGCGGAAATGAAGGCGAAAGGTCGGGAAGATGAGTTCGCCGGATTGAAGGTCAGCTTGGTCTCGGTTGAAGCGCTACTCAAGCTCTGACTGATTCTTTTTCCTAGATTATCTATAATACCCTGAGAATGGTTTCACCCGATCAATTGGCAGTAGCACTGGATCAGTGCAGCCAACTCAAGCAGGAATTCCCAGACCTTATTGCTGGCAAGTTTTGTTGGAAGTCAGCGAACCCAGCTCTGATAGTTTTATCTGCCAGGATTTGATCTCGTGGGCCACGAAGATGGGGCGGAGTGCAAACCGCTGATTGATTACGCAGAGCAGCTTCTGAATTTCGCCGAGCAGCATCCAGATATCCCATTTATCTTTCATGCTGGTGAAACTCTAGGCGATGGCAATGCAGCGGACATGAACCTGTATGATGCTATTCTGCTTGGAACAAGGCGTATCGGACACGGGTTAGGTGCATTGTAAAATATAAAGCGCTCGCTAACTTATTATTGCACAGTTTCTCGCTAGCTAAGCATCCTAAATTAATGGAAATCTGTCGAGAGAAGAAAATAGCAATTGAAGTCTGCCCTATATCGTGAGTGACTCGTACAAGCAGACACTTCCAGTTTATCTCAATCATTCAATAGAAATGAAGTGCTGGTAGGGTTTTCTATATACTGCCTTCGAGCCTACGTTGACTTATCAAATGATAGCGTCTTACCTCATCGATGCTTATGCACCCCCTCCCAATAATCATGAACCAAGGCATTCCGGTGGTATTGTCCTCTGACGATCCTGCGATGTTCAATAGTATGGGGTTGTCCTTTGATTTCTTCCAGGTGACCTCTTCCTTGTTTGTCTGTTATTGGAACAACACTCATCGATCGTTTACAGGTACTAGTAGCAAGTGAACTTACGGGACTCCTTGCTCTTGGCGAAATGGCCCGTGACAGCATTACTGTGAGTCCTGCTCTTGTGCTTGTCTCTTGCATTGTGTAATATTTTCTGGGTAGTATTCCATGCTTGATGAAGAGAGTAAGAAGGCAGCTATGGATGCATGGCAAAGACGGTGGACCAAATTTATAGAAGAGGTCGCGAAGATAGAGGTCGCGAAGATGTTTCCATGAAACTTTGGCTCTCGGATTCAAAGAAATACCCAAACATAGATCAGAGGATGTAGTATATATACGTGAACTTGTCAAAAACTGTGCAAATCCTGTCTGATGATGATAACTTAGGGGCTGCATTTCCAACCTCAACCTAGCAATCAGTGCAGATACTACTTATCATCGTGCCCTCGCGAACGTAATATCCTAACATATTGAACCCTTACCGTTTTGCCGGTCTCATATAATCATCCGCTGGTCCAGGGGCTGCATAACACTTATTTCAGCGGTAAAGCGCCAGTCAATGGTGGCATATCTAGCATTCCGAATGCCATCACCATACGTCCATCACGTTTGCCGCTCACCAACCCTGAACATGATCATACTGTCTCGAGTGATCCCAGTTGGCGGCCGTCAATCGATTCTGCTTGTATTTTTTCGTGGAGAGTAATTAGGATGAAAACGCTGGTGGCAGCGTCTCACTTTATTTTGAAGGGTGGTTTTACAGTTGCAGCCTTCACTGCAGTGGTATACGATTGAGGTGAGAAAAATAATACACATCGAAGACACCTGTGTATGCATCCAAGGCCAAAAAGTCGGCACTGCACTAACAATTCTTATAGTGAGAGTCTCACTATCGGCATCAACATACTACATAGGCATGTCCTCACAGTTGCTCTGGTCTGTCACGTTTCTTCTGAACCTCGACCACCTGTCCGATGCTCCGTAGCCTGGAATATGGCTCCGTTTTGAGTTTTGTCGTGTCAAAATGGATTTGAATGAGATAATAGGATTTAGCAAACCGATGACTTTGTACAGGAATTAGCCGTCCACTGGCACGGCCGGAACTGTTCTTGCGACTAGCCCTAACTTGCCCAAGTCCCTCTAGGTCCATCTGCGCTTGATACTGCATTTGAGTTGCGGATCAAATACCTGATGGCCGGTCCATCTATGACGCTTGCCTCAAATGGAATAGTTGCGCGCAGTGATAGGCTGTTGCAGCCTCCTCGCGGATCTTGGTCGAAAGTCTGAGTCATTCGGTCACCGGCTCTTCTCTGAAATCCTGGAATTCGTAACAAGTGTGCCCGCAGTGGAACCCAATTCCCTTGACAAGGGCTAGTCCATAACGAAACCCTACGCTAGGAGCAGTGCCTGCCTGCCCGGACTCTGAACAATATTGAGAAGTCAACGTGAATGCAGAACGTCAGGGATGGTACTTGTTCAAAGGTGTGCAAGTGTGCAACACCTAATTCCGGAAGGCCAGAAAGCGTACGTGTGTGATACCTTCCACTGGCATATCGGCGTAGCGCATTGAAGCCCGGAGTCCTGAATGGCGTGTTCCTTCTAGGAATTTTTTATTCTGAGTCGAACTGTCGTCCCCTTTCCTACTATGTCTGAGCGCAAGCAAGTAGTGGGGGAAGGACAGCGGCTGTGCAGAAGTGTAACATGCAAATTGCTTTCATTTTATCTGCTTGCTTCACTGAAACTCATTAAACCGCAGGGCTCCGTGGATCATATGAAGGGGCAAGTGGGCATTCCCTGGAGTAAGTCACAACATCTGCAAAAACGCGTGTCATTTACTGATTACTCGGGAAAGGCGACCTTTACAAGATACTCCGTTCGACATCCAGTTGCTACATATAGGAGATACACCAAAAATAATGCAACAACCGTGATATCTGTCTTGCTCCGCAATGAGAATATCAGAACATCAACTTTTCGATCGCAATCTTGACATTGCGGATCTGGCTTTGCAGCTCCCTGGCCTCGCTGGTTGTGACGCTGGCAGCGATGACAGGCCTGGACACATTGCATGCACGTCCGAGGGCTGCCTTGGAAGGAATGAACACGTATGGAACATTCTGTATAGCCAAAATTTAGCGATCAGTTGCGTGTGTAGCTTGAGAGAGAGCATGCCTTTTCCTCGCAAAGAAGGGGAAGGTGCAAAAGAATTTCGAGAGGCTCAGTATCCGCGGTAAGCACGATGAACTCTGCCACACCGCGGTTAAGGGTCTTGGTCGCTGTAAAGGTGGATGTCAGACACAGGGAGGAGTGGAAAGGGAGTTATGACGTTGCTCACCTTCATTGGCACCTTTTTTTAGTTGTTTGTACTGACCGGCCTGTTGGACCAAGTCCAAGATCTACGAAAATATGATATCAATCGTTTATGAGAGTTTGAAAATACTTACGGAGTTGGTTAGGCCCTCATCTGCAAGTGGCCATGCTTTTCCGCGTGCTTCAGCCATTGTGACCTCACGTTGGATTGATCCTTGGTCAAAAGAAAGTTTGTCGAGGATGGTCTGCAGAAATTTGGAAGTTGGTGTGTTGTGGCTGTGGTGTATTGGTATGTTTGTCGTTGAAGAAACCCAAGCCAACGTATACACTACGGGGTCGTTTCTTGTGTCGTAGAACCTTTTGCTCTACAGGAGACCGTCCGTTGTCGCCAACAATACTTTGCTTGTCGTATAAAACTATTTGGGAGGTAAGTCAATTTCATTACTATTCAATCCGTCTCCAACTCGCAATCCGTCTTCCTCACCACGTCCACTCGTCCCCCATCAGACATTTCAAACCACACTACCATACGATACCACTATCAAGCCCATCACTCCAGAATCCCGTCCTCCTAACCAAAAAGATTTTTGAACTGAATTTCGAAAATGGCAGAAGCTGACTACAATCGAAAGAGGTCCCGCTCCCCCTCTGACTCTGACGAGAAGAAGCATCACAAGCGTGCTAACACAGGCGCTACGGCTCACGCGGATGACTCACGAGTTGACAAGCACCAGGGTTCTGGTTCAACAACCGCTACGTCTATGACTCGCGATGTGAACATGACGGAAACTCCCGCATCCGTAGCAGATACTGCTGCGTCTACTCCTTCTCCAAAGGAAACTTCATCCGACAATCGACGCGACGAGTCCCGCACTCGCTCTGAAGAAGGCGGAAAATCAACTACCATGTCTGCTCCACCCTCCTCGTCCTCAGCTGCCGCCCCTCCCTCAGCCATGATTCACATGCGTTGCTTAATCGTCACACAGGACGCGTCAATCATCATTGGGAAGGGCGGTTCGCATGTCAATGAGATCAGAGACAAGAGTGGAGCTCGTGTCATGGTCTCTGAGAGCATTCCCGGTAACCCTGAGAGAATTCTCAATGTTAGCGGGCCGCTTGATGCTGTATCCAAGGTGAGCTCCAGACATCGTATTTTCTTTTCTTTTTGTTCATCATAACAAACCCACAGGCGTTTGGTCTGATTGTACGACGGATAAACGACGAACCTTTCGATGTACCTTCAGTTCCTGGAAGTCGTGCAGTGACAATCAAGTTCATGATTCCAAACTCGCGTATGGGGTCTGTGATAGGGAAACAAGGTTCGAAAATCAAGGAGATCCAGGATGCCAGCGGAGCACGGCTGAATGCAAGCGAGGGTATGCTCCCTGGTTCGACCGAGGTACTGTACAAGAATTCATTGCAAGGCAGCAACTAATCGTTTTGCTTGAATGTAGCGAGTTCTGAGTGTTGCAGGTGTTGCCGATGCTATTCATATAGCAACCTACTACATCGGCAATATCCTCATTGAAGCGCAAGAGCGTATGCCTTCTTCGTCCAGCCACTCTAGTTACCGCCCTTCCAGCTACTCTCGGCGACCTCCGTACACTGGCTCATCATATGTGCCAGGGTATGCGAACGCGTCGCAACCTTATGGTGCCCCACCGCCCCCTAATCCACCGCAGCAGCTGCAAACGCAGCAAATATACATTCCCAACGATTTGGTGGGATGTATCATCGGCAAGGGGGGTAGCAAAATCAATGAAATCCGTCATATGAGCGCTAGTCAAATCAAAATCATGGAACCAGGTGCCGGGCTCAACGGTGCTCCAGCACCTCCAGGTAACGAAAACGAACGTTTGGTTGTTATAACTGGGCAACCTGCAAACATTCAGATGGCAGTACAATTGCTGTATCACGTACGTTGCTCCCATCTAAATCATGTCGAATTTCCTCACGCGCGAGTTGTTTAGCGGTTGGAACAAGAGAAGCAGAAGCAGCTACGAACATCCACTTCATCCTCTTCTTGAGCTCGCACTGCGGCCCTTGGACTCATGCACTGATACTTTGTTTTCGTTGGTCGACAAACCTTCAAGCATGCTTGCTGTGCTCTCTTTTCCTTTTTGATATTCTGGCTGTGAAAAGAACGACGTTTTCACAACGCAGATATGTACATTAGTTGCCTTGTCTTTGGTCCTTGGTTAAGCATTTTTTTTCTGCTTGCCGCTGGTGTTGTTATGACCTAACATTGACCTAACAAGTATTTAATGGTTTTTTTTTCTAGTCCTGTTGTCCTGCTTTCTGGTATTTACGGTGCGATAGTTACGTAAATCAAGACCTAGCTTAGTGAAAATATTGCTCTTGAATCCATACCAGACATGGCCCCACTACTTGCAGCTCAAAAAGCCCATGCCGCGAAGCTCGATGCCAAAGGCAAAGGCAAACGAAAAGCGGACGATGTCGATGTCGACGATGACGACGTTCAGCAACCGAAACAGAAGAGGAACAAACAGCGCGTACTACTACTCTCCTCTCGGGGTGTCACCCACCGCATGAGACATCTTATGAATGATCTTGAGGCTCTGCTACCTCATGTAAAGAAAGGTAAGGTGTTTGTTTTGTTGACAAATTCATTAGTTCTCAATGGGATCTCTCAGATTCCAAACTTGATTCGAAATCACAGCTGCATCTCTTGCCTGAGATAGCAGACCTGAACAATTGCAATAATACGCTCTACTTTGAGGCAAGGAGACACGAAGACCTGTACATGTGGGCTACGAAAACACCAAATGGGCCCAGCATTAAATTGCACGTTCAAAACGTGCATACGATGGATGAACTGAAGATGACAGGAAACTGTTTAAAAGGAAGCAGAGGAATCCTCAGCTTTGACAAAGCATTTGATGAAACGGAGTGGGGCAAGCTTACCAAAGAGGTTTTCACGCATGTTCGTTCATGGATTATGGCTGAAGGGCAATCACTGACGCGTGACCACTTCCCGTTCACCATGTAGATTTTTGGCGTTCCCCCGCTGGCCCGGAAAGCTAAGCCGTTCATCGACCACGTTTTAACATTTTCTATTCTCGATAACAAAATCTGGTTCCGCAACTTCCAAGTACGCTGGACCCTTCAATTCATTGTCAGGTGTTGACTCCGTTTCTTCCACGTAGATAATGGAAAAGGATCCGTTGCAGCCAAACGGCCCTCCTCAAACATCTCTCGTGGAGATTGGCCCCCGATTTGTGATGACGCCCATCCGTATCTTTGAAGGAGCCTTTGGTGGCGCAACTGTTTATTCCAATCCTGGTTCGTACACTGGAGAAAATGTGGTTGTTCTTGCTCACGAATTCACTCCACAAATAGAATTTGTTACGCCTGCATCTGTGCGCTCAATAGCCAGGCATGCTAGAGGTGACAAATACCGTCAACGGAAGGAAGCTCAGGAGGAGACATCGAAGAGAAAAGTGCTTCGTAAGAGGGAGGAAGATGTACTGGCAGTGTCTAAGGTGTTCGCGTAGACGCCTACGCGTGTCATTGACGCACAATCGTACTGAGTGGTAAGCACACCAACTTGGCGTGCTTATAGGGTATCTCTGGATGATTATCTACGTGTTTTTGTAGCCGTTACACACGTTTTCTCGCCTTTGCGATGACCTGCATGCATGTGCTTAACATTTATGCGACAGACGCATGAAGATTTTTCGCTTCTTCCTGCTTTTGGAGCATTTTTCTTTATACGGCTTGCTTTGTGCTCTCTAGCGCTCTGGCACCAGGCCCCAGGAGCGCTTCTCCATTGTCTTTCACTTCGGGAGGTGCACAGCCACCGAGTATATCTCGTGGTTACTTTTGTGCGCTCACAAAGGCAACAACCGGTTTACGAAACAAAGAAATTTTTTGGCTGAGCAAACGTTCCCGCCTGGCCAGGCCAGCGTGCCTTGACCAATATGAGGTGATGCCGAAGCTCAGCCGTTCCACACGCCAGGCCATGCGCCTTTTGTTCTGCCTTTAGAAGCTCAGGCTGGACTATACGTGGGTGCGTGTAACCGAGTGGTAAGCAGTCCTATAACCTATATAACGATGTCCATCGCTTAGCGAAAAGACTATTATTTTCCTGGCTCCAGCCGCTGATACTTCCACTCTCTTATAGGTATTCCTTGCTACTGTCTTGTAGACAGTCACTATGCCTGTGTCAATAGACATTGTTCCGTTTTCGGATTCTTTAGAATTACATGGAGAATCGGACTTTTCGTAAGCTAGAGCTGAAGTCAAACGTATCGCTGCTAATAGACCTCGCTAGATCTGCCTTTTCTCTGGCAGGCCATGTGTCCGTTTCACTCAGTTCACCTTTGCTTATGTTCCAGCGCCGGCGGAGCACAACGCGTGCTTTGCTGCAGTCGCTCACCGTCACATTCGAGGGACAATCCGAAGTAATCACCCCAGACATTGGGTATGCCCCTCTGCGTCTCTGCTCCATCACTCGCGAGCTTGTAAATGGTGAACCCGTCGACCTCTCTAACGAAGGGCACGAAGATTCAGATAAGCCCTGTTCTTGGAATGTCACTTTTGACATCCCTGTTCCTGGCTGGTTGCCGACCACGTCTACATACGGGGATCACGGCGCAGTTGAAGCTGGGACGCGCTACGCATTGTATGCTACCGCAACTTTTATCTATCCCGAGGATGGCAGCTCCTCTATTTTCAGCAGCTTTTGTTCACCTTTCGGCTGTCGCACTCACACCATTAATGCGCCAATGTGTCCAGTCACTCTCGCTCGTTTTGCCGAGGTTCCTTCTGCCCCTTCGTCTTCTTCTTCTACCTCTGTTTTCCCTATGTCATTGTTCATCGTCGATGCACAATCAGGGCAAGATGGAACAGAAACAAACGCAAAAACAATTCCTCCTGAAATTTTGAAGAAGATCCAGGTCGTTGCGTCCATTCCAAACGCAATAACAATGGATGAAACATCCGTCCCCCTCATTCTGCGTTTACAAGGCAGTGAATTGGACTGCTCTCAGCGAGAGCGCCTTCGAATAACTGATTTCACTGTCGATGTTGAACAGATTGAAACGTACAGGTGTGCTGCATTATTGTTAATCCACTACGTGGTGCTAACGACACGTCTATCTAGGAGTACTACTTCTCTTGATTACGTAGCTCGATATATGGTCCCACCCAGGGCACAACAACCTCCTTGTTGCCCCCTTCGGAATGCACATTCTGTGCATACACTCTATGATGTCGGCCTTCTCATGATTCCATATCCTTCCAAGTCCAGCTCGACCCGTTCATTTTCCCTCTTCGATCCCTCGAATTCTGGGACGTACATTATCTCTGGTGACGGTCGTATCTTCTCGCATGACTCTCCAGAGGGCGATGCGACCACTCGTTCTCCATCAGAGAACTGGTATGTGCTCGAGACAGATGTGCCTTTGGCACAGAAGCCCTATCAATTGGATTGGGCTGGGCCCCGAATCCGTCGTATCTCTGAAAATAGCCCTCTTTTCACTGTGTGCCATATGATGCACGTCGGGCTCCGGTGTGTCTACGAACAACCTGACGGCGAGGTTGTGTGTGAACGCCTCCATTTTTCACTGCCCATGCAGCTTGTGCGGGTAGCTGCCCCGCTGACTTCGCCCGCCACTGATTGCACCGTTGACGGTCCAGTCGAACTCCAGAAAAGCGCTTCATACAGCCAGAATCTTCCCGCATACTCTCAGCTCTTCTATTCGAATGGAGAACGCAAGATCGATTACTCAACTCCTCTCCCACTTTACGAACCCCCACAATCGGCTTCGTCATCTTCATTTACCCTTGATCAAAGTGACGATCATCGAAAATCAATCTCATAATTTTCTGAATTGCATGCGCACCAACACTCGTACTCCAAACCAAAGACATCAATATCGTCATGTATAATGGGACATTTGGTCCACCGCACATTCCTTTCTTTCGATCCGCTGTCGTGCTGCTCTTTCGTCCTGTTTTCATTCGCGTTGATCTAGCCCGCATACCAATCGTTCCTCGTACCTCGCAACCAATCTCGAAAAGAATTATATCACCTCAACTTGTTATTCCGTACATCATGTAACAAACATACACTGCAGTAATGGAGTCTCGTCATTGTCACTATGAATTCTGATCCTAGTCCTCAATCCTAGGCAACGCCTGGTGTCACTGCGATCTTCTCTAACACTTGCCAGTGTTGTACTGGTCCTTCGCACCGGACGATCCACACTTCCGTGCCTTCAAAGCCCGAGAGCCTCACACCCCCTTCCTCGGAGTCTCCACAGCGAAGACCAACGGTGTCTGCATCGTCTGTCTCTGAGTCCTCAATGACCGTGACACCCCGCAGTTCATCAGCGGCCTTATTCCGCTCTGCATGCCCGTCTTCATCTGCAATATAACTGATGGACATGTGCGGAAATGCTGGGGCTGAAGGCGATGCTCCATCCCTGTCAAGCGCGGCCATAATATGTTCATGCAGCGCGACGAGTTCGGTCGTCTTCTTCACAGATATGAAGACAGACCTAAAATAATGATCGCCGACTTCAAGCTTCTGGAACTTGACTGGGATTGGGCGCAAAATTGATGGTAGGGACCGTAGGATTGTGTCCTGCGTTGCTTTTCCTGAGCTTGCCAGTGTGATATGAGGGGTGATCTCTGGATAGGAAGCAGCGGATACTGATCGTGTCTCAGGCTGCTTTGGCAACACCCTTTGGATAAGTTGCAGGTGGGTGGGATTGGGCACCAGCCAGAGCGAGAGACCTGCCAGTGATGTAGCCTTGTTTTGTCAAAAGCGCAACAACGAATGCGATATGAACTTGCCCATCCAGATCCAAAATTGTATCGCTGAAAAAAATTTCCTTGGGCAATCAGAAGAGCAGAATCAGCGGGCAGCTGCAGAATCATCCATGTTTGGATCAGACTCCCGGCAGGCGACGATCATGTCTCACGTCCTCGAATTTCAGCACATAGCAGTGTCCGCAGGAAAACGAATTGCACATTGTATGTACGTGCTGCGAGCACGAGTAATATTTCTTGGACACAAAATTTGCACAGAATACGAATAAAAGTACAATTGTAAGACAAACACAGCACCAGTGATCAGAATCCTTGCCAATTATCACATTACCACATTACACAAAGCAGACCGTTGCAAGACCTGAACGTTGAACCTTAATCAGTGGAGCCACGAGATCCCAAGCTCACCCAGCTGCTTTCCACCGTAGATGCATCGCCATCGCCAGAATTGCTCTCGAAGTCAGCCTCTGAGCCTGTCTCATGTCCATTTATATCTTCAGGCTCTGAAAGAGGCTCAGCCTGCTCAGGTGCCGGCACAGCTGCCTCCGAAGGTGACGGACGTAGAGCCAAGGACGTTCTGCTCACTGTCAAGGAAGACGGTGGTAGAGCTACAGGAACCACGGCAGAGGATGGAACACTGCGAGCCGCCTTTATGACCGTGGGTGGCTGGGCAGGAGGCACAGGCAAGAGCCAATTGCGGACGCCGACCAATATGTGGGGCAGACTCAGCAATCCGTCTAGCAGCATGCTAGGGAGGAATGACGCAAACGTGTATGTCCCTGCTGCATAGAAAGCAATTTTTAACTCATATATATGTGAAGAGGACGGGAAAACAACGAACCACCAGCACCAACAGCAAATCGGTCGCCACGAATCCAATCTCTAATTTTCTCGTACCCAACACCAACGCGGATACCGCCGATCGTTTTACTCGCCATCTTGGTCTTCGTTCCGGAACTGACGACGCCAAGTATATTATTCACGAGGACAGAAACGTCCTCTGGACTGCGAGATTGTCCCATGCTAGTTTCTCCGAGTGCAATGAATGCTTGACCATAGGTTGCTTTCTCTGAGAGGGTCCAATCGTTCATTGCATGTGGATTTGCAAGACCGGAGACGGAGGGTTCACCAACAACGCCCACATCAACAGCAACAATGCGGATAGAGCTCATGCCTTGTCCTACAGCAACCTCACGGCGTAAGACGTCCAATGCACGAAGAGTGGCAGCTGCGCTCATGGCACTGACTCCGCCGAAAGGCAGTCCAACACGTGCATCAGCAGCGGGGAGACACACAATGATGGACTTGCGGTCACGCGCACGCTGGGAATCCGCGCGGAGTAATGGTAGGAGTGCTTGAAGTGCTTGAAGGGGTGCAAAGTGCGTCGAGAGAAGATGCGGAAGATATGTACTCCGTAAAGATAGCTGTTCAATGGGGGTTGGTGCCGTATGAATAGAGGGGATCGGCAGTGTGAGTAGAGATATTATGGAGTGGATAAGGGGATGATAAGGGGTGGCTGCATATGGGTCACCAGCTGCTGTGATTGGAAAACGTCGGGACAAAGTAGATGCAAGCGACCGAAGGAAGATCGGGATCGTGCCAGGCTAAATGGGCATTGGTTAGATATACTTGGAGCAGGGATAAGCAACTACACACCTCATTGGGGTCAAGGACCAGAGCTCGGACATATCCATGCCCTTTGCTTTCAATGCTACCGACAGCTTCCGGTGTGGAAACGCTAGTGATAACGATGTACCCCTTCTGCTCAAGTTCGATGATAAGAGGGAGACCCAGAGGGTGATCACCGCCCAACACGACTAGGAAGATATCAACAATGGCAAGGCAATCCAAATGAGTAGAAGTGCTTACCAACAACCTGCCGTTTCTCGGGAGTGACAGTAGTCGACCTAATTCTTCTTTTATGGGCGTGCGTCATACGGAAGGTAGTGTAGCCAGCAAGTAGGCCAGCTCCGAGAGCTGTTACTGCTATTCCAGAGCTCTTGAATGGATGTTCTATGATCCAATCACCAGCCTTCTCTATGAGAGTCCTCGGGGGTGGAGGTGGAGGCGGGGGTGGAGGAACCTCGAATGCCCCAAGACCGGGGACATGGATGGCAGGGAATGAAGGAAGACCGGGTGGCCCAAAGCGAGAGATATCAACCCAAAGACGGTGAACGGCCTCTCGGACGTTTGGAAGACCAGGCGAGGCGGCCGCCAGAGAATCTGACAGATAGCGTTCGAGAGACTGAAAGTATTCCTCGACTTGGTCGATTGAAGGAACCATTGGTTGAAATTTGGCAGGAAAAGAGCGTAGAGATCACAGACAATGCCCCGCGCACGAAATGCAAACCCTTTGAGAGCTGGCAGAGTCACTTATTGCTGATTCGTATCGATATCTCAGATTCTGCCTCGTGGCTAAGTATAGGGTCTACCGGACATTGCGCACCGCAACTGGAAATGTCATCATTATCAACAACCGTCAAGCCAATATTACTTTGAATATTTTTATTCTATCAGGCAATCTCAATCTCAAATAAATAGTATACCACCGAAGGCTGTCCACCACCACCCCCGATAAAGTGCACCCCAACCTTCCTCCTGAATTATCAGCCTCATGCAATTGATGAGTCCAGTGTATTCTTCACAAGTTCTGAGTCTGAGGGGCAACGATGATATGATGACCCCGAAACATATCAACGAGATAACTTACCTGACAGGTTTGACAGAATAATCTTGCTCGTCTTCATCCGGCGGTGTATCCAGAAGAAGTGTGACTTGCGTCGAATTGGTTTGGATAGACAGTCGAACTATCATAACTTCCAATGGAGTAAGCACCAGAGCATTAAGGACCACCGATAAAACGATGGCCACGACCAAGAGAGGAATGTAAGGCTTCATATCCTCCCAGTTCCCAAAATGCTCCAAAAATAGTTTGACTTTGACGAATAAAAGGTTGCGTGTCATAATGGTGCCTACGATGTATAGCGCCCATGAAGTGCAGGCCGCGAGCAAGCCTGGGATCATAAAGATGCGATAAGGGTGCCTTCTTTCTGCCGGGGAGAGCAATACATCAAGCGCTCGTCCCAAGGACAATGAAGGGAGGTTTTCCCGAGTTGTTACAGCTCTTTGGATGCTGTTTTCAGCCCACGGAAATGAGTACTTCAGAGAACGCACCGGTTGACAAAGACGACCTCGATCACAGTTGCGATAATTTTGACGAAAGAAGCAATGGCAACGATGAGAAGGGTACTCGCGTAAATCTCTCCGAGTCCGAAGTGAAAAAATCCAACGACCACAACGGATGGGGTAGATATTTGCTCCCAGAACAGTATGAAACCAAGGGTAGGGACTGTATTAAGATTAGAAGTCTGAAGATGATTAATGCTTGAGGGACTCACGAATTCCTTTGTACAACCCGTCAATTCCCTGAGTAATAGAAAGGAAGCGCAGAGAGTCAGTGTCCAAGCACCCCGATGTAAATTTGCACAGACCTCTTCCGCGTTGACTCGTTTCAACATGCCCAGCAATGAGCGAGGCTGGGAGCCGCGTTGTACGACGTCGACCGAGGGCAATTCGGAGACAGGCTGGGCCTTGGGAGTGAAGTTCGCCCGGCATCTTATCAGTGCTCCCTTTAGTGGAAACACCAATGTCGCAAAAAAGAGTCTCCAGATCATTGCGCTGCAATGTCAACAGTGGGTGGACTCGTGAGGGGAGGGAGGCAAAATTGTTGGTGGTAATAGGTCACCGTGGTATCCAAGTATTATTCCATATTGTTTTTATGCCAGTCCACAATAACTTTCTCAAATTTTGACAAATCGGCCGCCGCCTTAGACTGCAAGGAACGGATCGTGATTGGTTGTACCACGTCGCCTAGGCCTGTTCATCAAGGCAGGCACTGTACATGTGACACCTGCCCCCTGAAGATGGCTAAATATCCTAGGCTATCAAAATTCACGTTCTCAGTACAGTCAAAGGTTGGTTCAGAGAAAACATGGTACCATTGGCAGTGGTGGTGGAGAAACAAATTTCAGCTTGCCTGACTAAATATTGTCTGGTTATGCGGGAGTCACTGGCAAGGACAAGGTAGATGTAGAGCAGGTTGTAGGGGGAAAAAATATACGACGCCAGCAGGATTTGAACCTGCGCTCGGAAACCGAAACAGATTTCTAATCTGTCGCCATAACCACTCGGCCATAGCGCCTTATAATAACGCATTTGGTTTTCATCCAAGAGCATATTTTCCTATAGCAATTTATTTTGATTTCAACAGTCACTCTCAGAACATTGTACCGGTCATTTGCAACCAGCCAGCAAGCTGAATATCTTCCATATCACTTGCCGCCCAGACATTATTGGTCGACGAGCTGCGGATCCATCCTGCTTGAGATATACTACAGCCCGAACATACTGCTCCATCCCCACCATCTTCGGCGAGCGCATCAGTAGAAGCTGTAAAACAGGATTTGTCCTCTTTGTAGGTCCTCTGCAAACACTGCAGACGCCAAGGATAAATTTGCGAGGCACTACAGAGCGATATCGCGCTAGCGGAGGAGCACACACAGAGTGCACAACGACAGACTTCACGCACGCCGATTGAGAATGCAAGGCGTTATGGACTGGCATCGCCAAAAGCATATGCGGATATAGTGATAATTTTGGGTGCTCTATTCCACGTGAATAGCAGACTGGAGTAAGTACAATGAGCACGAAGCGCCTTAGTTACCACTAATCTCCTTGGCAAGCTGCTCAGCCTTGGACTTGACGTCCTCGATCGTACCAGCCTGTTCAGCACGTCAGCGGGCATCATGGCGGACTTGAAGATGTTGTACGTACCATGTAGAATGCAGACTCAGGGAGGTTGTCATGTGTTCCAGCAAGGATCTCCTTGAAGGAGCGAATAGTATCTTTCAAAGGCACAAGCTTGCCTTCGTAACCGGTGAAGACCTGTGCGACCTGGAAGGGTTGGGACATGAAACGTTGGATCTTGCGAGCACGCTCGACCTGCTCTGCTGTCAGCGTCCAGTTCTATGTCAGGTTGAATGCGCACTAACCGTCAACTTGTCCTCTTCCGACAATTCGTCCATACCCAGAATGGCGATAATATCCTGGAGAGACTTGTAGTCCTGGAGGATCTTCTGGACAGCGGTAGCAACCTCGTAGTGCTCCTGACCAACGATACGGGGGTCGAGCATACGTGATTTGGAATCAAGGGGGTCGACAGCGGGATAGATACCAAGCTCGGCAATACCACGTGATAACACAGTGGTGGCGTCCAAGTGAGCGAAGGTGGTGGCAGGAGCGGGATCAGTCAAGTCATCGGCAGGCACGTAGACAGCCTGTACGGAAGTGATTGAACCCTTCTTGGTGGTAGTGATACGTTCTTGCCTATACTCAAGGTCAATTTGATATGATAGTGAGCACATAAACGAACATACATGCCACCCATGTCAGTGGAGAGCGTGGGTTGATAACCGACGGCAGAGGGAATACGACCAAGTAGGGCGGACACCTCAGAACCAGCTTGGGTAAAGCGGAAAATGTTGTCGATGAAGAGCAACACATCCTGACCTTCCTCGTCACGGAAGTACTCGGCGATAGTGAGGCCAGTAAGAGCCACACGGGCACGGGCACCAGGGGGCTCGTTCATTTGACCGAAGACAAGAGCTACCTTGGAGTCACCCTCGAGGTTGATGACACCAGTTTCAATCATTTCGTGGTACAAATCGTTGCCCTCACGAGTACGCTCACCGACACCTATCCAAAAAAAACATAGTGAGGTCATGATGCGACACAAAGTTTGAAGGTAAACTAACCGCAGAAAATGGAAAAACCACCGTGAGCTTTGGCAACGTTGTTGATGAGTTCCTGGATCAAGACAGTCTTGCCGACACCAGCACCACCGAATAGACCGATCTTGCCACCACGGGCGTAAGGAGCAAGCAGGTCAACGACCTTGATACCAGTTTCCAAAACCTCAGCGGTCGTTGACTGGTCGACGAAGGGAGGAGGATCGGCGTGAATTGGGGAGAGCTTGACGCCCTTAATGGGACCACGCTCGTCGATGGGTTCACCAATGACGTTCATGATACGGCCAAGAGTTGCGGTACCCACAGGAATACAAATGGGAGCACCTGTGTCGACAACCACTTGACCACGGACAAGACCCTCAGTACCGTCCATAGCAATGGTACGAACGGAGTTCTCGCCAAGATGTGATGCAACCTCGAGGACGAGGCGGCCACCGTGGAAGTCCTGGACCTCCAGGGCATTGAGAATTGGAGGGAGAGCATCGGTCTCGAACTGAACATCGACGACTGCACCAATGACTGTTTTTACAGTGCCAACGGCTCCCTTCGCCTCAGTTGCATATGTACGAGCTATGACCCCCGGATAGAATAAAAGACGAGAAACAACCAATAAGACACGGTCAGTGAGAGAAACTATCATTCGCAGACTGCCAACTAACCGGGTTGGGGTGCTGAGGTGCGGGAAGGACGAACGGCTGAGTTTTGTTTTGACGCGGAGGAAGGAACAGCGACGCGCAACAACGAAGGAGTTGCGGTTGCAATGAACCGAGAGTTCTTTGCACTGTTGACTGCTCTCCATGAGATGCGAGTGACGCCGCGAGTGGTAAGCATTGCGGGGAACGACGATGAGACGAAGACGACGACGAACGGAATGTAAGATTTGGGTCCAAGAAATACCCGCGGCAATTTACGAAATTACACCATCCGAGAATTACCGATTCAGGATTCACGTCAAAGAACACACCCAACCCAGCTGGCCACTATACGCGATGAGCGACTAGCTAGCGAAGAGAAAGCTGGCTGTGTCACACCTGTTCACGAAATTGATGCAAACGTTGCAATCATGGACGTACTTCCTTGACTATCAGACTCTGGCAGGGCTCAAATTTCAAACTCGAACTTCAGTTTTTGCTCTTTCTCTAGATTGTCGTGGTGGTCCTGCAGGTTCAGAATGCCCCCGAATTCTGGTATGGATGCCAAAGAGGCTATAAGGTGCAATGAATTCACTTTGGTGACCTTCGAGCACAAGCGCATCTCGACGGCTGAGGATATCGAGGCCACAACCACGCAGGTCATTCGACCTGGCCTTCATTTCGATCGGAATCGAACTAATACCATTCGATAAGTGCATCCAAATTATCTGTGTATCAAAAGCAGGTTTGACTTTGCTATCAGTCTATCTCCTGCAACTGCTACCTGCGCATATATAGGAGTTTGTCAGTCATGGGACTCGCGTGTGTATCCAGCGGTGTTGACATTTCAACATCGACAAGTCACTCTCATTAGTCATCGCATTCCATATCCGTTTGATACCTTTATCTTTACTGTTTCCCATTGTTTGTACCTCAGCGGTTTATCCACAACGCTGAGGTATGTTTAGTATTCGTCGTGCACGCCGCATCATTCTTACTTTATTCTGTCTCTAGCTTTGTGTCAGGTACATTGATAATATAGCGGTTTATCCACAACGCTGAGCTTTGTGTCAGTTTTTACAGGTTATGAGCCCCGGCTTAATCTAAGCCACACACCGGAAACTCAACACATAACTTGCTCTCGCGCTGCACGCCGCTCACTAAATCCACTCTATCCAACGACGGTATCGTCATGGGCAAACACGACCACATTCCCGAGCTGCTCGGTACGGAAAATTATGTTGGTTGGGCTACCAAGATGCAGTATGCGCTCGCATGCGAGGATTACTGGTGCCATATCAACACAAAGTCTGAACCTGGGGATCTTCTCGGTTTTCCTTCACATATTCCAACGCCTGTCGACATCAATGCCCCCACGGACGCTGAAACAGCGAAGATGCGTGAATGGCTGCTCAAGGACATGAAGGCCAAGGAGCTCATTACACGGCGGCTCAGTCCGTCTGTCTCATCTCTCATTCCTCGCGCGCATACAGTCACCGCGAGAAAAGCCTGGCAGATCCTACAGGAGCACTTTAATCGCACCGACATGAGCGCGCAATACCTCCTCAGGCAACAAGTTCAGGCACTTCGCATGAAAGACTCAGCGGACGCCACATCCTATGTCTCACAGCACGCCGTTTTCCGAGAACGTCTATCCGACGCTGGTGCACCTTGGGGTGAAACTGACGCAATTTACCATATGCTTATGGGTTTACCTCAGACCGCCCTCTGGCAACAGTTTAAGTCTCTGTTAGAGCAGCGCATGCACGATGAGTCGATGTCCGCCACATCAACCCCAACATTCACCTTCGAGAGCTGTGTATCCCGGATCACATCAGAGGCTGCACGTCACGTGGTAACTCAACAAGTCCATTCATCCCGCCCTGGCTCTGAATATGCAAACGTTGCAAGTACCACTCCCCAAAACGGCATCAACCAAATCACAGGCCTTCGCATGCACAAACACAACCCTCTCGGGGTTTTCTGCACGACGCCGGGTTGTAACAAAGGGGACCATGACCATGCGCACTGCTATGGTAAAGGAGGCGGAATGGAGGGTCAAGCGCCATGGATGAGGAACAAGAAGCCGAAAGAGACTACAGCAGTCGCTGCCGCTGTCACTACGCCACCTTTACCATCGACCACGTCTTCAGCAATTGCTGCGGCAGCCATCACATCCCTCATGGACGATATGTCGTTTGCATCCATCACTGACATCACAGACGAAGTCACGTGCTCTATCAATCTTCCCTTCACCACGATCTTCGATTCCGGCACAACAGTCACTTTGGTGAAAGATAGAAGGAACTTCCACACATACTCAGATGCAGACACCATCCCGGTCCACACCGCAAATCATGGCATCCTGCAAACCACAGGACGAGGAACGTGCATGGCCTGGCTCACCATAGGTGATAAACGAGTGCGCATTCGCCTCTCCAACTGTCTCCACGCACCGGATGCTCTCCTCAACCTCTTATCAGTCAGCTGTATGAACGCCAAAGGCTGGGACGTTAGCTTCCGGAGTAACATGACGTGTGAGTTGTCCTACAAGGGTAACTTGCTTGGCGCATTACCAGCAACAGGCAAGCTGTATGCTGCTGATATGGTTTTCATCCCGGCCGCTGCTGTGCCAGCATCAATGGAGCCTGAACTCACCGCATTCGTTCACACTCCGCTATCACTTGATCTCTGGCATGCGCGTATAGGGCATATCGGCAAAGACGCAGTTTCACGCCTTCATCGTGTTGCTAAGGGGGTGACTATTGAAGCTAACACGCCCTTGTCCCATTGCGAATCATGTATCCTTGCCAAACACCCTCACCAGCCCTTCCACACATCTGAAACTGCACGCGCATCAAAGTTCCTCGATCTCATCCATTCCGACGTCTGCGGTCCAATTCCCACCATTACACCACACGGTAAACGATACTTCATAGTGTTCCTGGACGACAGCACGCATGTACTTGACATTCAACTCCTCGCCTCTAAAGATCAGGCTCTGGACGCTTGGCGCTCATTGCGTGCCCGCTGGGAGAATCTCTCTGGTTCACGTGTCAAAGTTTTCCGTTCGGACAACGGGGGGGAGTTCATAAACGAGGCTTTCTCGAAAGATCTCGAACAGACGGGTGTCCAACGTCAACGCTCTGCTCCCTATGCTCACCAGCAGAACGGGAAAGCAGAGAGGGTGATGCGTACGATCGAAGGTCGTATGTATGCGATGTTGGACTTTGCCTGTCTGCCGTCGAATCTATGGGGTGAGGCGGCATTAACCGCATGTTATCTGTTTAACCGCACAGAATCTCGTGCCTTACCAGCGGGGAAGACGCCTTACGAAATGCTGCACGGTGTTCAGCCCAACCTCACACATCTTCGAGTCTTCGGCAGCCGCTGTTTCACGCGGATCCCCACAGAATTACAACAGAAACTAGGACCCCCGCTCACGAGAAGCGCGCTTCATGGGCTATCCTCCAGGAGTCAAAGCCTGGAGATGCAGAGATGTGGTAACTGGGGCCTTTTACAACTCGCGGGATGTCATTTTCGATGAATCTCACTCCTCCACTCATGAATCTGACGATGACGAGGATGACCATCCGCAGACACCAGCGCCTGTATACTCCTCGCCGTCTACTACTGAATCCGCGCGGCCTCCTTCTGCCACACCCATCCCAGCGCCTGTATCAGACGCAACCCCTCACGCATCCATCATCCGTCGATCTGGGCGTCTCCCTGTCCCCACCCAGAAAGGACAAGCCTTCCGAGATCGCCTGGCAGTGGACAAATCCTGCCTAGCTCGCCAGCGAGACATCCGCTCAGCTCGCATCAACGGCGTCCCTCCTCCTCCTGGTGACACCGTCACTGTTACGACAGATGTCGTGTTCGAACTGGGATAGTTCAACAAAGAGGACGCGTCTTCTAAGTTATCGATCAGAAGTCGGGGTGTCAATATACCCGGTAGCCTTAGCCGTCGGGATATGACTAAAGGATAGGTAAGCTTCTAAGGCGGAGCCGAAGAAGGGTTTCGCTGTCGACTATGAAGTCTAGACGAGAGATCGGTATCGACTCAAAGACGAATAGTCTAAGAGAATCAAAGATAATATCGACTCAAGGATAGCGATCCAAGAGTATAGCAGTTCGTAGTCAGGATCAGGAGATCAGGTAATCGTTCAGGTAAGACCCAGTAGATTCAAGTTAGAGAAATACAGTACAATGGAGTCAACTATATATAGGGGAATAGGAACAGTGTTCAGGGCAGGTCAAGGAACTAAAGATAGATATATCAGGAAAGTAGGGTCGAGGGTATATGACCATGAGGTCAGGGATCAGGGTTCATGAGAAGATCAAGGGAAATAGAAGTACAGGCCATGAGGCGGAAGATCAAGGGTTCAATGGAAGCGTCTAGCTTCTGTCACAGAAGGTCAGGGTTGGCGGGGATCAAGAAGTGTGCATCAAGCATCGTGGTGAGTCGTGAAGAGGTGATAGTTGTGATGGTGTGACAGGGTGAAAGGGGTGAGAAAAAGATAGGGGGCCATGTTACTGTAACATTAGCTCTGTTTCAAGGTGTGAAGTCACCGACTTCCACAAATCAAGTATCATCCAGTGATGGGCATGTTTCCGAGTAGTGTCCTGGAGCATAGGCTCGACAGTTTACACAACAGTAGGATCCACAAATGTTCGCATGATGACCATTCAAATGATCGCAAAGCTGACATCGTCTAGATGGTTCTTCTTCGACAAGGGGAGTGGTTGGTCTAGTGGGAGCTAAGGCTCGACCAGCTTCAACCATTTTATCATGAAAGTCTCCTTCGTCCAGTGCGATCATTAGGAACTCTGCCTGGGTGTTTAGCATAAGGATAATGTCATTGGAGACACGGGTGGAAATAATATCGGGTAGGAGTGTGCTAGCGATTCTAGCATTCTGCACATAGGCGTTCCAAAGTGCGTCAAGAAGAGGGGAGTCGCGGAGTGTTTCTTTCAATGCTGCTAGGGCAGTAGGGTCGAGGAGGTATCGGTGGTAGTTCTCATGTACGTAGGGGATGATGCGAGTCGTGAAGGGAATATTGTTCTGATGGAGTGGGTTCATGATGTCGGCGGGTTTCAATGGAGGAGTTGGGCAAGGTTGAGACGATCTTTATAGCTCTTTAGGATTTCTAGAGCGTTCTGGAGTTCTTTCTCAGGAAGCCACGAGTTTTCTGAACTGGGGTATCCTTTCCATGACACGAGGAAGCGGCGTCTTCCTTTTACGTTTCCCTTGTGGGCGAGGATCGCTTCAATTTCGTATTCTTCTTGTCCATTGATAAGGTCAGGAGGTGGTTCAGGATGGTTCGGGCCATGGATCTCTGTTTCGCGATAGGAGGATAATTCAGAGGCGTGGAAGACGGGGTGTGATTTCCAGGATTCTGGGAGACGGAGTTTGAACGTGATGGGAGAAAGAACTTTCTCGATCTCGAAGGGTCCGTATCGCTTTGGCGCAAGCTTCTTTGATGGAAGGTGGGTGATGAGGTGTGCAGCAGATAGCCAAACCTTGTCTTTAGGTTTCCAGGATTCAAATTTCTTTCCAAATGATCGTTCAGCCATGCGTTGCATTGCTAACTTGTGGCAAGTGAGGGCTTCTTCTCGAATCTTCTGGAGATGTTTCAATCGATCTTCTGCGGCAGGGATCACGGAGTCAGGGAAAGCGTAAGGGATTCCTCGGGGTTCGTAGCCCATCATGAGGAAGAAGGGGGACGTGTTTCGGGAGTCATGTTTTCGATGATTGTGGACGAATTCTGCCATGGGGAGGTGCTTCGCCCAATCTTGGGGAGCGGATCGGCAGTAGATGCGGAGATAGGTTTCAAGTTCTTGGTTCAGACGTTCAGTCTGTCCATCAGTTTGGGGGTGATAGGCGGTGGAAAGGGCAACCTCATAGTTGAGGAGTCTTCCGAGTTCTTTTGCAAACTTTGATGCGAACTGAGGGCCTCTATCGGAGATAATCTTGTCATATAATCCGAATCTGAGGAAGACTTTCTTGAAAAAGAGTTGGGCTACTCCTTCTGATGTGATAGTTTTCTTGCAAGGTGAAAGAATTACCCCCTTCGTAAGCCCATGGTCTACCACGACCATGACGGAATCAAAGCCCTCGGACGGGGGAAGGTCTGTGATTAAATCAACAGAGATCTGGGCGAAAGGGCGGAGGGTGATGGAGGGAATCGGGTTCAAAGGGGGGGTGGTGGGGTGCGTGTCCGATTTCATCTGTTGACACATTGTGCATCCTTCAACATATTTTCTGATGAACGTGCCCATTCCGGGCCACCAATAATCTCGCTTAACCAATTCTTCGGTCTTAAAGCGTCCGGGGTGTCCAGCGGTAGGGTGATCATGGTGAAGAGTCAGGATACGGTGTCGGAGGTCAGGGGGTACATAAGCTCGATTCTTGTAGAAGAGCATGCTATCTTCGATCCGCCAATCAGAGAGGGCAGATTTCATGGGAGGGGCACTAAGCCCATCTAGGGCTTGTTGTGCAGCGAGGATGATTGGGTCAGAGAGGGGGTCTTTCAGCTTCAATGCCGAGGCAAGGTCGATGTCAATTAGTCGTCCGAATAGTTCATCGGGGAGAAGGGTGATGTTGGCATTATCATCAGGGTTTACGCTGTGGTCAGGGCGTCGTGAGAGTGCGTCAGGGGCGGCGAGTTTGCTTCCTGCAACATGGTGAAATTCGAGGTCGAATTCGTTGAGGGTTAACTGCCATCGTGCTTGGCGGCGTGTCAGGGTCTGCGCTGATCGGAAGTAGAGGAGGTTCTTGTGATCTGTGAAAATGATCACGGGGTGGGGGTTCCCTTCAAGGTAGTGACGCCATGCTTTCAGGGCTCTAATGACTGCGAGGAGTTCTCGATCATAGATCTGATAGTTTCGTTCCGCGGGGTTAAAGGATTGGGAAAGGTATCCGCAGGGGTGGTATGCGCCGTTTTCATCGGTCTGTAAGAGGACTGCGCCGGTTGCAACAAGGGAAGCGTCAGTGGCAAGGGCAAATTGCCGGGAGGGATCGGGGTTTCTAAGGACGGGTTCGGAGAGGAAACATTTCTTCAATTTCTGAAATGCATTCTCGCATACTTCTGTCCAGACGAATGCTTTGTCTTTCTTCGTCAAATCAAGCAGAGGTCGTGCGAGGTCGGAGTAGTGGGAAATGAAGTGGCGGTAGAAATTGCAGAATCCAAGGAATGAGCGTACTTCTTTTACAGAAGATGGGGTCTGCCATTCGCTGATGCCGGATAGTTTGGCTGGATCCATAGCGACTTGGCCGGGTCTGATCATCATTCCTAGATAATCGACTTCTTGGGCGTCAAAGGTGCATTTCTCGGGTTTCAGGAAAAGGGTTTCTTTTCTGATGATTTCAAGGATCCGGCGGGTTCGGTTCTGATGTTCATCAAGGGATTTCGAGAAAATCAAGATGTCGTCCATGTAAACAATCATCCATCCTTCGTCTATTTCTTTCCTGAACGTCTGGTTCATATATGCCTGGAATGTTGCTGGGGAGTTGCAAAGACCAAAGAACATGACTTTCGGTTCAAAGAGTCCGAATGAGGTGGTGAAGGCGGCTTTCCAACGGTCGTCAGGATGAATCAAGATATTGTTGTATCCCGATCTGACATCCATCTTCGTGAAGTAGTTGGCACCTTGGAGTTTCGCAATCAATGGAGGAATCAAGGGGAGAGGATAGGCATTCTTTATTGTCCATTCATTAATGTAACGATAGTCTTGACAGGGGCGGAGGGAGCCGTCTTTCTTTCCGACGAAGAAGAAGCCACTGGCTTGAGGAGATTTCGACGGTTGGATAAAGTCTTTTGAAATATGTTCATCTAGAAAAGCTTTCACAGCTTTGGTTTCTTTCAAGGATAAGGGATAAGTTTTCGCCGACTTTGGGACATAGCCGGGTTTCGTTTCGATTCGGTGGTCTACTCCGGGTCTAGAAGGAGGGAGTTTATTCAAGCCGTCTTTGGCAAAGATGTCGGCGAAATCATGGAGGTATGAGGGGACGAGTTCTTCGAAGGTTTTCTTTTTCTTTTCTTGCGCATCCTTTAGCGCAAATTCCTGAGCTTTATTGCTAGTCTTCAGGTATTCTTCATCGTCAGTTTTCTTGGCAAATATCCAGTGGTTCCTCAGAGGCTTTACTGAGATCGCCCGTCTAAGTTCAGCTGCGGACGTGCCATCTTGAGTGAGAGGAGAGTCGAAGGAGAGGTTCTCGATGAGTCTGACAGTCGACCCGTCAGGGGCGTATTCGACAAGTACTTTGTCATCGTTAATCGGATAGGTGGTGACATTTTCTACCCTTTGTGCGAATAGGGTTTCTGTGGGTACATCATCCCAAACATCGTCTTTCGTGTCGTATTGAGGAGGGGGAATGGGGATCTTCCACATCTCGCGATATTCTCTTTCGAGTGTCAACGAATGCGGAGTGGCGGGGAGAGATAAGGTATCTTTGACCCAATCAATGTTTGGGTTCATAGCGGAGAGCCAGGGTTTTCCGAGGAGGATCATATCATTGCTGCTCATGGTCATGATATTGAATTTTCCAATCATGAGACGTCTGTCGATCTTTATGGCGAGGTGGCAGTAGTGAGTACACTGCTTTTTCGAAAGATGTCCGTCAGCATTTCGGATGGAGAAGGGTTTCTCAAATTTATGAGTCTTGATCCTGTGTTCTCGGACAAACGTCCAGTTGATGAACGTGGCTCCAGCGCCACAATCCACTACAGCGGTAGTATGCAATGCTTTGTCAGGGTGTACGGACGAAAATATGGTTGCTGGGACTCTGAATTCTTTCGTCTTTCCTACGTTCTTGACTATGCGTACATTGACAGGTGTTGTGGGGATTTCAGCGGGTTCTGAGGTGGAGGATTTCTTCTTTCTCTTTCTTTTGGTGATGCGCTCCATAACATGTTTTGTATTCGGAGGGAGGCATTTCAGAGGAGAGAAGTCTTCGTCATCGGAGTCTTCAATCGTTGGTTTCTTTTCTTTCAGTACAGGAGAACTCTTGATTGCGTGCTCGGGGTCGTCTTGTGGTTGAGCAGAGGCTGAGCTAACCGGCTCATTTGTCTTTTCAGACGTTCTCGGTACTTCAGGCATGAATCCAAATGGAAGGTACTCGAAGCTCTGAGCAAATGAGAGAGGTTCTTTTGCTTCAAAGAGTCGGAAAGGATTTGGTGGGGTTCTAGGGCGTGTTTCTTTTTTCTTTGCTGGTTCAGGAACAGCATCAGGGATTTCGGTTATCTGGGGTGTGGGAGGTTCGGATATAGGAAGTTTAACAACATCCTTCTTCTGGGGTCTTGCGTCAATCTTGATGACTTTCTTCTTCGGTGGTGCAGGTGTCTTTCGGACGGAGGTAGTCTTCTGCTTGTCAAAGCAGGCTGGGGGTACTCCATTTTTCTTTCGTTCGTTGTTGATCTCTTTTTCTAGCGTCAAGGATCGAGGAGTAGGCAACAGGGTGATAGAATTGTTGGCCCAGTCGATGTCAGGAGTCGTTGCTGAGAGGAAAGGTTTTCCAAGGAGGAGGTCGTCTTTAGAAAGCTTGGTTACGTTGAATTTTCCGAAAATGATTCGCCTATCGATTCTGATAGCGAGTAAGCAGAACTTGCTTCCATTAGGGGAGTATTGCATCGTTATTCCGTTCTTTCTGATAAAGTTCTGATTAATGAGGGAATTGTCTGTTCTGGTGTCAATGACGGTGTTCGCACTAATTTCTTTGGCGCTCTTCGTTCCGTAGATCGTTGCGACAATTCGGAGTTCTTTCTTGCTGGTGCCTTTCAGGGGCATTTCATCATCACAAGTGGGCTTCCCACGAGTTACCGTGGCTTTCCTGCTGGTAATCATCTTTCTCGCATCTCCTTCAATGGCAGTGCGTCTGATTGCGTCCGCGTTTTTGCCGGCATCGCAAAGTCTGTCTCGGCTTCGGTGGCCTTGCTGTCCACACGTGAAGCATAGTCCTTTCCTCATATATTGTGCTGTCTGGCACGAGGTCAGGGTTCGTCGAGTCGTCATCGAGTTTCTGGAGTTCGACATATCAAGGTTCGGGGTTTCTGGTTTCAAGGGTAGGTGGGGCCCCTCTAGGATAGGAGGGGTTCAAAGGTAACTTGAATCTTTTGTTACGACAGATGTCGTGTTCGAACTGGGATAGTTCAACAAAGAGGACGCGTCTTCTAAGTTATCGATCAGAAGTCGGGGTGTCAATATACCCGGTAGCCTTAGCCGTCGGGATATGACTAAAGGATAGGTAAGCTTCTAAGGCGGAGCCGAAGAAGGGTTTCGCTGTCGACTATGAAGTCTAGACGAGAGATCGGTATCGACTCAAAGACGAATAGTCTAAGAGAATCAAAGATAATATCGACTCAAGGATAGCGATCCAAGAGTATAGCAGTTCGTAGTCAGGATCAGGAGATCAGGTAATCGTTCAGGTAAGACCCAGTAGATTCAAGTTAGAGAAATACAGTACAATGGAGTCAACTATATATAGGGGAATAGGAACAGTGTTCAGGGCAGGTCAAGGAACTAAAGATAGATATATCAGGAAAGTAGGGTCGAGGGTATATGACCATGAGGTCAGGGATCAGGGTTCATGAGAAGATCAAGGGAAATAGAAGTACAGGCCATGAGGCGGAAGATCAAGGGTTCAATGGAAGCGTCTAGCTTCTGTCACAGAAGGTCAGGGTTGGCGGGGATCAAGAAGTGTGCATCAAGCATCGTGGTGAGTCGTGAAGAGGTGATAGTTGTGACGGTGTGACAGGGTGAAAGGGGTGAGAAAAAGATAGGGGGCCATGTTACTGTAACAGTCACATCCGCACCAATCGTCGATAATCCCACTCAAATGTCTAACCACCCCCCTCCACCTCCTATCGACCCTGATGCGATCGTTCCGGACGACGAAGATGTCGGATTCCCCCAAGTGCTCGCCTCTCTCATTGCAGCTGAAGTCTGTTGCCTCTCCATTCGCAGTGACACCAGGCGCAACCCTCTGGCACCAGGGTACGACCTCAAAATCCCACCCGCTACCTTCGACGAAGCAATGAGGCGCCCGGATAGCGATCACTGGTTGGCGGCAATGCACAAGGAGATGAATTTGATGTCTGAAATGAATGTCTATGAACTCGTCGAACTGCCAGCGGACCGACGGGCAATCGGTTGTCGCTGGGTGCTAGAGTTCAAAGACGATCTGAAAGGTGGGCCCGTCTTCAAAGCACGCTTGGTGGCGCAAGGGTTCTCCCAAATTCCTGGCGTTGACTTTGGACGCACGTTCGCCCCCGTCGCTAAATCCTCCTCAATTCGAATTCTCGCCGCACACGCTGCCTTACACGACTGGGAACTGGACTGTTTCGACGCACGCCGTGCATTTCTATGGGGAAAACTACAAGAGGATGTCTACATGAAGCAACCGCCGGGCTTCGAACGACTCGGTCCAAAGTTCCAGAAACTGGTCTGCCACCTTCTTTCGTCCCTCTACGGCCTCAAGCAAGCCGCTTATGACTGGTATGAGTTACTTCGCGAAGTACTCACCCGCTTAGGCTTCTTGAGGTGCGAGGCCGACTATGCGGTATTCATATTTGATCATGTCGATGGGAACGGGGATCGAATAGTCTGCATCATTGCATGGCACGTGGATGACGGCCTCGCTGGCGCCAACAATCGAGCGTTTCTGGATCGAACTAAGTCACAAATCGCAGAACGTTTCAGAATCACAGACCTCGGACCGGTCACGAAGTACTTAGGCGTTCAATTCCTCAGAGACCGTACTTCATGCGAGTTGTGGATGCACCAGGAGGACTATATCCACTACCTCCTGGAGGAACACGGGATGACGAGTTGCAACCCTGTTGCCTTACCAATGGACCCGACGTTTCCGTTCGGGCGACCAACAGATATTCACCCGCACGTCGACGATCTTCAAGCTGAGTATCGGAAATTAGTTGGCGAGTTGCTCTACCTAGCGATGTATACTCGACCGGATATAGCACTCACGGTCATGTGACTTGCTCAGTACAACGTCTCTGCCTCACCACAGCACTACGCAGCCGCTAAACACGTACTCCGCTATCTCTCTGGTACGATCCGCATGCGCGTCCACTACGGGGGATCAAACATCAACGCCGAACTCCATGGTTTCAGCGATTCAGACTGGGCTACCTCTCCTGAAGATCGAATCTCAATCAGTGGCTACGTCTGGTTTCTGAACGGCGGCCCCATATCACATTCTGCCAAGAAACAAACTACGCACGCCCTCTCATCCACTGAGGCCGAATACATGGCACTTACCGCAGCGATTCAAGACGGTCTATGGATTCAATCTTTCCTTGGCTGCCTCTCAATCCCCCTCACCCTTCCCTTGCGTTTGTTCGCCGACAACGCAGGCGCAATAGCGCTTTCAAAAGAGGCCGCGAATCACATCCGTACGAAACACATCGATCTCAGATATCACTTCATCAGGCGTCATGTCGAGGAGAATACATTCCTTCCCGTCTGGTTATCGACTCATAAGAACACTGCCGATATTTTTACCAAAGTCCTACCTCGCCCCGCGTTCACACATCATCGCTCTGGTCTTGCACTTGTCTCCACATGATGTTGTTTTTTTTTTTTTTTCCCCTCTCGCTTCTTTTCTCTCTCTTTCATTGTCTCGTTGTGGGGGTGTGTTGACATTTCAACATCGACAAGTCACTCTCATTAGTCATCGCATTCCATATCCGTTTGATACCTTTATCTTTACTGTTTCCCATTGTTTGTACCTCAGCGGTTTATCCACAACGCTGAGGTATGTTTAGTATTCGTCGTGCACGCCGCATCATTCTTACTTTATTCTGTCTCTAGCTTTGTGTCAGGTACATTGATAATATAGCGGTTTATCCACAACGCTGAGCTTTGTGTCAGTTTTTACAAGCGGCACATGCGGTACGCCTTAGTCCTGTTCCCCATTGACCACGACGGGTTTCCGCAACGCAGTGAGTGC
Source organism: Suillus clintonianus (assembly GCF_016758775.1). Taxonomy (NCBI): domain Eukaryota; kingdom Fungi; phylum Basidiomycota; class Agaricomycetes; order Boletales; family Suillaceae; genus Suillus; species Suillus clintonianus. The sequence goes on from NW_024539225.1 coordinate 1,356,631, forward strand.
AAGTCGTCGAAGAACGAAGAGTCACAGGATATATCTGTTTGGTACTAATAAAGTTTTCGAACATTTTGCGGCGAAGACTTACTCATCCATAACCCAATCACCTAGCCTGTAGCACAGGAATAACCATTAGTACTACACTGTCTTTGGACGCGAGCGGCAGGACACCCCCATAGGCAGACCACGTATACACCTAGACAGACCTCAACAAATATCCTAAGTCAGTTTACCAGTGAAACCAAATCTTGAAGCGGAAGCACAGCTTTCGAGCCACCTTACTGACAGTGACACGGTGAGAGAACATTGAGAAAGGGATGATCCGCTTGCAGGACTGAGCTTGGTTGCGTGAATTCTTTGAGAAACTGCAGCCACAGACGCGTCGCGTCAGTATTCCCACGGTGACGCGTGTTTCGACGCGACTGCTGCAGGCCTCAAAGTTACTACATCACTAAAGTCTGTCATGGTAAATATGTTTGTAGCAACTGGACTGCTTGGGCCCGGCCCCTCGACCTCGTTGCTTGGCTCGTCATCTACGACAGATGGACTCAGCTCTGGATTCATATCGAATGGCCTTCTGGGTGGGCTGTGTGCTGCCCCAATCCATGGACAACCAGAAGAACGAGCGCAGGAGCTTGAAGGTGTAGATGAGCAGAGTGCACATGGTCAAGCAGATAAGAAGAACGCATTTCGATCAAACGGATTGCTGGGATCGCAGGATGTGGACGGATGTGAGTTGACATGCACTCCTGTGGCTTGCTGCTGACTCTTAGTCTATCAGCGCAAACCGACACTTTGACATCAAGTGGGATGTCATATGAATCACAAGGTCGGAAATTTGCATGGCCCGATTCTGCTCATTGACTCATTACGGTCCTCCAGATGATCACTTCCCTCCCATATCAGACATCCTGGGTGTCATTCCAAAGAGTCCTCGCGATACCGTGTCTTCATCCTCCAGGTCATTTATCCCTACGCACATACGTGCTTCGCTTCGTGCTACAACATATGATGGAAACGCGATACATATAGGGCGAAAGCGGTACATAGGGACAACACAGAAGGCATGATGCTAATGCATTCCCTACCTTCACTATGCTCATTGCGCTCAGATTTCTTCTGCTCCAACACGACTGAGCAATCTATTGGATGTGCCTATACACAGACTCAAGGACGAGCTATCGGCTGCTACTGCTTCGAAGTTGCCAATTAAGTGTGTCTTTTGTGAGTTCATGGGGAATATGACCTCATATCTTCTCGCAGGAAAACCACTACTGGAGTTTCCCAGTCACACAAACCCTCAAGCCCAGTGCCGGAGGATACACTTTGGGTAGATCGATATCGCCCTCGAAAATTCACAGATCTGTTAGGTAATGAGCGTGTTGCTCGTGAAACAATGGCTTGGGTAAAGCAGTGGGACTGGTGCGTATTCGGTAAGAAGAAGAGCAAGAAGAGGTTGCGGGAAGATGATGAGAACTATAACCCTGACGATGAATACCACCGGCCACGAGAAAAGGTAACGATTCATAAAATGCAACAGAATGTGCACATTTATTTATTGGTGGCCTTGGCAGCTACTGCTAATATCCGGTCCCCCTGGGCTTGGTAAGACGACATTAGCTCATGTTGTCGCGAAGCAGGCGGGATATGAAGTAATGGAGATAAACGCGAGGTCTGTTTCTTCAACAGAGCTTTCTGTCTAGTGCTCACTCACCACAGTGATGCGCGCTCTGCGCAGGTCATCGACGAGCGAATACGACCGGCGCTGGAATCGGGGTCTGCAGTAGGAAGCGTGAAACCTATGTTACTCATCATCGACGAAATAGATGGAGCCACAGGAGGCGGGGACAATGTATGTGTTAATGAATGATCCTGACTGTTCGCTGACGCATCTTACCAGTCAAGTGGATTTGTGAACAAGCTGGTTTCGCTCACCTTTGACAAGCCAAAGAACAAACGTAAGCTTTCTCATTGGAATGATGACACACGCCCGAACTTGTTTTGGTAGGGAAGAAGAGCGACCAGAAAGACAAGCGTCCACTGCTTCGCCCGATAATATGCATATGTAATGACCAAAATGCGAATGCACTTGCCAAACTCCGTCCTCACGCCCGGCAAATCCGGTATACGAGACTTGCCGACAGTCATATCGTCAAGCGTCTCCGCGAGATTTGCGAGTTGGAAGGGTTGCGGGCTGACACCAGGGCACTGAGTACCCTGGTTGGCGTGGCCAAAGGCGACCTTCGAGGTTGTCTCAATACTCTGCAGGTGTGTATTGACATGGTGTGCCACTACGCTTACAAAACGCTCAATCTTCATAGTTCATCAAGTCTCGCAATGATGAGGTAACCGAACCTCTAATTCGCCGTGCTACAGTAGGCATGAAGGAGGGGGACACTACAGCAACTTCCGTAATCAACGAAATATTTGCCCCTTTATCCCGAAAACGTATCAAGGAGCTTGGTATGGGCGAAGAAGAAGAGGCGCGATATGTGAACCGCCTAAGCCATGCAATTGAAGGATTGAATAATCCTGCAAGTATTGCAAATGGTCAGTGCAAATTCCGCGACATCTATTACATTCATTTACCCAAGGATAGGTTGCTTTGCGCATTATATCAATTGCCACCGGCACGATGCGAACTTGGACCACTACGAGAAGGCTGGGGAGTGGCTGACTACCTTCGACTCCTTTTCATCGGTCATGTATACGGACGGGGACTTCGCGTTGCATACATACTTGTCGTATTTTCTGGTCCCTTTCCATCCTCTATTCCGAGAGCGGGGGGAAAAGCGGGTAGAACGAGATAATTCGGACTGGGATGTGAGCGTTTACCTTCTCACATGATTGCATGATATTTATTTTCAGTAGAACTTCCAGCTAACGCGCGCAAACGAAGAAATTTATAAATCGTTATCGAATGGTATCCGCTCTACCGGTCGGATTGCAGGGGCCAACAGACACCTCGTCACAGGTCAAGTCTTACAACTCGAATTTGCGCCATTCATCAATCGTATAATATCCCCTCCTTTGCGACCAGTGAGTGGAACGTGCCGCACTTGCTTGCCATCTCAAGATATATATGTTTCAGGTTAACAGTCAAGTAATCAAGCCACAGGAAAGAGCATTGCTCTTGCGCCTGGTGGAGATCATGGTGGCTTTCGAACTTCGCTTTGTGCAAGAGAAAGCTGAGGATGGCCAAAATGTGTACAGGCTTGACCCGTGAGTCTGCCCGACGACACATCCTTCGCTGCTGACTGATTTAATTTATCCGCATAGTCCAATCGATGTTTTTATTACCTACGACGGCAAGCGCGCAGCAGATATCGCAGTCTCCCGATATGCTGTTCGGCAGTTGGTCGCAGCTGAGGTTTGTGACTTTGAATGAATATCAGATTATCTTTCTAACTTAATCCCCAAGATTGACGCCGCACTCGTCGCAAAGCAAGCGGACGCTGTGGAGAGAGGAAAGGAACACGCAAAAGCCAACTTCTTTAAAACGTCAGTCTATCTGTTCATTCAGTGTCTGTGGCGCTCATTTGGCCGTTAGAAGGAAGAGCAACACGGAAAATGTCGACGAAGCTCCTGAGCCCATGGAAGTCACCGAAGGTGGCGATGAACTGCGCCGCTTGGATGCCTCCTCTGAGCCAGGCCCCAAAAACAAACGAGCACGCACTTCTGAGAAATTGGACATTGCAGACAAGGTTAGGATAAATTATGTATTGTGCGGATCATCTGCTAAATTCGTCAACTAGCCGCCTGTAGACTTCTTTGGAAGGCCGATCGCCGTCAAGATAGATTCAAGGAGGTCGTCGACGTCGAAAAAGGTAGTCCCTGATTTTCGCATTGCATATAAGCATCTCGAAGGCAACTCGGCGGCTGTTCGACGGCCGACGAAGGTTTCATCGTTTCTTTGATCAAATCCGAAGTTATTGTACCAGACGGAGTCATAGCATACAGTAGAACTTGATTTTGTACAAGGAGTATATCAGGATTCGGAACGTTTTTTTAGCCCTGGAATTATAGCAAACACTGAAGTACCAAATAATACAGAATTATGCACAAGATGTAACAATGAAAATCAAAACGGCATCGACACAAGCTGAGGACAAAGAACTGGAAATCCGAAGATATTTTTTTGGCGGGAAATTACGCTTTAGATGAGTGACGAGGGCAACACCTATAGAACATAGCGGAAATCGCGGTTTTGTTTGTCTGTGAGATCGAGGAAGGCTTTGTCCACCCTCCTCTCCGTGCCCGATTCGTCCAGTATATACACCGCACCGTGCTTGTCATCGGGGGTTTCACGGTCTCGTTTCGTGTTATCACTGGCGAGCATGAAACGAAGGACCACCAGGGCGATACCAGCAGCAAAATTGCATGATGCGATCACAGCCCAAGGAACGTGATTCCTAAATCAAGTTTAGCGTGGCCTGCGTGATCGGCGATGCCGGGCGGCGAGTCATGGACTCACCTGGGTTGATACTGTGCCTTCCACATAAACTGACTAACGGCATTGCCAATCGCGTATGAGCACAGGACGATGGCATTGGTGGTGATCCCTGTGTAGACGTTAGTGGCCTGTGACTATATGCGGTAAAAATAAACGGCCCATACGTTTCGTATGTCCAGATGTTATTGAACCAACCCAACCAAGGAAAATAGTGAATGGCGCAATCGCAAAGACTGAACGATAAAAATAAAAAGTCCATCAGTGGTTTCCACCTCGAGGGGCTTCCCTGAATGAAGTCGTGAAACGTACTTGAAATCCAGTACGAGAATAGTAAGCCTATTTTGTTGGAGAACGGAAGTGTGCTAACTAGTATCGCGCCGAGTATCGCGGGGATGTACATTAGCACACCAGCATATGATCTGCCGATGGATGGTTGTGAAGCAAGAACCACTCCCAGCCAAATGGTAAGAACTGCGTTGCACAGTGACATGAAAAAGGTATCGTACAACATAAAGAGACGACACACTTTCGACCACACCATCGACACATCCAAGGAGAGTTGTCTGGATATCGTTGAAACCGAATTGTGCGACAATCAACTGGCGTTGATTAGTGAGCTTAGATGCGTCAGTATGTAAGCTCGAATTATTAAACAATATCTTACAGAATTCACAATGTTTCTGAAACAAAAAACGGGTGAACATTTTGATACGCGAATACGTAATGGTTCAAAAACGTACGCAGACCCTGCAAAGAATGCCATTAACCACGTCTTAGGATCCTTGATGGTTTCGAGGAACCTGCCGAAGAGAAAATGACATGGTGCCATCACGAACAAGGGATGTTTCAACTGACTGTTCCGTCTTGAAATGCTTGTTCTCTACGCCACTTTGATTCACTTGAATTCTGCGAATCGCCGCGACTCTCTCTTCTGGAGTTAAGAACCAAGCGGTGGCGGGTGAATCAGGGAAGAAAAACCTTTTTAAATTGAAAGGTGTGAATAGGTAATCTGCATGACGATCGTGATTAATACGCACCAGAAGAGCACGGAGGTGATCAATGTAATGATACCAGTGATAATCATGAGCCTTTTTGCGAACAATAAGGTACACCCCCGAATCATGTAAGATTGCATGGCTCACCATTGCCAGGGCATGAAGGTGGTCATATGCGTGTGTAGGAGGCCATAGCTGACGAAACCCAGAATGATCACAGCGAAACCGTTCATCAAGACTGAAGAACATGAGACGATAGAATGAACAAATGAATCCAGAACGTACACCAATAACCGACACGCCTCGTTTGCTCAGCATGTGTGAAGAACATTGATGTGACAATCATAAAGCCGGGGGTGATGGCACCTTCGCACATTCCCAGCAAGAAGCGCAAGGCGAACAATGCTCCGAAAGATTTGCAAGCAGCATGACATAGTAGGACCACGGCCCACAGGAAGATATTGATGCTAAATGCCCGTCAGAACAAGGAATGTACTGCATGTAATTAATGCTGGGTGTACCTCATCCATTTTCCAACAGGGTAGCGCTGCAATGCCAAGTTCTGGGGGTATTGAAAAACGAGGTAGCTTAGATAAAATATTGTGCCAAGCCAGTCAAATTGATTAGTAGTTAAATGTGCATCATCGCTGACATAGTATGAGGTTAGTCCACACAAATTTGACATGTGGGCAACACGCACATTATCCCCAGCACCGCTGCCTCTCCCAGAGTGGTTTTATCCATGAACGTGATTCTACAGAGGGCATTCAACCGAAACGTAGCAATTTGGTGGTAAGATACTCACAAGTACATGACTGTCCATGGGTCTTCAATAAGCGAACAGCTTCCGAGTCGAGGGTCTCAAAGACTTACTACACATGAATGGCATAATATGCCAATCAATCTTGGCCCTGTGAGAACCTATGAATGGAAGGTCTAAGTGGTACTGAGGATGGAACGACATACCTGAGCCGAGAGGCCTCCTGTGGAGTGAGGGGGCTGTCTGTCTCATCGATCAGCTGGGTGCCGACATCTACGTCGTAGCTGTGTACTGTGCTTGACGCATGGGTATTGTGATCTTCCCTTTTCTCAGAACTGTTGCTGGTTGAGTCCATGGTTGATTGGAGGAACAGGGAAAGAAGAAGGTGAGTTTGGGCTTAGAGTTTATAAGCTCTAGCCTCTAAGGCTGCCGCGCCTTTACGGCATTTCTGATCAATGAAACGTGAGCGATCCAGTTGAGGAGATCACGTAGGCTGTTAGAGTGATCAAATTAGTGGTGCCGGCGGGTGCAGAAGCCATCTCGAGCTGAAGGTATCATCCGTTGTCGGCGGCACCTTGGACACGAAGAAGCTTGGATTGAACGCTATTAGACGTCTTGAGAATAGAACTTGGAAGCTCTCGAAGATGAGAAGACCCAACTCTTGCCAAACTTGCATCCAAAACTTAGAATTTGGCTCAAAAACCAGCGAAATTGCTCGCAGGCTCATCTGCGTTGCTTCCTTGCCCTTCACTTCCATCCGTCGCAATCAGAACCTTCCACAAATACGTCGTCCCCGCGTGCGTCGTGGAACAACGCAGATTGATCTGAGCTCACACGAAGCTGCGAAGGAGACCGCATTCGATCTCATTCCGTCTGTAGAAGAATCTCAATTTCAAGTTGTCACCAATACTAGTTTCTGTGTTGAGAGACATCACTTAGTGGTCTATGATGTCTGATTCACTGCAACATTTTGATGGAACTCAACCTGACATGAAAGAGTGGGTTCTTGAGCCGGAGACAGAGTATAGGTTCGAGCTCGATCCTGGTACCTCACTAGCAATCAAGGTACGTGGTGCACAACCACGAGGCAAATTCATTCCAGGCCGCCCCCGAATCTTCTGAACCCGCTCCTCAGCTGGCTCGTGGACAGGCCGAAGTCTTCGGCGCAGAACTCGCAGAGGGAAAAACATATCTTTTTGGGACCGAATGCAGGGCCGCAGTCTTCACCTGGCAGGGTTGTACTTTGGAGATAAGTGCTAAAGCTCGTGTCGTTGCTCACAACTCGCGTCGCTGATCTATTCGTTTAGCACATTACAGGCCACCCCTCCACCGAATATGTATCTGAGGAAACCCCTATGGCGCCATATGCAAATGTACACATTGCGTTCGAACAAATGCGTGTCAGAGCACTCCGTGTTTTGCATGGGTCTCCTGCTTCAGATGATGATGCGAATGCAAACGCAGAGCCACCAAGAGTCCTTGTTCTTGGTCCCGAGAACTCAGGAAAGACATCAGTATGCAAAATTCTGACAAATTATGCTGTTAGGGCAGGGCAGAACTGGTCCCCGGTATTGGTAAATGTCGATCCGAGTGAGGTGAGCATGCGAGGAACGGGTCTATCTTTTTTGTGTTGAGTCGCAAGTCAGGGTGGTTGGGCAGTTCCTGGAGCAATTTCGGCCGCTCCAATTCGCAGCCCTATAGCTACAGCGTCACCCGCTAATCCTCTTGGCTCTGCTGCTACATCAGCTCCTACCGCGCTCTCCTCGAACGCCTTGATACCGCTAAGCTATTGGTACGGACATGCAGAAACTAAACGGAATCCAGTTCTGCTAGACCGACTTATCCGAAATCTGGGAGAAAATATCAGAGAACGAGATGACGATGATCCGGAGGGTGCGGCACAATTAGTTTCTGTCTCGAGCGCAGAACAATCAATGATCGTGGATGTCTAGCGCGCGTATCGGGTTTAATTGTCGACACACCGTCATCTTTCGCATCTAGTTCTGGCATCGCGCCAGACAGCAGGCATACGCTCATAAAAGCATGTGTCGATGCTTTCAGAAGTGCGATTTATTGAATACATTGGTACTTCACCTGACTCGATGATAGTCAATATAATTCTCGTGGTCGGACACGAAAAGTTGACCGTCGAAATGCAACGGCTATTTAGCAACCGGCTTACAGTGGTCAAAATACCAAAGTCAGGAGGAGTACGTGCTCTTATCGATCCCGTTGAATTTGTACCTCACAACTCCCGACCAACCAGGTCGTTGAATTGGACCACAGTTATCGGGAACGCGTGCACAAGTACCAGTTGCATACTTATATGTACGGCCAAAAAATAGACCCACCCCCTGGCATAACCTCCGCAATGGTTGGAGGCGAAGCGGTCGCAGATCTCGTCCTTTCGCCATCCTCATGCATCATCAAATTTGGGGATTTGTCAATCTATCGCATCGGTGCCGGTAGGCAATGTTTCTGCATGCATCAACACGTGGCTGATATTCGAGACCGCCCGCCTTAGAGAGCATGGCTCCCTCTTCCGCATTGCCTATTGGTGCTGCGCGGATGCTGTCGGAAATGCAGCCCGTGCTCGTTGATCCTGCATCCAGCAGCTCGGGCCTTCTTAATTCCATCCTCGCCTTGCTTGCACCCTTCAACCCGGATGAGTCCGAGCGCTACGACGAAGAAATATTGGACTTGAGTGTGGTTGGCTTCCTTGTTGTGTACGTCTTCTTGCATTTCTCTGCGTGGTTTCGGTTAATTTTCATTTTCTTTCTCTTGCCATTGCTTACTCCCCCTGCCTTGTCCATGTAGTACCAGCATTGATATTCCCAACCGAAAGATGACGATACTCGCGCCCAACCAAGGATCACTTGTCGGCAAGACAGCTCTTCTGGGGTCCTTTGATTGGCAGGAATAAATGCGAACAAAAAAGACTGTATGGGATCATTCTTTGAGGATTCTTGTACACGGAGTCCTTGAGCAGACACATGACTGAGGGACAGGGCACAGCCTTTCGCGTCATTATAACATGGTTTCTTGCAAGATAGAGAGCCGAATCATTATTTCGACGACATGCTTCGCAAGGTCTGCAGTTCCGAACAGTTCTGATTTTCGGTTTGAAGCGGGATGATCGTGGTTTCACAATGACCTAGTGAAATATGTTACTACGTGCCAATCCTCTTCTACCAGGTAAACGCGCTTTTATCATAACAGCAGCGATTCCGCCCCTGCAGAATGCCATACATTCACACTCCACTAGCACAGCACAGTCAAGCCTAGAGCAGCATTTTTCGGGTCGGAGCTCAGCGCTCCCTTACCGGCCGACTTCAATATCCATATGGCATATTGATGATACTACAAGTACCATTTTGCGTGCAGGTTTGAATTCTTCCTTGTCCCACAACAACCGAGTCGGTTGTCCTAAATCAACCATTGGCGTTGGGGTGGCCGCATGAGATTCACTCCACCCAGCCAAGGATAGGCAAGACAGCCATTCTAAGATCCTGTGGTTGGCAGAAATGAAAAGACTCCATGGAATCGTACTCTGAGGGTCTGTTCTACGTCGAATCCAGCGAAGTGATGATTACCCGTATACATCATAAAGAGAAGAAATGTGTAATGAGCGCCGAGAATGAACGGGATGAAGGACGACATTGCAATACAGTATAGTATCCAGTCTCATCAAAGCCTGGACAAGTCACGACCCCAGACACCACTGCGAATGCAAGGAGCAAGGCATCAGCGTTTGCGCGAATACAGAATGCAATGCCCATACCGAATGATCCAGTCTATCATTAAGAGAAACCGTGTCCTGGCCGAAACCTGCTCGCTCCAGTAAATGCTTCGCCATGCGTACATCGCGGCGAGGCCGCCCATGAATGACAGATTGCCTAGATCGAAGACTGCGGCGTTACCAATATATGCGAGACTGCCGAGATGAGTATAGCGGAATGGCCCGGATACAGCCTCGTCCAGGTCATGTATGCCGTTCGCCTCGAGGACTTCTCGTTTCTTCGCTAAATGACTTAACTTCTTGCCGAGATACTTTCCTTGCTGAGAAGCCACTTGAGCGGTCTGGACAATACCAAAGTCAGAAGGCAACCCGTGATGTGACGTTTAAACCACTAGGCACGTACGGCAGGAAGTGCTGTTATCTTATTTCCAATTTCTTCCAACAATTTGCACAGTTCATTTAAAGAAAGGCTGTTGTCTGCGTCTGAGTCATACAAATCGAACAATGTTCGGACCTGTGCGAAAGAATCATTTCAACAAGGCCTTCATAGAACATGTATGATAACTGACCTTCTGTAATTGGGACTCAGCCATGGGTATCCGGTGTTTGATCCTTGCAACTACTAGCCGTCAAAACATCGTTTTCTAAAGAAGGCCGTTGGCATACCCATAAAATCAAATTCATCGAAGTCGATCTTGCCATCTTTGTTCTTGTCGGCCTCATCAACCAACTCCAGCAGGTAGCTGACGATGGATGTCTCGCCCTAGACGCCATGAAGTCCACATGAAGCATCAGAAAACAGTATAAATAGACGCACAGTTGCACAATCTCCAATAGCATACACATCGCCCAACGGCGCGCCTTTTACACGAAGTTGGGCATCAACTTCGATCGCTTTCTTGTGTACTTGATTGGGCAATAAGTCAGATACCCGACGGGTAAAGGGATTCATTGCAATGCCGGTTGACCACAGGACAAAATTTGTCGGGATCTCGTGAGCAGTGATGGTCCCGTCCGGCGACCGCACGGTGTACATGACGTGATCAGGGTGGACGGCACTGACTCTAGCAGACGTGATTAGGTCGACGCGATCACGACGGAACTTTTCCTGATGGAGTCGCTCAGCTGGAGTACTTTGAAGAAGTTATCCATACCTCTGCATATTTTGAGATGGCCTCCGAATACTGTGCTCAAAGTAAGGTTTACACATAAGTTTTCATAAGCGGTTTTACGCACCATGTTGAGAATATGCTCGCGTGACTGGATTACATGGATCGAGACTTCCTCGCGGCATATCTTGGGATACTACACAGCACGATTGAGGAACAACTCAAGATAAAACAGCTGCAAAACACACGTAGTTAACGATGTCTTCTTGACAGAAATCGTATATTTCCTGCATTAAAAAAAGCTCATTTTTGCCGGATATAAAACGTTTCGATAGATCGACGTACGGCTGCTGTCTCGACGCCTGTGGGGCCGCCGCCGCAAACGACGAAAGATAACAAACGCTTGCGTTCCTCAGGGGTTGTAGTAGGAAGACTGGCTGTTTCAAAGTTGTCTGAAAAACCACAAATGAATAATGGACGCGCATGCCCCAAAGATCATACCGAGGATTCGTCGCCGGATGGCTTGCGCATCCGATATGGTCTTGAGTTGGAAACAGTGTTGTAGACCCGTGACGCCGTGCGTACTGGAAGTTGAGCCGCATGCAATGATTAGTTTATCATAGCTACAAATGGCCATTAATGATATAAAGCAACATGAGCGGTTTGACAGTGGCGACTCACGGAAGATAAACACGTTGGGGTTCGCCAGTCGAAGTCAAAGTTTCCAGTTCCAATAAGCGCTCAGACATTACAAGGTCAACAGCCTTGGCGTCTACGAAGTGGCCGCGGAGACGCGCTACAATCTTGCGTAGGGGCTCAACCAAAGTGCGAACCTGGACTGTACCGACCGCAGCCGCTGCATAACGTGAGCGGGTTCAGCCAACCTTGTAAAACGCCAGTTTGGCACTTACTCACAAGGTAAGAGCGGGGTAAATGTGGTGAAGGTTTCCGGCGACACGACGGTCACGTGGTATTCACCCGGAGCTAGTGTCTGCAGGACAGCGACAGCCTGGTCGAATATCCATGTCAGCGATAGCACCAGTAGAAGATGTACTCATTACCCCCCAGCCTCCTCCTACAATTACCAACTTCGGTTTGTCCAAAAGTTTCTTTGCTTCATCATCCTCCACGTCATCCACGAGTGCTTTCACGATTGGGAGGTTCTTCGGTCCCCCTTGCTCGGGGTGCAGTGCGAGAGGCAACACCGGTACGTGGTGGACATCCTTGCTCGTGTAAGTAAAAGCGTCATGAATGAATATGCCTGCGCCTAGTAACAGAATCCCAAATGTGGAAGAGAGCACCGCATATCCGGTATATTTTGCTACTAAAAGAATACGACTAAGTAAACGAGACCTCGGAAGAGGCTCGATTGGTATCTGTGGCCTTGGCTTTGAGGGTTTCGGTGGTGTCAGTGTAACTGTGGCCAATAGCCGACTCGGGAGAGGTCTGAGAAGAGGTGGTCGTATGCCAATCCCTAAGCGAACAAGCCTGGCCCTACTTGGCTTGCAGACCCGAGTGAGTTGATACATTTTAGGGTGAGCGTCGCTCTTTGAATGACCACTAGGTCAGCCTGTGTAGGTAGGGACACAAGAGCACTAAGTTGGGTGATGTTGACCGTGACAGTGAGGATTCGGAGCGATTACATACCACATAAAGCATTGTAACTAGTACATCATCAAAGCTATTCATAGCACCATTCATGCATCATTCCCATACGTAACTCAATCCAGGCCCTCAGCCTCAGGCCTCAAGTTTACGAGCCTCTACTCTGGCAGACTCTGGCATGTGTAAAGTACTTATGATAATTGCATGGTTGTCAGACTCATTGCAATTGGTGCATCGCTTTCAGAATGTTGAATGTTTAACGCTCCTGGTTACATTTCAAGCAAGGGTTTGGATTGCTACGGTAGGGGTACAATGCGGGATATAAGTTGCGGGCAAATGATAATGACGAAGATGATAGTGTAGACAACCAATGACACAAAATAAACAATGATCCCCGATGCACACCAAGGACTTCCGTTGGCAACAAAATCAAGTTTGAGACTGAAAATAATTGAATAAAGATTCGAGTCCGCTTGAGAGTGCGCGAGTTCCTCAGGCGGCGATATGTTCCAACTCTTTGACGACTTCAGACATAGTTGGGCGATCGTTAGGATCATGAGCCCACATCCGCTCGAGGAGGTCGATAATTTCCGGACACCATTGTTTTCGTAGGCCTGTAATGGACGGTCTGCATGCCTCTCGTCAGCGTGTGCAATAATTGGACTGCAAGATATTAATTTACCTTTGGCGTTTTGCCCCAACAATATCATAAATAGCATGTTCGTTCATTCCCTTGAAAAGATAAGACCGACGAAAGAAGAGAGTGGTAATTATACTCACCTCCCAAGGGAACTTCTTGTTTGGTATGTGCCATTGGAACATTTCCCAATACACCATGGCGCAAGAAAAAACATCAACTTTGTGGTTGTATTTGGGGTGCGCATGCCAAAGCTCGGGCGCTTGCCAGTTAACAGTGCCAACCAGGCTACGAACCATGGACCGCGTGGACTGTTTCACTTTAGCCAAGCCAAAGTCTGCAATCTTCGCCGTGCCACGAGAAGTAATGAGGATGTTGGACGATTTACAATCTCTGTGGATGACTGAAGGCTTGCGCATATGAAGGTATTCCATGCCACGCGCAATATCCAACATGATGTTCAACTGCGAGAAAGATGCATAGGCAAGAACAGAAAAGGCATGTCAAGTGTACGTACAACTTTTTTCAGGGACGGTGCAGGAACATTGCGAATGTAGTCGAATAAGTCGCCATTTGAGCAAAGCTCGCTGACAATCATGACGGGTGTCTCGCGCGTGTTCTCCGGTATGCTGACACCGAGCTGTAAACCACAGCGTAAATCACAACAGCAACATTGTCTCCACGACGATACTCACGAAGCGAACTATATTCGGATGATCAAAGCCACCGAGAAGTTTGAGTTCTTTGATGTCCACTACGGTGCATGTTCATAACGTGAAACTCTCATGAATAGGAAGGGCGACATACTTGAATTGAGCTGATCTCGGAATTCTGCGATGGCGACCCGTCTGCCCTTGAACTTGCCGATGAAAACATCCTTAAAGCCCCCACTTCCAATTTTCTCAAGTTTCGTGAGCTTGTCGGGCGGAATCTCTCGATCTTCTAAACCCAGGCTCTCGAGATCCAATTCTAGCTCTGGCTCTGGCTGAGTGGTATTCTCGCCTGACATAGGAGGAGTGCGTGGTTCGTCTTGATGTACTCTGTGGGAGCGCATGAGGACCGGAGGGGTGTTACTTTGGCTGCGGCTCTTGGTCTTTCGCCGGCCGTTAGCACGGTGGTGAACGGTTGATGGTGGACGAATAGTGCCAGTGGAAGAGGGTGAGGAAAACTCGCTCGTTCGTTTATCTCGCCACTGAAGGAGTGACCTCGCGAGCTGGGGCTTCGTACCAGCAACATCCAGATCCCGGGTCTCGCACATCCGGACAAGGTTATCACGACGCATACGGAGAAGGGTCTTCTTGGTGGCCACAGCGAGATCGACTGCAAGTCATGCGTTAGCAATGTAAGAAACTAGGAAAAAACAAACCAACAGTCATCGCCATCTTCATCAAGCTCCTCGGCCTCTTCATCCTCCCCTTCAGCGTCAATGTCAATATCCTCGGCTTCCAGATCGATCGACTCGTCACCATCTTGCTCCTCCTCTTCGCCAGGCGCTTCTTCTTGACATTCTTCCCCAACCACCTTCCCATTGCGTAGCTTCCGTGGAGTTGTTGGCGGAGGGGACGTACTTTCCTCCACATACACGTCATCATCTCCGTCGGCATCTCGGCTATCTTCCGACTGATCTGATTCCTCATCATCCATGCTTGACCCTTCCTCGTTCGCCTCCACGCCCTCTTCTACTTTTTCCTCGTCAGCTTCCTCTTCATCGTCACCGTCCCCTCCATCACTTGGGGGAGTATGTGTTTGTATTCTGCGAGGGCGAAGACGTCTCTTCGCGGGCGTTCCTCGGCCTCGCGTGGGCGGGGGAGTAGGAGATGGAGATGAAATAAGTTCATCGACCTCTTCCTCGTCCTCGAGACAATTTTCTACCTCATTCCCTTTCGAAGTCTGCCGTCTAGTCCTTCCCCGTTGTTGCTTCGGCGTGTCAGAGTCCTGATCCTCGCCAAATTCGCTACGTTTCTCCCAACTTCGTAGCCGACGAGGACTGGGTGAGCTCGATACAATCTTGTCCTCCAGCTCAGTGAGATCGGTAAGCTCACTCTCCTCGCCCAATGCAGCAGATTCACCGATCTTGACGTCTTCACTAAATTCAACTTGTTTGCCCTTGCCCTTACTCCTGGTGGAGCCGCGAGGAACGACAACCTCGGCGGATACCTTACGAGAACGCAATCTCGTAGCAGGAGGGGAAGGAAGCTGGTTGGAGGAACTTGGTGTGGGTGAAGATCGGCTGGATGTGGACCTAGTTGTCCGTCGTCTGAGCGAGAGATTAACGGGGCGAATTCATTTCAAACAATTCAACTCACGTCGGGGCGGCAGCACCATTGGTCTTAGGGGCAACGTGTAGCTCGTCTGGGAATGAGTGACTGGTGTTGATATGGCCAAGAGATAAGCTGCGAGTTGTTAAGAAACGTGAATTCGCCTGATTTGTAGCTAAATGAACTGTAGCGCGGCGCCGCAGACCCGGAGGAACTCGATATCTGGATCCAATGTCAGTTTCCTCGCCACCTGCAGCGTTTCCTTCATCCGAGGAACAGTCACTCGCATCCCGCCCGGGAGGAGACGAGGGAGGCAATGATACAATATCGTCTCGCGCTGCAATAATTGCTTCTGCAAGCTCCAGCTTCGTAAGGTTGTGTGCATCATCTGATAGACCCGCTGCAGTGTACAACTGAAGGAGTTCATCTTTTCGACGACGTTTGAGCTGGCCCAAGGATGCTTCATTTATGAGAAACTCGTCGGCTG
The DNA here is from genome assembly GCF_016758775.1 of Suillus clintonianus. Lineage (NCBI taxonomy): Eukaryota > Fungi > Basidiomycota > Agaricomycetes > Boletales > Suillaceae > Suillus > Suillus clintonianus. Next base: position 1,372,668 of record NW_024539225.1, read on the forward strand.
ATGGCAGGTAAAAATCAGTGCACCGAAAGAAAGTAATGCACAATTACTAACACGCTTCTTCATCGCAGTCAATCTCAGAAGCATCGGACACGGCCCATCGACCAGGAACATCAACTTCCATATCACTAAGCTCTTCTTCGCTGGACGAGTCTCGGATTGGTGAAGCTTTAAGCTTCTTCAGTTTCGGAGCCCCACGCGCGGATCGACCGCCAGTAATGTTTTCATTAACCGACGCGACGCGTTTCCTTTTCGAACCAATAGGAACGTCAAGATTTTGGCTCACATCTCGGATGCTGTTTTTCATCAAAAGATACTGACGAGATGGCAGCCGTCGCAGATTGGGCTGCACGGTAGCCAGTATGGGACGCGAATCAACGGTAGTATCTGAAGATGATGGTGGAGACGCGCCCACCGCGTGGGAATTGACTGTGGAACGCTGGAATCTATTCACGAAAGCAAGAGCGCGTTTTGCAGCGGAAGTGTGGCGGAGCGAGTACTGTCTACGCGCCAGATTATTGCTGTTTGGAGGAAACGATACTCTATGTGGTGAACGGCGTTGAACCATAGCCACGGTAACAATAGCCAGAGTCTATTGGATCTGTTGTCACCAACCCGTTAGAGGAGGTCGTTGAGAAGTATGAAGATCCAGTTTGTTGAAGAAATTGAGGTGCAAGTCCGAATGAGAATCGTTAAAAGACCTTTCGGTCGTTCAGCCGTCGTCGTCGTCGGTGATGAAATCACTGCAAGGAGGTTTTGACACAGTTTCAACCCCTGCCACAACGTCAACAAAGCCAAACATATGGTGGCGTGGGCTCTGTCAGGTGACTTGGTAAGCCTATAATAACCAAAATATAGTATTCCAGACCTTTACGGGATGGTGCTGGCAGGCAAGTCGACTGCATACTTGTACCATGTCCTGCTCGCACTTTGATGTCTCAGAACGCGAGAGAATGTGATTAGATGGCATAGCGGACCGAACGCAGGCAGAACCCAACGTGTGAGTTCGCCTAGCAGTTACGGAATCATTTGACATCCCGGTCAGCCGATCAAAGGGACTACTAGATTGAGCTAGGTGTACTCTAGTGACCTCCCTACCACCGCATATGTACACACATATGCATATAAAAAATCCCGCTGTTCTTGAGGACAGATTTTCGCTCCCCCTTGCTCGCCGCTTTTCTTTCCATTCTACGTCGAGTCCACAGCAGGATGCTCCTCAAATTTTCAAAGTCGGATATCCTGAACTCGTCTCTTGTTTATCCTGAGACTGGTGCTCTCGGATATACCATCCTTACCAGGTCCCACTTTATTCGTGACAGTGATAAGGACTCAGACACAGAGAGTGAAGATGAAAATGGGGAGACTCGCAGGACGACTATATTCAATAAACTAGGGGAGGTCATTGCTGAGATCGGATGGAAGGGCAAGCAGCCAATAGAGATTGTCATTGGCAAGGAAAAAATCATCGGAGCGAAAGGGATGTTTGGGTGCTCGAGCGCCATACTATCGTACGTTCTCCTTATCTACCTTCAGTTCCGCACGTTCTCAACACCACAAAGTCGTAATGTCCTCGGCATACCCACACGCTTCGACACGGAGTACTTTTGGATGGCAGCACAAGATGGACTAACAGTTTGTGCTTTCCTTAAAGCCCAGTATCACTACTGAGCATGACACAGCTTCTTGACTACGATTCAAATCAGACAAAAGGTTCTTTCCACACCAACAGTATGCATGTCGGCGAACGCTTCATTGCCGCCCCAATACCCAGTCTGGGACATGATTATCTAGAGTTTGAACCGCATCCCCTCGTATCAACAGAAGAACTCCTCGGTACATTTTCCTCGCTCTCTTTTGGTTAGCGTTATCTGACATCGTTTTCAAGTTTCATTTATCCTGATGGAAGTACTCCGCCGAAGTCGCTTCAATCTCCATACAGACTCATCAGATCGCTCGAAGCTCTGGCGGAGTACACCGCTCGTCAATTGGGGCCGACGACTACGACGCAGATCTATTTGATTTGTTCGGCCTGATGATTTAGATTTTCCATCGCTTTTCTGTTGCATCTCTGTGCTTTCTTCCTCGCATCTCTTGATACCACTGTATATTCATGCTTTGCATGTCATCGCTTTCGCTAACGTCGCTCGTTCCTGTGTAGCTCTATCAACCCTATCTCATTTCGTTCAATCTCGTGCATTACTACTCTTCGGCGTGTATTCGCCCTTTCAATGTAATACGGTACTGGTGCTGAGGAAGAATGCCTTCCGTCAGCACGAGACTCAGGTACTGTATTTATACCTGATAGGCTGTCGCTCATTATCGTAACAATCAATCCTCTTGTGTACTTAGCTCCTCAACATCAGACCTTGACGCGTATCGTCTCTTCTCGCTACTGTGCTAGATATTGCATATACATTCGCCTAACTTCCGAGGCCTCAGGCATGGGAGCGGATGTCGCCTCGATATCTCCTTGCGGCATGTCTGTTTTTGACTCATCCTTTGCAATCACCAACGAGGGAACAAAGAAATAGATATAAATGGTGAGCTTCTCAGATCTCATTCTCCACCGTCCCGAAATTAAGCAATGTGCTTACAGAGGATACCCATTCAGACTAAATCTTAAACGTCCCTGACGTGTGCGTCTGCAGCTTCTCCCGTCACATGCGGTGGCAGCCTTTTTATGGTCATGACATCGGGGCCCCTGATACGCTGCAAGATAGTACGATATTCGACAGGACCAATTGCATTCAAGCGCCCCCGACGATGTAGGTCAACCGATCCCCCTACTCCACGAAGGGCTGTCGTTGATTAGAATTTCCCGCTTGTGGCGTTGGACCCGTCGAAATATTCTGTCAGCATCTGCACCCACACCCACAAACAACATTCTCACAGCCATGTCAGCTGCCAACGCCAACGCCGCTTCGATGTACCTCTTCGCGGACTGTCCGAACGGACCGACCCCTCAGTCGCCCGCTTGGCACGTTTAACTTCAAACGGGAGTTCATGGGCCCATACTAATTACTTAGCCTGAGCCAAGTGGTTAACAGATTCGGTTCCTCCTCGGATGGTGCAGGTTCGAAACCTGCCGACACATTTTTTTGTATGATCCCACCTTAACATTTATTCATGATAGTTCCCTCAAAAGGTTTATCTCAACGTCATAGACTCATAACCAAGTAGCACCTTATAACCACGTGCATGTTTGAAACCTGCCGTAGTGCAACTGCATTTTTATTCGAAATCAGGGCGCTCAGCTGGTTTGTTCTTTAAGATATTTTTAATGTGATGGTCGCCCGGCTGCCTGTCCGATGACAACGAATCCACCTTCAGGGCTTGTGAGGATAATGTCAGTAGTATGCACATTCCGCCCTGGGGAGTCGGGGATTGGTGCGATGCACCGCTACGATTTTATTAATATTGTAGCAACACAAAGGCTTTCAATAAGTTTCGAGACGATGCCTATCTCACATCTTCAAGTTACTCTAGCTTTCTATCTATCCTTGTTCTGACCATCACTCGTATACATTCGAGAGCGTGTACATCTTTGTGGTGGACACAGGCTTCACCGGTTCCTCGCCATAAATCTTCTCCATCTTGTACATCGTCGAGGAGGGTACCGGACTAACGTCGGTAGTAGTGCCCGAGGCCAACACTGGAGCGTCGACGGCAACGACACTAGGCTTCCCTGCCTTACTAGCCAGGTTAGCCGCACGCCCGTCGGGAATCCGGATAAACTCGAGCTTCCCATCCTCCGCAGTGCCATCAAAGATGAAATAACCCTTCCTCTCAAACTGAATGATGTCCCCTTTAGTAAGCGTGCTTACGTTCGCATCTGCGAACGCCTCCTCCCGGAACTCGCTCACGGGCGTAACGAAATCTTTGACGTCGTCCGTCTCCTCGAGCTTCTTCTTCGTGATCAGGTAGTCGTAGTCAAGGAGCGTTACGTCGACTAAGGGGTAATCCTGGGAGGGTTGTGCAAGCCAAGTAATCTTTTTCTTCGTCTTGCGGAAATCGCCCTCAAGATGGAGGTCCATCGTGAGGGAAGTGACGTCGCCCGAGGGACCCGTGGTCTTAGATCGGACGATGGCGTTACCCCAGTCCATCAACGTGATCTGATGCGATCAGTGCGGATTAGACTTGTCTCTCGGCTATCGTTGGCATGACATACCTCCTCTTGGTCCTCGAAGGACGCGGCGTCTTCCTGCTCGACAAGGATAGTAGACGTAAATACGGTCTTTTTCTCGCCGATATCTGGATTCTTCTTATGCAGTGGTAGGGTTTTCACCTCGGGTGCAGGGGGACCACCGTTGATGGTTACAGAGACACTGGAAAAAACCGCATCAGCATGCAGACAGATATTTAGTGTTACTGATGACGGCACCTCTTGTCTTTGACAATGCCCCAGAACCGCGGAGCAACAGGATCGATTACTTTCTTATTGATGGCCCAAATCGAATCCCACTCGAGCGATACAATCGCTTGCGAAGGCCCCTGAGCCAACATGAACTGCGACAGCGCATCCACAGTTAGTCCACGCCTACGAATTCCTGTCGTAGTCGCATCAGAAACAGCCTTGTGCTCAAAACTTGGTAGGTGAACTGACCACGAATGGTTGGGAAACGCGGGTCATCCCAACCCTTGACTATTCCGCTGTCCACGAACCAGTGCAATTTCCTCTTGGACAGAAGTGTATAGATGAAATTGAGACGACTGTGGAGGTGTCAGTGACTTTCGGGTGCAAAACCGACGAGTAGAATTGACCTGAAGTCCCATATGTCGACACCGCGAATGCCAAGGGCTTTGATCATCCACTGATATTGCGCATTTCGTTCTCGGTACTCATTCGTTCTGAGGGCATGGGTAACTCCCTCAAGGGAGTCCACGATTGGACATGCAAAATCGTAGGTGGGGTATATTTTCCACATATCTCTGTTAGATGAATTAATGATCGGTGCAAATTATAGTAGATTGCTCCATACCCAGTTCGGTGGTGAGGGATTAAGTTACATCGATAAATGACGGGGTCGCGAAGAGCTTTGTTCTGACTGTCCACGCTGATTTTCGCGCGTAGACACCATCTCAGACCTTCTGGGGATCCGGATTTCATCTCCTCAAAGTGCCTTAAGTTATCCTCGATCGAGTCATCTCTATGAGCAGATGCAACACCTTTGCCTCGTTCCTCGCGCATCTGATTGTTGGCAATGTCGGCATTTATGCATGATTCCTTTACTAAAATTTCGCACCTGTAATTGCTCGGTATCATCGGTGTACGCTTTGCCACTCTTGATGATTTGAATGGCCAATTCATAAATCTGGTCAAAGTAATCTGACGTGTGCGTCGTTTTATCTCCGCGGATGTTCAGGAGTTCCAAATCTTGCAAGATGGTCTCCTCAAACTCAGACTACGCGATTTGCTTTAGACCTAATATGCTCGCGAACCAAACATGGGGCTTACCCGCTCTTTTGTGGGGTTGGTATCATCAAAGCGAATGATCATCTTGCCATTGTACATTTTTGCGAAATACTGGTTCAGCATCGCGGCCTTTGCATGGCCGATATGGAGGTACCCAGAGGGTTCAGGCGGGAAACGCGTGACGACCTGGCCTTCCTTTGCATTTTGGAGGCCGAGAGCGAATCCTGCGGCCGTTTTGTTCGATCTGGCTTTGTTGGATTTGGCCGTTGCGAGACTCGCGAGCGCAGCTTGAGTGGACTCGAGACTCTCGATGTGAGACATCCATCGAAGAAGATGAACATACTGCTGTCCGTTCTTGAGCAACCCAATAAGTTTTGGTGCAACTGATGAACGTCAGACGCGACAACATCAACAGGGCTGATCATGTTACCTTTGATTGCACCCCAGATAATGAAATCGGCTGCAGTGATGTCGTGGCCGACGAGGAACGTGCGGTATGCGAGATGGTTATCTAACGAATCGAGAGCAGCAAGGATATCCGGTATTGCCGTCAAGGTCGGGACAGTTTTTGCGAGATCAAAATATGCGGCTGTCTGTAAGTAAGTCAGTTAAACGTGGGAGAGTTATATATGGATTGATAGTGCCTTTGAGCTGTCTCCAGCAAGTCCTCCTGCGTTTGCCAGCACAGCTACGATCTCATCCTCCGCAGAGATCTGTGATCCCTCAAACTCCAGAGTGATACCATCTACTGATTCGTCGTAGTTGAGATCTACTTTCTGCGTGAACGTCGCGATGGCGATTGAAGCGTAAGGAAATGGGGAAGTTTTTGTTGAAAGTGTTATGGACATGATTGAAGTTCAGTTCAGAGGATCATGCAATGACTCACCGCCAGCTTTTGCCAACAGCGTAAACCTAATCTTATCTACATGATCTAACCTTCGATCTTCCCGTAGTCAGGCAGTCGTGAGTCACGACTCAAGATGCGGCCTAGTACTTTAAATAAAGATCCTCCTACAAATATACTGATTCTATCGCAATCAACGTTTGACTACGCCCACGGTAATTGAAAAGCACTGCCGTCTTGAGCGCATTGCCTGGGTCCATATGATACGGTACTCCTTCTTAGTGACGGGCCAAGGTTCCCAACTGGGGATGCTAAGAGCTCACGAAAGCTCGCTACTCCGCAGTGACCGTCATGGTAGACTTGAACTCCATTGAATCGTTCCTGGAACATAATTGCCGAAAGTGCTTTATAAGATAAAAGTCATTGTAGCCATCTTCTGCCGATGTGACTCGACCTGACAAGTTTCTACCAGCGCTCTCCTCCAAATATTCCCTTGTGCTTTCTGTCCCAATCTTAATATCTCTTTCATCAAGTTCACCCATCATGCCTTGCATGCTGTCCGTCCTTTCTATATTAAATTTCAGCGCTCTTCATTGACAACGACCTGTAGCATTGATCCAACTCAAAAGTACAAACCATACGTCCCACTGAAGCTCGACAATCGTCAATGGCCAACCAAAACTTTCACCAAAGCTCCAATATGGCTTTCCACAGATCTTCGTGACGGAAACCAGGCCTTGGCATGTCCGATGACGGCAGATCAAAAACTCACCTTCTTTCGTTTGTTGGTCAAATGCGGATTCAAGGAAATCGAAATCGCATACCCCTCTGCTAGCGACACCGATTTCTCATTCGTTCGGTATTTGATCGAAAATAATGAGATCCCGGATGATGTATGGATCCAGGTCAGTACTCTTGCAAAATCGCTTGTTTACGTCTGCTGAGGTTCCGATCTAGGTCCTGACTCCAGCTCGCGAGGATCTCATCCGAAGGTCATTCGAAGCTGTCGCTGGTGCTAAGCATGTCATCATGCACATGTATAACGCGCTTTGTCCTATGTTCCGAGACGTCGTCTTTCGTAACTCGAAGGAACAAACGGTCGAACTCGCCTCGACACAGACCAAACTCATCAGCGAGCTTGCTGATCAATACACTGCATCACACGGGATGAAATTCCGTTACGAATACAGCCCAGAGACATTCACCCAGACAGAAATGGAGTTTTCTCTCCAAGTTTGTGAGGCAGTCAAGGCCGCATGGGGCAAGGCAGGGCCGGGTATTGACCGCATCATCTTCAACCTTCCTGCCACTGTTGAAGTTGCTCCTCCTAATCACTATGCTGATCAGGCAGGCACTTTTATAAATGTCTTCATCACGTCCGTTAACCATACTCAAAGATCGAATACTTTGCCGCCCATATATCTGAGCGAGAAAAAATTATCATCAGTTTGCACCCGCATAATGACAGAGGTGCGTCATGGACACATATAATCATGGATATGTTTTTGACTATTTATAAAGGCACTGCTATCGCTGCCGCTGAGCTTGCAGTCCTTGGCGGCGCTGATAGAGTGGAAGGCTGCTTGTTTGGTAATGGGGAACGTACAGGGAATGTCGACCTTGTGACTCTAGCGTTGAACTTGTACACACAAGGAATCACTCCCAACCTCGACTTCAGCAACATCCAGGAAGTTATCGACATTGTGACTTCTTGCAATGACATCCCTGTACACCCAAGACACCCCTATGCTGGCGAGCTCGTCTTCACGGCCTTCTCTGGTTCGCACCAGGACGCCATCAAGAAAGGTTTCGAAGCACAGGGTACTCGTCACAAAAAGAACGCTGCAAACGGCGAGCTCAAGATGTGGGACATGCCGTATATGCCCCTGGACCCCGCCGACCTCGGATGCAGTTACGAAGCTGTCATTCGCGTCAACGCGCAGTCCGGCAAGGGAGGCATCGCGTACCTTGTCAAGCAACACCTTCAACTCGACCTTCCGCGCAAGATGCAGGTCACATTCTACAAGGTTATTCAGCAAATATCCGACCGCGAGGCACGCGAAGTCACCGTCGAAGACATCACGACAGCGTTCCGCGACACTTACCACTTCGGTGGATCGAAATATGAAGGTAGACTGGCGCTCAAGTCATTCAGTATTACGGCTGAGCCATCACCTGATCCCACTGACGACGGTGAGCCTTTCGACGAGCGTCGCCGCTTCGATGGTACTATGTTGGTGGATGGCGTATTGCGTGTCATTCGTGGGGATGGCAATGGTCCCATTTCTGCTCTTCTTGATGCTCTGCGCACTCATTTGGAAATCGACATGACCCTACGCGAGTACACAGAGCACGCAGTTGGCGAGGGAGAAGCATCCAAGGCAGCCTCATACATTGAACTCGTTGCCACCACCGAGGATGTCAAGGAAACTCGCCAAGCGTCTGAGTCATGGTGGGGTGTTGGACTCGATTCTGACATTGCCGCTTCCAGTCTGCACGCCGTGTTGAGTGCAGTCAACGGTGCCATTGGCGACCGTGTATTGCCCGAGCTCAAGCTCAGCGTCGGCTTCAACGCTACCTCTGGCCAATCGGATGTTGCGGACGCTATCGTCAATACTTTGGGTTTGCAGCTCCCTCGCAGATTGCAAACTTCCTTCTTCGAAGTCGTGCAGCGCGCGGTGTGCGCGTCAGATGGCAAAATTACTTATGACAACCTTACCTGTCTCTTCCGTGAGACATACGGCTACGAGGTCGAAGACAAGGGCAGGTTTTCTCTGGGTGACTTCCGCTTCGAACGCGTCGAAGGCGGCGGCCCCAGGTTCGAGGGTGATATGGAGATCGACGGCGTGGTGTGCAAGGTCGCTGGTGAGGGTAACGGCCCTTTGTCCGCAGCCCTCACTGCGTTGCACACACAAGTTGAGGGTGCTCTTTTCTGCCGGGAGTATTCAGAGCACTCCGTGGGAGAGGGTTCAGAAGTGAAGGCTGTCTCCTTTGTGGAGCTCCTCTATGAGCTGCCAGGAAGGGCCAAAAAAGAAGCTGCCTGGGGATTGGGCAGTGACACCGACATCACTGCATCTGGTATCAGGGCTGTGTTGAGAGCGGCGAGCAGGCTGGATGTAGTTGTGAAAAAGGCATAAGCGGCTGTTCAGAGCGAAGAAGACATGTATATAGATATCAATGTATTACCCGGATGTATATTATCTGCCTCATGCATTATCATAGCCATGTCCATGGAGTGGACTCAGTGGTTCGCTGGCAGGACACAGTCACGGTGTCACGGTGTGACGCCACTTGTTTCTGAGTATCTGTGTGACAGGACATAAAGCTACGCGTCCTTGTCTGGCAGTACGAAGGCCAACGACACCAATCCTGCCATACTCTGTCCATGGACTCAGCCTGAACAACTGAAAGCCCTAATAAACAAGTGATCAGTCCTCCTTCGAATGTCGTCTCCACCTTCAACTCGCCCCTCAACGTCTTCCAGAGCAAATCTGCATGGCTCACAGTCCATATATCCTCCAGGAGGTCTCATGATGTCCAGTTCACGTCCCTTCCTCAACATGATGAATCCAATGAGCCGTACACACCAAGGCTATACCCAAGCAAACCAATTTCTTGTCGAGGAAAACGAGAACGATACTGCAGAGGAAGACCTAGAAGCAGGCCACGCGACCAGAGGGATCCTGTCCAAGAGCACGAAATCACACGGAAAACACAGAGTATCGTGGGACGGGGAGAGTTCCGAGATGAACATGCTACGGCCTAACATACGGAAGGAAGACAGGACATACGAGCAGGAATCGGATGACGATGTTCCTCAGCGTTTCATGATAGAGGATTCGCCATTGTCTGGCCGCCCCTCTAAGGGCAAGGGCCGCTCGCAACCACTGTATTCCACATCCGCACGATCTCTTCCACATGCAACAGCACCTCCTACAGATACTTTACCCATGCTTTCAATACCTCCTAGACCGTCAGAAGTAGACGTCGACGAACCTCCGCAGACGCCACCAGAGCGGCTACAAGCATCACCCAAGCCTATGCGTGGGTTGGACGATTACGAACGTGCGCTCTGGAACTGGGTTAACGTCTATAACCTGGACGCGTTTCTGCAGGAGGTGTATCTATACTATGAGGGCAAAGGGATTTATTCCATAGCGTTAGCACGAGGACTCAATCTCCTGTCAGTCGCTCTTTTTGCGTTACCGAACTAAATTGCTGACTGTTGATGCGTAGCACAGTAGGATTCGTAATTGGGTTTTCGACATTCCTACTTGGGTGTGTCGACTACAGTCTCATTAGTGAGGATGAAACTACTCACTTGTCTGACGCGGTGGTCGACCGCTGCGTATCAAAGTGCGCGATTATTTCCAAGGCAGTTACAGTTACGACACTAACGTGCATGACATATAGGTTCTCTGGATTTACGCTACTCTTCTTTCTGCTTTTCGCTGCGTTCTATGTCTGGCAAATTATATCTTTTGTCTTCGAGGTCATGCGCTTGGTAAACATGTATAAATTCTACACCTACCTTCTACGTGTCCCAGATGTACGTACACTTCAGTCTCACCCTTGCCCTCGTGCTCATAAGGTACGCGTATAGGCAGATATCCCGACCATCGCCTGGCCCGAAATTGTGCGCAGGATAGCCGCGATACGAGAAGAAAACCCCATAACGGCCATATCTTCAGCGCACGGGACTAATGCTGCAACACCAGCAACTGCTTCTCTCGATGCGCATGACATAGCGAATCGTATCATGCGGCAAGAGAACTACCTCATCGCACTGTTTAACAAGGACGTGCTTGATCTTCGCGTGCCGCTTCCTCCCAAACTTAAACAGCTGTTGAGGGCAAGTGATGATGGCAAGGGGCGGACATTAACGAGGGTGTTGGAGTGGAATTTACGGTTCTGCTTGATGGAGTACCTGTTTGACCCGCAAGGACGCGTCAGGAAGGTGTTCTTGAAGACCAAGAATAGAGCCGTCCTAATTAATGGGTACGCTTTTCCTCAGCTAAACGTGAGGAATTTCACGCTCATGTACAATAGGCTTCGTCGACGCCTTGTTTTTATGGGTATCTTGAACGCTATCTTTGCGCCATTTATCGTCCTCTACATGATTATGTATTCATTCTTCCGCTATTTCGAGGTGCGTTGCTCCTACTGTGACACGCAGTGTTGCTTAACATTCTGCAGGAATACCACAAAAATCCGTCATCAATCGGTGGTCGGCGCTACACACCCTTTGCGCAATGGAAGTTTCGCGAGTTCAACGAGCTCTCGCATCTCTTCACGCGGCGGCTAGATGAGTCATATCCCCTTGCGAGTATGTACATCGGCCAATTTCCCAACGAGAAGATGACAATCATCATGCGGTTCGTCCATGACTTATTTTTTTCGTCGACTGCATTGACCACCTGTTTAGTTTCGTGGCATTTATTGCCGGGTCCTTCGCAGCGGTGCTCGTGCTCGCGTCTGTCATCGATCCCGATTTGGTCTTGCACTTTGAGATCACGCCGCATAGGACTGTCTTGTTTTATCTCGGTGTCTTTGGGTCCGTGCTTGCCGTTGCCAGAGGGATGATACCAGAGGATAACAGGGTGTTCGATCCTGAGCTGCTCATGACGGAAGTCATCCAATATACGCATTACATGCCAGATGAATGGAAGGAGGAGCTACATTCTAAGAAGGTTGGTCCCAGCTTTCCATCATCGAAACTTAACTTTTGATACTGAATTGCATCAGGTTCACCAAGAATTTGGAGAGCTTTTTGCGATGAAGATACCCATTTTCGTACAGGAGATCGTCTCGGTCTTGACAACACCGTTCATACTCTGGTTTTCACTCCCACCATGTGCACCTGTTATTGTTGACTTTTTCCATGACTTCACTGTCTGGGTACCTGGAAGAGGTTATATATGCAGCTTTGCTGAGTTCGACTTCAAGAGACACGGCAATGTCAGGGTAAGATAATAGTTTCAAGTCGTGGTTCACGTCTGCTAACCGTTGGATAGTTCGGAGCTCCTTCGCAGAACCAAGACGAGCGCATGATGTCGCGAGAGGGCAAGATGGAGAAGAGTTTCTTGAACTTCAAGGTTCGTGACCTTAACATGAGACAATTTGTACTTCTAACGACTATTCCTGTCACGTAGGCTGCAAACCCGGACTGGAACCCATCAGATCCCTCCGGCTCCCTGTATCTCAGCCGCATCGCGGACCTCAGTGCGCGGCGCAGACTTTCCACGTCAAGAACAGCGTTAGACAATACCGTCCTGCTGAACGATGGCAACAAAGACCCCGCGGAACGTGTTCACGAATACGACCGCGCTCTTCGGCAGAGCCAACATGCTGCCCTCCGGCGGAGACTTCAGCTAGGTGGGGGCAACATTGTCACACGAGGAGGCGGTGGCGTTGGTTCTTCTACTATATGGCAGTCGGCCATCGGCTCGAATTCAGCTATGGGCATGGCGCAGACCGCGGTACTTGGCGACTCGCAGGGAAGTATTGCGCCTCTACCGCCGCCGATAAGGGATGAGGATAGGAATGCAGATGGTGGTGTTGGCAGTGGACTGGGCGATTCGTACGTTGATGGGGACACTCAGGGCAAGAAGCCGTACGAATCGCAGCAGGAAGGGATTGATGACGAAGAGGAGTTGGAGGATGGTGGGGTGCTTGGACTGCTGGCGCAGATATATGCTGCGAAGGGGACTAAACATGTTCCTGTTATCTGAGGATTGCATACATGATTTCTATTATATCGCATATCACATAATATTGCACATTTGAGACGTATATCGCACATATGAATTCTATCTCGCGTTTTGTATCTATGATTGCGTTGACGTTAGTTTAGATGGACTGTAACATTTCCTTCGAAGATCAGAAATCAGAGCGGCGCGGATATCATTCTCCATGGGTGCGACTAGAGGATCGTGATGTTGCACCCCAACTATAGGGTCATACGATGTATGTCTGAGGATCGCGTGAAGAATAAAATCACGTCGTATGTTGTCACGATGCCTATGTGTACAAATGATTCGAAAGCATGAAACCCAAGCCAAAAAAAATCATACACTATTACCTGCCTCACTGACCTAATCAAGCAACAAGGCCTCAAGATACAGATGCTCTGTCTCTCGCTAGAATCTCTTCTACACGTTGCACCTTGTGGTAGTTGCCATCGCCTACGGGAGCGTCTCGATCTACGCGTGTACCAATGCGGATGTCTGTAGCAACTCGAGGGGCACCTTTGGCGTGGACTGCAGCATGGCAATCATGTATAGCCTTCGACACCTCGCTCCAAGGCCCCTCTAACAAGCATGTTCAGTAAATCGCCAGGGGTTGATCGCCTCTTGCAACTAACCAAGATTAGTGCCGTACCCGCTGAGACGTGTATCGTTATCAGAAGTTCGACATATAGATAAATAATCTTACTGCATCTAAAACGAGATCAAACTTATTAGACTGGACCTGGCAGATCGCACATACTCACCTTGAATGTCAGCCCTGATTTTTCCAAGACTCTGTGGCACTCTGCGATATATTCTGCGACCTAAAATGCGTTACTTTGGAGAATATCCCCTATTTCCCGTCGACGTACAGAAGATTCTCCTGTTCCCATTGGGATGAGGCAGAAATCTAGGCGTATGGTAAGCTCCTGAAATGTTGGATTTTACTGAGGCTGCAAACCTGCTACGGCATAAAGATCGCTGGGCATGTTGGTCGTCATTATCAAAGTCGATACACCCCTTTTTTTTTCACAGGTGGTGCCTCCGGAGAGTGCCGGAGACTTGGTTTGGGAAGTGTGAATAAATAAATAACGTTTATGGGTTGCGCAGCGCGAAGAGACATAAGATGCCTTCAGCCGCGCTGCAATCAAGGATCCAAGCTTTCGAGGCTCTCATCGACCAGCGCCCTTCTCAAACGACGTCGAAACCCTCATTCGTCGTTTTGAAGGCCAGATATCCTCCTTCTACTAACCCCATTGAATCACCTATCTCACCAACCTCAGACTCATTCCAACCAATTGCTCCGTTTACACCGCCAAAGTCTTTGAGCAGGTCACCATCGCCGTCGCCTCCAAATCTAGGTCGTAGAACTTCATTGATTGACCTAAAAGACTGGATTGTAGATGATGGCCCAAACGGAGCACCGTCCGGTGTCTCACATTACAATGGCAGACATCTGAAAGGCTTTCCAGATCTCATCAAAGCACCTCCACAGGTAACCCATAATCCTGCTGCTGCTCGTTCAGTACCGATATCTTCAGCGCCACTCATTAATTTGGAGTCCCCTCCCAAGTCACGCCCACCCCTCCCACCACGTAAACCGTCATATACATCAACAGACTCTTCACCTTCAATTTCCAATTCTGCTATCTCTGACAGCAGTGCTACTCTACGACCCTCAGGGCGCTCAGACTCGCTCACCGTGGAGCACACTTACCCTCCGCCTCGTCCGCATGCTTTTGGTTCTGCTCGCGTAAGCCACGCGCCCGCTTCTTCCATTTCATCATTTCATTCCGTATCGCTTTCTTCTGATGGAAGCGACCTGAAACCCATGAGCCCAAGATTGTCCATGCAGTCATCCCTCGGGACAAATGGCGATAACGATGGCGTGGACGGGGACATCGTGAGCATCGCTGACTCATATGAGAACGTGTCTTCCACGATAAGTCCCACCGCCAATGTCCCCTTTGATTGGGGGAAGGCCATTAGCAATGGCAATGGCACACCCAGGCCCGAGCCTCCAAAGCTACCTCAGCGACCAGGCACAAAGCTGCTGTCGCCCTCCGTTTCCAGATCAGTGTCAACAACATCTTCAACGCCTACCACTCGCCGACCCCGACCCCCACCTCCACCACCTCCTCCGCCGTCTCTATCACGTACCAAACTTCCTTCTTCCCGCACATCACCCGCATCCACTTCCGCATCCACTTCCGATCGCTCTTCCATCCTGAGTAACGCAACTACCACCTCCCTGACAAGCATAAGTACCACAAGCATCAGCACCGCAAGCATAAGTACCCAAAATAGTGGGCAGCTGACGCAGAAAGCCTCATTGCTCCTGCGACCCACGCCAGTCCCGCCTGCCGCACGCACACGTTATGAAGCCTTATTTGTTGTGACGGTGGTCAGTCGACGGAAAGCAGAAAAAACTGCCAGGAAAGCCAAGACAAAGTCCTCACCATTATCTACATCATCAGGAAAGAAGAGCAGGCAAGCTGCTGGCTGGAGAGGTCTTTCAGTTGACCTGATTACCAACCCGGAGGATCATCCTGTACTGTCCTCGAAGGAGGCAGATAGTGATAATGACGACGATGCAGATCATGTCCCAGTTGGACCTGAAGAGAGACTTGGCGGCCGAATAGTGAGGCTCATCTGGAGCGCATCAAAACTTGACCGCGGCAAACTCCGAGACATATGGTATGTCATTGCAGTCCTTTTGACAGTATATACTGACGGTATATACACTCATTCGCTTCAGGAACGATTGTGATCCATCCTCGACTGGCTTTCTTGACCGTGAAGCATTCGTCAAGGGGATGTGGCGAATCGATGAAGAGCTCCGAAGGGCCCAGCTAAATAGACGGACGTCTGCGCTGAGTGCCGCTTCGTCGCAACGCATTCCCCACCGCCCGAAGAATGCAAGCAATTCAAGATTGTTATTGCAATAGTATGACGTGCTCACTTATACCCCGGTACTCTCTTCCATACCCGTGGACCATGTAATAAGTTATCTCACGCGCAACTATTTAATATACTCACGATATAATTGCTTGCGCTTGGGTGGAAACCCCTTGTGAACAAGTTTGTGGATGCCCGCAAGCGGAGCCAAAGGAGTGGAGGCTCAAACGCCGGTGGCCGGAGAGAGACATGTCATAAGATGAAACTTTGGATCAGGTGTGGAACACGGATGTAATACTGCCAGCGCAATGCCAGCAATTGCAGGGAATCGAAGCGCTGGTTCACGAAAGCTCGCATATCATAGTCATGTCAGTATTCTCAGGCAGATTTAAGATAAATAAAAGTTGTCGGTCACTCTGCCCAACACCATTACAGAGGGCATCTCGACTCAGAAACTGAATTTACCGTCCATATAATTTTATGAGATAACGCTCGAGCCAGAGGGATGATACGGAGTACCTAGTGTGATCAAGTTGCAAATCATTCAGTCAAATTCATACAACGAGTTAACCCTGCCCAACTCAACAACAAATCATCCGCACCCCCACCCCCAAACCGTACCGGATAATTCGAGATGTGCATATCATAAGAACGAAAAACAAAACGTAGTAGAAAAGTGTGGTCGCTGGAATATCGCTGCGAGATGCGAGGTATCTAAATAAATAAAGTTAAACATATGGTGATGCCTGCGTGAAATCATTAAGGACGATATGACAACAATTGTTGAGAGACATACACTGGTCCGACCCTGCGGTCCAGCTCACGAACGACATCAAAGTTAAAAGTGTCTGCCATCAGAAGCCAGACTGCTAGTACGCCTAGCGTTCCGCCAGTCTCCCTGATTATATGCGACAGGTCGATCTAGGCACTCCTGGGGAACCATGCCTTGTTCACCACGCCCATTCGCACAGAGCGCCCATGCGTCGTCATACTGAGCAAGCACAAGAATACGCTCGCCCGCTGTGACTGAGAGCTCGTCGGGAAGCGTGGGGATGAACGCGCGGTTGACAACTGCCTCAGAGGCAGTCGGAAATCTGGGTGGAGGTGTTGGAGCAGGGGTACTAGAAGGGTACGAGTTGGCGCCTGCTGCTGCACGTGCCATGGCAACAGCAGAGTTTCCAGGGCTTAGAGAGGGCGGTGGTTGGGAATACATGGGCATCGGGTTGTTATACGAAGCGGCAGGCGGGGCTGGGCCTGCGTACCCCGTGAATGGACTCTGCATCCTTTGAATCGGGGGTTGCGGAGGGCTCGTGTACAGTGACTGCCCATGCGCCTCAAAAGGCGACATTGGTGAATTCCTCACCGAAACAGGCTTTTCAGAGAAGTCGTCAACGGGAGCTGGAGGAAGTGGCTTGGTCTCGTTGAAGACATTGTCGTTGAAGACGTTGCCAGCAGGCCAAGAAAGGCGACGGTTCTCCCTGCGGCGGAGATACGTCTTGCGAACGATGAATATAACCAGAGCCAGGGCGACCACTACAGAGGCTGCGATAATACCACCAAGTGCGCCGCCAGAAAGAGTCTGGCTTGAAGCGCTACTGACATTATTGATAGCGGTGGCTGTTGGAGTGGGAGTGGTGGTAACGAGAACCACAGATTGGGACGTGGATTGCGAGAGACTAGTAGTTAGTCCCTTGGCAGCGGGGCTACTCGTAGACGAGGTGGTTGTAGAGGATGTAGTGAGAGTGGACTGCAAAGACGTCAACGTCTGCGAGGAGGTAGCAAGAGTTGCAGACGACTGTGAAGAACTAGTCTTCGCTGTCGAGGATACTGCAACAGGTGTGGTAGATGATGTTACGGTTGTTTTGGCGGTAGTACTTTGAGTGGTGGTGGTAGAATTTGTGGCATCTTTAGCGAACACGAGAGGAGACGCAAACGGGTTGTTTACAGGCTGAACATGACCCAGCCGTTTTGCGTGCCGTACCCGCTCAGCAGGTATGCGACGAAATTCAGAATGCATTGGCGGATTATGCACTGTTACAGTAGGAACGCTGAACGATCACAGCTTGAATTTTGTAAGGAATGTAGGTGGGCCAAGACCCTGCCACGATATGGCGAAAAGAGAGGGACAACTGGAACAGGCGCTAGTGACGGCTACCGTCGTAGTTGGGAATGGTTACCATTTACAACTACATTTGATGAAATCACTCCTTGTCAACGACATCAATAAGCGTCGACAATAGATTTTTTGAGTCAAAATATCATCCAAGAGAAAAATATGATAGATGCATGGTTAATGCAATAGGATACAGAGCATAAAGACAACAACAGCGATAGAACACAAGCAACCAAATGCCTAGAAATCGGACGCCTTTTCCAGTTGTTGCCGTTTCCGAGATCCACCACTGCAGCGACACCAAGAATAACATAAGTCAGTACATCATCAACAACAGGCAGTGCGACATAACACTCACACGTCGGTGTCCAGACCTCGTTTTTTCCCTGACTTTGCCTCATCCAAAAACTTATCTAGACCGAAGACGTCCCCTGTATCCTTCTCAAATTGCACAGGTCCCTCACGGACCTCTTGGTCCTCTGCCCCCTCGAACCCAACACGCGCTTTCCCAAGACCGAACCGGTCGTTATCGAGAGCCTTGCCAATACCCTCCTCGGTCCCACCACCAAATGACTCGTCGTTGCCTTCCTCAATATTACCCCTAGCCTTGTATATTGCTGCTGCCGCTGTCGAGCCATGGAACAACGGCCGGTCGTATAAATTGTAATTGTCTTCATCTGCAAATGAACCACTGAGTGACTCCTGGTTGAATAGCCTCGAATCCAGCATGCTCTCTTTCGACATGGTCGGCTTGGCGAGACCGAGAGCGATTTTCTCCGATATATCACGATTTTGTTGCCGTGCAAGCATCTTGGCGCGCTGCTCGGCGCCCATGTTCGACATCCGCATTTCACGTTCGCGTTCACGACGTTTCTCGGCACGCATTTCGTCGCGGAGCTTGCGAGCCTCCTGTTCTTCTGAATCTTCCGGTTCAGAGTCGGATGCGGATGATTCACTGCCGCTGCCATAGCCAGCAAGAGTCGACGTGACTGCCGCCCGAGATTCGGCTGTTGGTCGAGAAGGTGCGACACCACTGCGCTCTTGGCGGGCGCGCTGTGCAAGTATGCGGAGGTTCTCTTCTTTAGATTCCTTCTCCTTCTGTGCGAGTTTTTGTTGCATAAGTGCACGTTGCCGGACTTCTTCACGAGCATGTCTGTCTGCGACAAACAATGATTCTGAGAATTTGGCAAAGTTGTCGTTGATATGGACCTGTAAAAGATAAAAAGCCAAGAATATTAGCCTGAAATCGAGAGGGATGGTACTACTAACGTCTTGGAGACCCCGACCATCTGCGGCCAACCGTTTGTCGAGAGGGATAGTGAAACCTTTGTTGTTCTTCCAATTGGATATACATGGTGGGATCATCCACTCTTTCTGCTCTGCTGCCGTTGCCTTCCTTGGTGGACTCCGTAATACAGGAGGGGGTGGGCTTGGTGGTCCCCTGGGAATCTTCTTATGCTTAAACCTTGGCGGCTCCATTGGATCTTCCACAACCTCTGACATTTTGATAATCCTCTGCTTGAGCGCACCGTTATCCCCTCCGTTCTGCTGGCCGGGGGTGTACCGAATATATGTCGTCTTCCCCTGCGCATCCGGAACATGCTTCGGTTGTGCAGCTTTGATCTTTCCGGAAACAAGTTGCTCAAGGGCGGCCCGAGTTCTGTCCGCAGTGGCTTGAACCTCCTCCTCAGAAGGGCGCTCCATCGTCCGCTGTTCATCAGTGAGGTCTTTACGATGTGCGATAGGGACGAGGTCTTTGAATTGGGACTGAATGTATTTGCCAGAACGTTGGCCTTGGTGAGCAATAACGTCATAGCGAACATTGCCTTCGCTATCGACTTGAAGAGCAAGTGTATTGCCTGCGGCCGTCTGGTGTGTCGACTTAGTAAACCAGTACAGAAGCAGAAAAAACACTCGCCTTCTTCCGCCCGAGGTCTAATGGATATTGTGCGACATGACATTCGGGATATGAACCACCATCACCTGTGTAAAAGCTCAGAACACTCGTGATTATGGGATAAAGAAGTGCAGGTACCGAAGTCCTCAGATTTCAGCGGCTTCCATCCCACTCGCTGACCATATGGCGGTATTGGTGTCCGAGTGATCAAAGATTGAGACGGAGCAGGCTTGGGAACTTCTTCCTCATCGTCGGAAACAGCTGAGGTAAACGCGGGTAGTGGAAGTAGACTGCATAGAAATTGTCAGCATCATTAATTATTATGCATCAACTGACTTACGCAGCGAGGGCAGCCATGGCAGAGATGATCGTTCAATATACTTGCCCAAGATTTGTCAAGAGACTTTTGTTTGCCTTTATTTGTTGTGGCGAGTGCGACTACAGTATTTTTTGGTTGTGACGGACTATGTACAGCACGGCTCGATACATAACTAGTAGCAGCGCGGGCATGAGCTCACAAAATGTTGACTCTCCGCCAAAATCTAGCCAAGTTCAAAAATCAAAATCCGGTGTAAGAGCTGCTCTCGAGTTCACTGGAATTCCACCATCCTGGTTCGAGAAGCGTCCCAAACTTCCGTCCCGAAACTGGCTCATATTCCTCTCGGTGACCACCTCTATTGTCTCATACTATGCTTATGACCGCAGAGAGTGCAGACGTATCCGTGACGAGTATGCCTCACGCGTTGAGCATCTTGCCAAGGACCCACTGGGTACTGCAGACCTGCCGCGCAAGGTCACCGTATACGGCGCAAAATGGCCTGGAGATGAGGACCATGATAAGAGCTTGAGATTCTTCAGGAAGTACGTTAAGGTGCGCACAATGTGTTTATTTGACCTTAAAGTGCGCTCAACATGTCTATCTATAGCCAATCCTTGTAGCGGCTGCCGTAGACTACGAGATGGTTTCGGGGCGTCGGAGTGGTGACCTCGCCGACCGCATCGCAGACGAGATTAAGGCTCGTCGACGTGTTGATGCAGGTGTCGAGCCTGTGTCCCAGAGCCCGATTGTTTTGCCTAACCAGCCATCTCTTGAGCAAAAACGCAAGCGAGAACTCGAGGGCGGTATCGTCCTTGTCGGTCGGCACACTTTGAAAGAGTTCATGTCGGGGCTCAAACGCGGTTGGACGGAGAGCATGGGTCGCGCCGACCGGGAAGACATGCTCGCTCAGGAACTGGCGTCGGATGGCCGATTTGATGAGCCTGAGGAACTTGTCGTAGATTCCGATGGAGTGGATGGGGAGCCCTTACCAACCCGTTCGCGCCTTCTACCTTCGCAGAACGCGGCATTATTCTCTCCCTTGCACATTCCTTCTTCCAGTCCACCAAAATCCACGCAGTCCGTTTCAAATCTTCCGGCACAATTGGACACACCACCATCGACTATACCAACCCTGCCAACGCTCCTTCTTGTCCCCTTCACAAATCACATCGGCTTCAGACAGGTTCCCCATATGTTATGGGGATTTTTTAATGAGCGGCATAAAGTCCGCGCTGGTTCTGAAGCAGCTTACTCTCTGATAATGAATCACGTACGACCATTTGCAGCACCAAACACGACAGTTGCTGCTTCAGAAGGTCCATCGCAGTCGGACGGACGTCAAGGAGGAGACCTCGATTTCGACCTTCCTGCCGAATCCTATTATAATGGAGCTTATTCGCCGTCTGAAACGGAAAAGGCACGCAAAACGTACTACGACGCACTACCTGCAAAGCTAGCGACTGCACGCGCCTTAGCACGAGGTACCCGGGCCCCCACGAAGGAGGAGGAAAGCCATCCCCCGCCAACAGAAGTAGAGCTGCGTGCGGAACGATTGAAGAAGGAGATGAGATGGCGTGGAGACGAGGCTGGTTGGGAAATCGTGAAACCCGGTCAGCCTGCGCAATGGGACGAACGATTGCCTGACGCCCTGCAGGTTTTCGACCAGCCTCGAGCAGACGACGTTGGTTGATGCATGGCTCAGGAGCTGATCGCCGACCGCCATCTACTCAATTGACACCATACACATTATCTTACAGCAAGTATACGTTACAAACTTTCAATCCACCACACACATCTCATTATCACACAATGTCAACTGCACCACTTTCCAACCAGCTTTCAAATTCGGCAAGGACATCGACATCAGCCGCTTTGTTATCGGTTTTCATCTCTTGGTTCATTTGCTGATGCTCGAAAGCAGGGTTTGAGGTCCGCTTGAAGGAGACTGGAGGAGAGTAAGGCTGGTTGGTGATGTTGACGGGTACTGTAAATTGTAGCTGGGATTTACTAGGAAGCGGAAGCCTTTGGAGACGTTGCGATGTAGCCTGAAGTTCCACGCCAGAACGTGCGATTCCTGTGGCTTGAATATCTGCAATAGTCTTCTCTCCATCCTCACGGAAAGAAGATTCTACTGTGTGTTGAGGCTCCGGCAGGATGTCAAAGTAGGACTCGTCAAAGAAGAAGTCATCGGAAGGCTGTTGCTGGGGGTCCTTGGACAGTGAATGGATGTCAACGTCAACATCGGAGGATTCTGCAAGAAAGAGCGACTGGCGATTTGTGGACTGCGCAGGAGTCTCGCCCTCCTAGAATGATTGGGATCAGTTGACGAAGAGCATTTAAACGATTTACCCTTGCAGTCAGTAGGTTGGAAGGGGAGCCGAAGAGCTTGAGGCCAGCTTTGAAGCGTTTCTGATCACGACCGTCATTCGCTAATTCCCGTCTTGGTGAATAAGGCCTGTAAGGCGTGTTACTGCTCTTTAGACGTTTCCGAGGGGGCGAGCTATTGGGAGGTAGAGAGTCGCATGCCCGTTTGCGAGTGGGAGAGGGTGTCAGGGAGAGAGCACCGCCCATCGCGGTGTCGTTGAAGTCATCTCGAACCAGCTCAAGCTCTGAATTTGAGTAGCCCTTTGAGTAGTCCTTCGAACGAATATGCTTCCCTTCGCCGAGAAGCTCGTAAATATTCGCAAGGTCGTCATCTGATTGCGAGTCGCTAAGTATGTCCTTGGAGGAGGGCGACTGTGAACACTTCAAGGTAGCGAGCTCGATATCAAAATTCGGGGCTGGTTTGCGTTTGCTTGACGAATGCGTTGGGGCATCCAATTTCAGCCGTTGACCTTCAGGGAGCCCCAGCCTTCGATTGACATCAGCACCTTTATGAAGGGAGTCAAGCTGCTCAATAGCTGGGTTGCACTTGGCTGTCTTTTGTCGATTGGGGATTGGGACGGCGCCAAGCGGTACGGTAACTCGACTTTTGGAATCAGTAGATGATGAGTCGTCAGCTTTCTTAAAACTCGGCAAATGGACGGGCTTTGCGTTCTTTCTTGGGACACGAGAAGGTTCCGTGAGTCCGTCACGGCAACTATCGCGCACTTCTCGTCAGCAGGAAACTAATTATTCAAGGCAGGAAATAAATCTAGACGTTTGTGTGTCGAAACTCACCAAAAGTGACGGCAAGCAGATTTGTCCTTGCAGGTATGATTACAGCTGAGATGTTATGTCGATATTCAGCACGCAGATAACAATCAAAACGACTCACTCGTATTTCCCGTCCGAGCGTTTTTTAGGCTGTGTGTCCCCCATGGGCGTATTGACCATTCTTGAACTCTCCCCATTCACTGCAGGGTGTGAGACTGTCTTCTTTTTGTGAGGGTTGGCATTCTTTTGTGCTGATGTGGTGCTTTGAAGCGGGCTACGGGATCGAGTGAGATCCTTTACTGGGATATTCAGCTCGTCGTCGTCGTCAGGTCCCATATCCCAGAAGTCGGCAACATCTTCGAGCCCTTCCAGGTCCATTTCCTTCGAGAAGTGAGCTCACGCAAGGCAGTCTGCATTTTGCTTACCAAAGAAGTCAATGGGCGAGTATCAAGGGTTGGGTACTTGTTTGTGGGTAAGGAAGGCTTGAAGCATTCAGTTACTGCGACCCCAGCGATCTTATCCTAATTGTTTGAATTAGCCAATATGCCCCGCCATAGGACTACTTCTGGCTGACTGAAGAAATTGAAACGCTAATGGTCTGACTCGGTCTGGTAAGCTGCGCGTGGATCACAAAAGATTTCCTTTCCCTCAGCGATTTCGTCCTAAGAAATTGAATTCAGTAACGCTCCGTATTAATGGTGTAAAACTCACGAGATACGTCGAAAGTCGATGAAAACGAAGTCGGAGGTAATCGTAAGAAGAGTCGTCATATCAAAACCGCCCCTCTTCTGTTTCTTGGATCCAGTAGAAGCTTTCTTGTCCAAGAGGAGGCCACATTCAACAGAGAGTTCGACATCCACTGGCGATTTCCCATCGCTAGGCGAAACCTTGACTTCCGTCAGGGCGAGGATATACTTCGGTAGCTCGTTAGCAGCCACCAAAACTTCAGACCCAAAGGGAGATCTGCGGTTCAGGAGCTAGCCGAAGTTAGCTTGTTATAGGGTTTCCCAGTTACGAGAACTCACCTCTTCGAGTCTCAATGGGCTGGTACTAAGTAGCTTCGGAATCGAGGAGATATGATTCTCGGCCAATATCTGCTCTTGTGCATGTAGCCCGTTTAACGTGAGTCATTTCAAATCTCTACCTTGATTCTGCAAGACCATTGTCAGTAGATCGCATGGAAGGGCAAGGTGGTCCACTGACGATTTTTCACCGATATGTTCTAGTTGTCTCAGGACAATCGGTCTATCTTCCCATGCTTTGGCACGAAGACAACGCGCTCTAGACAGTTCTTTTCAGCCACGGAAGGATCCTGGTCCCAGCAGACGTACATTTCCAGTCCGTGCTTAACTTGCGCTCCATTTTTCTTTATGATGGCGACTTCCGTAACCGCTGGGGTGTTCAAGTTGAAGGATTAATGCGCTTTAGAGGGGTGACTAGCATACCTGTAGCAATCCGGGTAACGTGACGAAAAACGGAGAGTGCTTCAAGACATGGTTGACTTTCTCCGCTCCTGTATTCGGCACTATTCAAGGGCAAACCACCTAAAACTGCCTTCAAAGACGTCATTTGAAACACAGGCAGGTATGAACACAAAAGCTACCTGCATAAGCAAGAACACTTTGTCACTCGTGCCTTGAACTTTTTTAACCGCGAACCGAATGTCATCATGACGCCTAATTTTCTCGTATATCTGAAAATAGTGGACCTCAGCAATAATATCTCTGCTTCATGTTCCTTACCTGCTTTTCGCCGCTTCGCAATTTGAGGTCGGACAATCTGCATAAAACAGTTCGTGTCGTGAGTCAAACTAACTGTTAAAACTTACTCCTCTGAAGCGGATATAATCTCAAGCTGTCATCATGTCTCCATTAGATCATCGTTGGTGATAAGACCATTAGCTCACAATCTCGCGTATTGATGCAGTTGGAGAAAGGTCCAAGATTGCCTTCATCTATACATCATCAGGGACGTGCTGTTAAATGGCGCAAAAACCTCACCGTCCCACGACGGATGTAAAACTCCATAAGCTGTCAGATTCTATACGACACAGAAGATGAATCACTTCACCTTGCTCATAATATCGCCGAATTCAGTAGAACTCAGCTCTCCATCGCGCGGCGAATAGGTGACCAACTCGGTTTCCCGTAGCTGCTCGATGCTGTCCATCACAATGCTGTCCACCTTGTCCTGCCAAGACTGGTGGTCATCTTTTCCAATATCATAGTGCTGCGGATTCTTTTGCATTCGGCGATACAAGAACGAGCGGAGAAGCCACTCCTGTGCTGTCTTGACGTCGGTGATAGTTCCCAAACCAATCTCAGAGTTCAGGTGCTCGGTCAAATTCGTGTGCAGACTACTCTCCAGAGGTGTCGTCCCTTGAACAAGATCGCGATATTTACTCTCGAGTTCAGTTTCACATAAGATGATAGCGACTCCTTCAGTGTCTGAGCACAGGACGATTAGCATCAACAGAAAAAAGTGCAAATTGGAAAAATAGGTACCAAATTGTGGGCGACCCTATCGTTGCAGCATCAGGGCCAGTTGGTTAATGGGTTGTGGATTGAGTGCTGCACGTACCGCTCGTCCCATCATCTGCATTATGTCAAGATCCGAGTACTCTTTAGATTCGCCGTTCTGATATAATTTGACGCCCTTTATGACGACCAGATGGGCGGCTGAAACTTAGTATCAGTGTCGCCGACCGGATGAATACCAACGGATGGCATTTTACGCAAGTTGACTCCAACCGCTAAAGTCTTTGCGTAGCATTAGCAACACTTAATAAAGGAGAGAAATGATCCGTATTCACCGACGTAGCCAGAAGAACTCGTAGAACTTTACGCAGATACAGGTCTTCGATGGTCTTCCTGTCGTCAATAGTGAGTCCAGCATGATGCACGCCAATTCCCAAAGCAGCCAGAGCTGCAAGTGATGAGTACCAATAATATTTCCTGGCGTGCAGTGCTCACAAGCGAGATCTTTGTCATGAAATGTCTGATCCATGCTAAACATTTATGAATATCTTATCTTATTTGGTGTCTTATAACGCACTGCGAAGGCCTGCTCCACGGGAGCAGCTGGTTCGTCTTCATGCTTTCTTCATATTGTTTAGCTAATTGCCTGGCGGTTGTGATGGTTCCTACGGAATGTCTGATAGTAATAGATGTGACCAGTAATTGCGATGTCGTACCTTTTCTTGTCGGACAGAAGACGAGAATTGGTTTGTCAATGGCGTGTTGTTGTAAAACGGCGAATAGGCGGGCATCAAGGGTATGCGCATATGCAAAGTCATTCTGACCTCTCGGCTTGTCAACGCCATAAACAAACCGACTAAGTCTACAGGGTCGATATTCGTCGCCAAACTGTATTGCCCATTAGCACAAGCTACAACTAGGACCGAGCAAGCCTCGACTTAATTACCTGAAATATTTGACCGGGATGGTCGCTAGACCCATGATTGCTCCCAATCCAGCTCGCAACATCTTCAATGTTTGGGACTGTTGCAGATACGAGAAGGAACCTAACATCGGATCCTCTTGCCTTCATACGAGAGACGACTACTTCTAGCGTGCTGCCGCGAGATTCGTTGAGAATGTGAACCTGACCAGCCGTTGAATGGTTTATAGCAGGATCATCATTAACAATAGTCTTACCTCGTCTAGAAGAAAAAGTCTGATCTGAGATAATATTCGACTATGGTCATCCCTGAGACGAGTGTGAGCGTAGGCTGCTATCACAACAAAAAATGTCTACCAATTCCTAGTGAGACTGTCCCACTTCTCGGCCTGAAAAAATGTAAGCTGTGTCATCAAAACATCGGCAGACCGGGAACGTGCCGTGGTAACACTTTTGTGGATAAAGTTACGCATCAGATTTCATCAAACACTGTGATGACCAATCTTACATGATTCTAGCGTTCTTAGCGTCACCCCATACGCCCTTGTCGAAAACCACAGTGTCACCCGTGAGCTCGCAAGCTAGCTCTCATAGTGAAAATCATATCTGAAATTTAATACATTACATACTGTGTATCCCGAGACTGCCGAATTTGGAGGTCCATTCCTTGTATTTTTCCGTACAGAGGGCCTGCATTAACATGAAAAACGACCTGGAGCAGGAGCAACATAACTTTACCTTAGTTGGGGCAACATAGACGCATTTGGCTACTTGACTTGTGCTCGAATGGTCGGTGATCATGCGGATGATACCCAGTTCAAAAAGAACAGTCTTGCCACTTCCGGTGGGCGCTACACGCTCGCTAAGCCCGAAGTTCGTCGAAGAGAGTAGTCACCCTACCGCTGATAACCTGGATGCCGGTTTAGAGACATCTCAAGTCATGAGTATAACGCACCATATTCTCATTCGAGTGGAGTACCTAAGAACAGTCAAGTCTGAAGGCATCTGAATGAAGCCGTATAAATCTTACTGCATCAAAGCAAATTGACTGAATAGCGTTGAAAACACCAAATTTGAACACACTGCGAAACATATCCGCTACCCCACCAAGTCAAAGTCAGAGACTCAGAAAGTAGACAGCGGTAAATACACCCACGGAGCTCGGAAACAGGGCGCAACCGCACTGGTTGGGGTTTCTGTTGTGTCCGTCCAACTGGCTTATGATTATATACAGTGTCGTAATTAGACCTGAGGTTGTTTGTGGTTTGATTCCAGTTTCCAAAGTGATTTTCTCCAGAATACTGGTGCGGGCGGTCTAAAATGACTTCCATGTTGACTACTATAACGAAGGACAACAACACACGCGAAAAGACTGACGATTTCTCTGTGGAGTATCATAGTGGGCCTGACTCTGTGCCTGCACGCCATTGTAATCGGCGGGGCTTGGGGTGTATTCGGATGTAAAACTTTCATAGTCTTCCTGATGTGGTTGGACAGCATGATATACATGGCTAGCTGGTGGATGACTTGCAAAGGCACGAGCACGGTCGTTGATGCGTCCCGGCGGAGATGGGGAGGAGTCTGAAAGAGATTTCAGTATCCTCAAATGATATTTGCGCGCATACACCCACCGATTTCGTCCTCAGACCTAAAATCATCGTAATAGTGTTGGTGTCTGTCGTGTAGTACGATGTCAGCGTAAGTACCGTCGATTTGAACAGAATTAAAGGCATACTGTGGGGGTAGTGTCCCCGATTTCTGGTGAATAAGCGACCATCTGTGAGGTTGTTGCATTGCCGATAGCGATATCATTAATGTTGGTGGATAACACGAAAAGAGAGCACGACGCGTGACATGTCACGGACGCGCTTGCACGTGAGGACGAGAAATCAAATCTAGTCACGTCTGTGTCACACAACACTTTGTCTCAATCAACGTTGTAATATTTCATAGACTGTTTCTAGAACTCGCGTCTTCTCTGTTCAATACCCTGTAATACCCCCTTTTTTTCAATGGCTGATCGCCAGCTTGCCAGCAAGATTGAGGAGTACATCGAAAAGTGAGCGGCAATGTTTATTCCGTTACGATACGCTCATGTGGCTAATTTTGACGTGCAGGATCCACTATTCCGATCGCTACTCCGACGACCTATACGAATATCGTCACGTCATCCTACCGAAACCGCTACTCAAACTTGTTCCAAAAGAGTTCTTCGACGACAAAGTAGGCACCCTTCGTCTACTATCGGAAGCGGAGTGGAGAGGGATCGGCATCACTCAGAGCCTCGGCTGGGAGCACTATGAAGTACATGGCAAGTGTCAATTTTAAATGAAGGCAATGATGACGCCCCTGACAAAAAGTAATCAGCCCCAGAGCCGCATGTCCTCCTTTTTCGCCGTGCGAAGAACTATGCACCTCCCACACAGCCGCAACCCGCTCCGGCTGCGAGACAAGCCAATGCGAGGAAAAAGTAGCATGGCGTCCCACCTGGCTCTGGCATTTTGTCGTTTCGGTTGTCTTACATCGCTTTCTTTGCAGTTTTTTCAGTATTATCCAGTGCGTTTCCGATACATTGTATCCATTGTCTGCGGTGGCATTTGCGGACTTATGTCCATTTCGGTGCTACCTCTCAACCCATCAAGTAGTCTCACTTAGCACGATATTCAGGTTAATCGATGAGGCTATGGACGTGCTTATACTGCGGTATGCGGCACTTTCAGGTCTCTATTTACCTTGTGCAATTCATCATCAATCAACCTAGCGGGACAACGAGGTGGCTCAAAACTACGCTGAACGTCCCGGTACCACTTTGGTAGCTCAGTGAACTCGGCAGTCCCGTGAATGCTGGGATTCCTCACCCATACTCGCGTTCAAACGCTGCAAGGACTTTCAAGAGCCTTTTGATCTATACCACTAGTGACTGGTGCTAATGTGCTCAGCAATGGTTGACGTGCGTGCAGCTTTAAGCACATTTCTCATATTTAAACATCTTTCGCCCGAGGTATCCTTTCTGGAGCCGCACACCTTGGTGGGAGGATGTTTGGCTCTCTACGCCAGTGTTGGGGCTGTTGATAGCGAATGAACGTTCCTGAGGATAAGTCAGGGGATTCTGCCCTGCTCATATATTTAATTCGATAAGTCTCTTCTTGTAGACCGGGCCGCGTGGGCGCACCCTGTCACCAGCACTAGACGCATCACAACTCAAATTCTGACTACTCATTCATAAGTAATTTTCGTGACCTTAACATGTTCGCAACACACAGTTTCAATGGAGTTATCTATTACAATGTATACGCTGTGGAGAGCACGTATTGCACTGAAGGTCGGGACATGCTGCACGACAAGTTGTAACAGAATATTCATGTTGTAAACGATGGTACTTGTGTCAGGAATACAGTACGGAATAAAAGAAATACACGATGCACATGCCTTGATGAATTGATGCAATACAATACAATAATATTTAAATGGGGGGATATGAAATGCAGTACCACGTTGCCACCGGTGCAACGCACGCCAAGATCCTTCTAAGCTATGAATCATACTAGTATGAATTTCAATTCTTCAGTTTTGTGGCTGTCTGATAATGGCATGTCGACGATAGTAGTGAGAAATATGCTGTCTGCCGGGCATCTGAGGTCTAGGTCTCTGCTTCGAAAGACTTTGTAGAGACATGTGACAATAGGCAAAAGATTGCAGACAATAACAGAGAAGGCCATCTAGGTTATTGGCTCAGCTATGCTTCAAAAAGATTGTGGGGTATAGTGAGACTTGCCTCGAGCTGCCCTGTTAAAATCTTCAAGATGGGATCGGCCTGAATGAAAAAAACTGCGTGTGCGATGCTCAGTGACGTGGTTACGAGACTGCCGGAGAAAACTGAGAGAATTAATATCCTCTGGTTCCGTGGAAGCTTGACCTGATGCAAGATTTGAGCAGGTAAAACCACCAGTGTTATGTCAGACAAAAAGTCCGCTGAAGAGTAGTAAATCAACTGCAGCATGTATTGCATCCCCTCCTACTTACTGATGACCTGTGCGATGCCTACAGAAGACGCCAGAGAGCAACTGAGCGGAGCAATTTCTTCCCAGTCGTGGTTGCGAGCACAAAACCAGCATTTGTGGATGAGTAAAGCGATAGCAATTGCTGCAAAAGTTGCTGCCACGCAACATGCGACAATCCGTATTCTTGTGGGTGGTGACAATCTTACAATCGAACATATCATACTTAACCGAGACGCCCTAAGTCATCCACGATAATTGAAAGTCATTTTGTAAGGAAGTGGGTAACGCACCAGAGACCTATGGTGAAATTGATCATTATAAGCCAGTACGCTATAATGGGGCCATCCCTTGGCTTTGAATCTGAACAGGATGGTGAATGGTCATAAGGGAAGGAGCAGCGCATGAAGCGACATACCGACCGGTGTCCCAGAAAAAATCCAGACCGAGACCACACTGGCGATGATAGCTGCTAGCGCGGTGGCCGCCCATACATCCTCCCACCACCAGCGTCGCTGTATTATTTTATACCAGAGTCGCCAAGAGGTTACTACAATTGTGCACATATGAACCATTGTCACTGATACTTGGTATGCGTCAGCCGCTTGTCAGCATCAGTGCATGAATCGACTCTTCCCCACTCACCTCGAAGACCCACAACAGAGGGGTGGAGGGTATTAGACATGCTGGTCACCCATAAATGTAAGTGAGGCAGCGGATATCCGGTGGACCACACCGACGAAAGTCAAGACGATGTCCTGTCGATTGGGTTGGGTGACGTTGAGAGTTTGATACGCTCCATCAGAGCCCTTGGGCTTGAGACAACGCGTTTTCTATTGAGGCACGGAAGCTTTGCAATTTGCCATCATTCTGACACAAGAAACTCCAGCTAAACTCAGAGAACATCACACGGGATGTAAAACCTGATATGCTAATCAACAAACTTTGTTGGTCGAAAAGCGCTCAAAGATAGCCAATGATTGGCTTTCGGGGTTATTAGCTTGGGAAATGGCCTTGGCGAACAGGTTCCACCAATCATTTAATTGGGATTGTTGCCTTCAGTGCTCAGGAACACCTCGAAAACATCGACGTAAAAGTGAGCGAGTACCACCCGGTACCACCATGTCTTGCGGATTTGCACCTGTGCGACGAATGTTCCTGCAGGGTCATCATCGGAAAGATTCATCTCGCCCATGCAATTCCGCAAGTCGCACAGTCGCGTTGAACCTTCGTGACTGACAGCTTTGTCACACGTACTGTTGCAGCTAGAGTGAAAGAAATCGAAGAATCCCGATAAGGCTGCAATTTCAGTGGGGGTAGTAGAGAAAGCAGAATGCTAGCAACACGGTTCCCACAAACCTGACAGGATGAGCCAACTTCATGATGCTATATCAGTCACACGTAAAGTTTCGGTATCTTGCCATGATTCCCTGATGGTGCATGACAAGCAACTGGCATATAAAAGTGCACCTTTGTAGCGAGGTTGAAGCTAGCAGAAGATAGGTCGTATACCCACTAGATGCGTCTAGAGACTCTGGACTCCACCAAGTAGTACAAAACTTCTGCAACTGATCTGAAGTTTGAGTTGGTCTGCTGCATGAAGACAGCGTGAACAATATTAGTAAATGAGACTCACAACAAAGAAATTTTCGTCCTGCTCGAGTACCCGAATGCTGTTGCACGTTTTCACACCTGTAAACTCTCCTCACAACGACGGGGAGGGCCGCACAGCGGCGTCAATTGCATTTCACGTCAGGTCTTATTTTTTATGCGAGGAGGGATGTTGGCAACTTGGTAGTCTGATTTTGATTCTGAAGGCCACAATTCGACGTTCTCACGGATGGGTACCATGAGTCATACTCTCCCTTGCAGGACGGCGAGGCCAACTTCGGCGGGTGGCGGATATGGGCGGTGCTGGACTGCTCCTGACGCGAACGCGTCACACAGTGGCTTCACTGAGACTCCACCCACTCAGGCTGTGCCAGGATCTCCGGCTCTCCCAAGGAGGACCCGCGCCAGATCGCCGCCGGCAGTCGCGTCGCGTTTACACACCCGTCACTCGAGTACCGTGTCTCTACAGTCCACGCATATACTCTGCTACTGAACTATCTTGAATTTCTTCATGAAATTACTACGATACGGCAGATAATTGTTTTTTGGCATTTGCCCGAGGTAGTAGGTGAGTATCAGGTTGGGCCGACAGGCTCCACAATCTGAGTTGTTGATAACTTACCACTAAGCCGTCTCCTCGACTAGGTCATCAGCGATATCATTAATACCTGCTCCTTTCTCTACTGTTCGAAGCAGTGTTTGCTACACAGGAGTCTGGGTTCGTTCTTCCAATTCTGGAACTACGCTCCTCGAAATGCTCGGCAGTCACGGTATCATGGAAATACCGTTAAGTGCAAAACAAACCAGCGCGGGTTCCGCGGGTGTTACCAGTCAATGGAATATTGTGGCGGATAACGGGTGGGAAGCAACAATACATCAAGAAGCTCTTCCCCGTCAACGAAGGCATTGCAGACCTACTAGTCAAAGCCACAAGCAGAAAGTTTCGCATGGGTGAAGACAGGTTGGATAGTGGCGGACATGCTCATTTGTATGCAAAATTTACTCCTGAGCACAGCTGGTACAAGCACATTGTAGGTAAGTGTGTTGTGATTCTAAATCCAAATACATGGCCCGAGACTCCTAACTAGCTCGACGTTCACGGTCAGTCCATTTATCACCTAGTAAGAGGACCAAAATAAAATAACTTCTTGACAAGACAGACACAGAGGAACATTAGAGCCCTTTTGGGATTTAAGCTCAAAGATGGGCCTCCACCCGGTCTGGTGATGTCCTCGATGAAGATGTTTCGAAGAGCAGGACGTCGACTTCTGAGGAGTTGTGTCGATGGGTAAACATGATTTCTGGGTCAATCACGATGGTGAGCGCAATTGAAATTGTGAATGCTAAAACTGTTCACATCGGAATTCTCCTCATACGCTCCTCATATGCCTCACATGCACAGACGGAAAGTATAATAGAGGAGATGGGTCTGGACAGTATTATAACTTCAGTTTCATTATATCGCGGCCCACGGACATGTAAAATTGGCTCACCGACCATATGCAGGTGGTAAAGCACATTCCAATGGATGACGCGGGCGCCGGGCATGACTCTGACAAGAAGCCTGTTGCATGTGGGATTAATACCAACCATCGTGAGCCCACCCTACGCACCGTATAATAGACTCACACTGCAACAGTCAGTCAGTTGACGCTCGCAACCAATCCCACGGCTGCAAAAACATCCCAGTATTAGCTGACAGCGGTGCGTCAACGACCCCAACCTGTACACCCAGGTACCTTCTAAAGAGAGCTACGAAATTCGTAGTGACTTGTAAATTTTAGATAATTTACTCCAAGTTCGAGTGTGACGAAAATCAGCTGGGAGTGCC
The DNA here is from genome assembly GCF_016758775.1 of Suillus clintonianus. NCBI lineage: Eukaryota > Fungi > Basidiomycota > Agaricomycetes > Boletales > Suillaceae > Suillus > Suillus clintonianus. The sequence continues at coordinate 1,406,854 of NW_024539225.1, forward strand.
ACCTTTGAGTCTAAATTGTTCGTTCATTATTCGTAAAGGAGGTCGAGGGCAGTCTAAAAGTGCATCTGGCTAAGCGAATGAGCTACACTAAACCAGGAGAATCAGGAGAATCTGAACCCTGAACCTGAAGCCGAGTGTCCGCCAAGACCACAACGTCATTCTAATAAATACACTTGATTTTAATGCCACCTTGCGGGGTAACCGTCCCGAGTCTCCTTTTCTCGCTTGTGCCGTCAGATCCATCATGAAGAGCGGTATTGGCGATCCTTGCATGAGTGACTGTGAATTGCACAGTGTCGATAATCAGAACGTCGTAGCGCATGATAGGTGACGAAGACGCACATTAACGATCAAAGCGGGGGACAGGGAAAGAATGGTACCCTAAATCGAGATGTGATCGCAGTCGTGTTTTCCAGCGGCTGGGCCAGTAAGCGTGGATTCCCCAGGGCATGTCCAGCTGTTGGTTTGGTTTGTACTGACGAACGTCGTGAAGAGCATACTTTGTGGTGTTGATGACCAACGCCCACAATCAGGGTCAAGGTCTTCGCGCCGGAAGACTTTATATATGCAGGTTACAATAACCAGCAAGTTGCACACAATCAAGGAAAGCGCAAGCTGAACGATTACTCGTCATAAATTTACGCGCTTAGCATGTGAGAAAATGACAAACCTCAACTTGAGCAGTGATACTTTGCATGTACACGTCCGTCTGTAGAACAAATATGACATGTATAATGCTGGCCAAAGAAACGACGATGCTGGTGGAGAACACAGAGATAATGAGGATCCGTTGGCCCTTGGGTAAATGAATCTCCCGAAGCAGTCGGATTGGCATTAACACCAGGGCGATATCAGATATGGCGTCAGCTTTGAAATGAACATATGAGCCCAGGAATACTACGCACACGAGGGAGTTATAGACTTACTCGCAAACTGGGTTGCAGCCACAGAACTCCCCAGTACACAGTCAATTCTTTCCGAGTTGAAGTTGTGGGCACAAATATAGGTCTTTTGTACAAGCATCATCACACACAGTGCGGCGAATATGACAGCAGCCCATTGTGCTATCTTTCGCATGCAGTCTGCTCGTGGTGCAAGACGGATGATAGAAAACACAATACTAAGGCGAGCAAGCCACAAAGAGGTTGTGAAGCAGAATATCATGCTCCATCTTGCCGCGATACGGACTTGATCTGTCTCAATAACGGCTGGGTATCATAGTAAGCTTCGCCCGTTATTCAAATTTAAGATACAGACTGTGAGGAGCCATCACAAGCCACACAGATACCTTGCAACTGATTTGAGTCTTTTGGGTGCCAACAAAGATCAAACGCTAACCAAGGAGATGGCGCCTGTAATTATGGCAGCTGCAGTGAGCGCATCGTCCCACCACAATTGATGTCTCGATCGCCTATAGGCCAGCCGAAACATGGTTATGATGATAGCCAGGCCATGGAAGGTTGTCACTGTGGCTATACGCAACGCAGGATTAAGACCAGTCAATATGATGCTTGTACAATGCTCACTGACCTTGTAAAGCGGTGAGCGATGGATGAAGTTGAGTCATAAGCTGAACCTAGTCCCAGGAAGCCTGGTATTAGTCCTATCCATCTTCGAGTGTGCGTGTGCGTGTGGGACTATGCAAGCCCGCCATTTCGAGGAGATCTTTCCCTTGGTTCAGAATATTTGGGCGATTCGGTCATAGATCAAAGTAGCCACCATATGCATACCGGCTATATGAGAAGCCTGGGAACGGTTAGCATTGAAAATAAGTCAGATATGATATTTGTCACAAGAAACTCTGTCGTAGAATCGGCGCCAAACATACTTCAGCCTGCAGCATTCACGTCCGAGAAACCTCCCGCAGTGTCAGAATCCCACGAAAAGCAGCAAAGACATATTAATTACTACATGATAAGAAAGTAAATGAGTAACATAGATAACACCCCTAAAGCTTGGCGAGCGGCAAGTCTCCCCATTCTACCAAGGGCTCCGGAAGCTCTGTAACTTCAAGGGTGGCTTTGAAGTCTTGAACGTTTTCAATGAAGGTCACCCCTGCGGTCCGAACGTCGCATACTTCTTCATCGACTGGGTACTGCGTCATCAACCCGGGGATTTTCATCATCAACTCCTCATAATTATCGACACCGCTGAGCGCGTCTTGCCAGTATTTTGCAAAGTGTGTCGCAAGAGGATTCTCGTCAGCCAGTTCCTCCTTCCACCCTGAAGTCTCGACGAATGTAGTTGAAGCTCTGACCAAAGCTTCAAAGGCATTGGCAGCGGTGGCGCTGATCCGCGGGGGCCGCGGCTTCCGGGACTGTAATTGGACGGAAAGTTTGGACCTTTTGACTCCCAAGGGATGAACACGAGAGACAAAGAGATCCAGGACGTCGTCCTTAGTAATGTCTGTCAGCAGGTCCGAATCATTGTAGCCTAGTATCTATGTTAGCTGGAAGCAGCAAAAGACGAAAAACAAATCAAACACACGTCTCAGGAAGTCCAGGTACCCTGAATCTATGTGCTCCCAGAATTTCGAGCGCTCTTTCTTCAAGTCCTTAACAACTTCAGTCCACTTTTGCTGTAGGCCAGTCTTGAACTGCTGGAAATCAATAGGTTCCATGTCTTCGATCTTACTCTTCATCAAGTCCAGGAATGCTTCCACTCTCTGCTCCAGGTAGGCGGGGTTCCGTTCACTTTGCACCACCAGTCGCAACCCCAGACGCGATGCACCAGACAGTTGCAGTTCTGAACAAAAGACAATGTAACCAAGTTGTTCCTTTGTCCGAAGAATGTCGAAAGCCGGCTCCGACATCATATGTATGAGGAGCAAGCTGGTCGCACGCAAGCGGGCATCGGTAGAACTTCCGAGTTGAAGATAATAAGTCAGAGACGAATTGGGATCGTTGGAGTTAGGTATATGTGACTTCCAAATAAAATTGGAGCCTGTCAAAGTCAAGGTCAATCGCATCCTGGCCGCATAATGGGTTGGACATACCTTCTGGCAGGATGAGGGCTCGTTGAGCGGTCTCGTCGGCTGGTATCGAAGAGGCGTTTAAAATGTTCTCTACCATCTCTGATAAACTAATAGCTTCCTAAACTCAATTCCGATTACGATCAACTCGATTGCTAGCCAGTAAAAATGCGTACGTCTTTGTGCATGTTGCCGGTTACTAACATCTCAATGCTCAGGCGCGCCAAGAAGTCGTCGATGTGTCTCTGCAACTCCTCCTGCGTGACGCCTATCATAATTGGGGAGTTATGTCGGCGCTCCTTAAAATTGCAATAATGACTCACTGGAGACCTCTTGCAACTTTTCTGCGATATTCCAAGTGTGATGAGTGAGCATGTATTGCGTATAATAGTCCGATAGTCGGTAACCCTGGTCCATGAAGAAATTTTCCCAGTCGCGCTTAACCTGGTTAGTCAAAGTAAGCCCACTTGCATCGAAGAAATATAACATGAAGTAATAACTTTTTCTTTGATGACTACCAATCTGTCCTCGCGAACTTGTAGATTTCTCACAGTCTCCAAAACGCGACGAGCGAGGATAGGCAACTTGTCGTTGTACCCATCCAGAGTGATCATCAGTCCGAGGCGGTGTGAGCCACTGTTGAAGACAAGTCCTGCGAGTTCTGCGTCATATGCAAATTCTTGCAGCGAATCATTTACAAGGTCAGCAAAAAGCCTTGTTCAAAATTGTTATCATCAGACCAAACAGGCAGATTGCAAAGCAACTCACCGTGTCATGGTGTCAGCGCGCGGAGATGAGCCTGCAATCGGACTACGTTGAAAATCAGCCCACAGCCCCAGAATTGTGGTGAGACAAAGTGCACACCTACGAAGTTCCAGTGCGAGCGACGCCTTTGGAAGCCAGAATTGGTCATCTTTCTTGTGCCACACGGATCCCATTGGTGTTTGTTTGATAAGGTAAGGACGTTTAGCGGGCTGTAAAATATCAACCGTGGTCAGACAGTCAGGGACATCGGTATGTGTAGCTATAGCCTACCTCAAGGACATCGCGTTTCTCCACTTCTAAGTTGGCGGGTATGAATTCGTTCGGACCTGGGAGGTACAGCTCCGGGATATCATTGGGTCCCTCAGCCTAGCCACCGATTTGTCAACAAGTCTGATGAATGCCACAGTGGGACCTGACTCGCCTGTTCAACAAACGACGGGTCCCATCGCTCTACTCTGTACCCTGTACCATACCATTTTTCATGCTCCCAATGTTCATTCTTTGAAATGCGTTCGTGTTCCTCTTTCTTCGCCATGAGTACTGCCCTGCCCTTTGTGACACGCATGCCTTCCAAGATCTCACGAACTTCTCGCTCTCCGTCTTCGGAATTCCAGTCAGACGGAACGGCCACCTCGCTGAGTATTGATTCAGGGGGGACAGGCTTGCCCAGCCTCTCGGAAAGCGAAACCGCATAGCTCTCCGCATTCTGCTTCTCGGAAAATTGGAATCTCGTGCGCGCGATCTTGACAAGCTCCGATTGGTACCACTTTGGGAATGCAGAAGACTGCAAGAGAGAAATGTATTTGAATGTCGCAAGCGCCACCGATTGGTAATTCTCAAAGCCGAGCTTCGTCAGATGAATAGTGAATTTGAACATTTCGAAGCCTCGTGCGAGGGGTTGAGGACCCGAGCTGAGCGACGTCACCCACCCCTTATTTTTGAGGTACGAAAAAAGTGAACCAGGACCCTCATGACCAGTAAAGTGTGCAATAAAATGTGCAGGCTTGTACCGCCAAAGGGGCCACTGCCACGCTAGAGGAAATGAGATCTCAATAGCATGGAAGGCTTTGACAGTTTGAACGGAAACCAAGGTCTAATGAACTATGTCAACAAATCACACCATCAGCAATAAGACGTGAACTTACTCCCATTTCGTTCGGGCCAAATGGATGGTCAGGAATTACGGGTAATGGATCTTGCTCTCGGTTCTTGATGGGTGTAAACAAGGTCGAGACCATGTCAGCTAACTCGTCGAGTGGCTCTGCAGTCGAGGTGACAAAGTATTGACCCGCAACAGAAACGGCGACGTACCTTTCCCAACAACACAAAGTCGCATTCTGCCTGCACAATATTCTTTATTCCACCACTCAACTAACCGTCTGCGGGTCTCACGCCCGATGACACCGCCGTCTGGTTCGTTCTCGCTGCTCACAGATGTATTAGACGGGACTGGCGATGGAATACGTGAAGGGAGCGGTGAGGATGCTAAACTTCCATCAGATGATACTGGTGATGCTGGTACACTCTCATCCGCAGCAGCATGTATCCCATTCTTTGTCCCATTCCCGTTTAGCTTACTCGCCACCTTGAATGTTCTCCCGGCAGCACTTAACGTCTCGCGATTCCCACTGCCGAACTTGCTCCACGGATGACCTTCCTTGGTAAGGTATTTGTTCAGCTGGAAGACGCGCCATGGGTCCGCCTGATGATTCTTAGAATGCTCCGAGTCCACTGCATTCATCTCCCGCGTAGTACATGAGGGCGCGAAGAGAGGACAGTGGAAAAACGCGGAGAAACGTGTTAAAGCTCCGGGGAGGCCTGAGGTAGCAACACGGAAAAAGTAGTTGGTATTGGCCGGTGCTGTATATGCATTTGAATGGCCGTTGTTCTTGGAAAGATACTGAATTCAGAGTAAGTCGGCTAGATGGCAAAGGGTAGCCTGCGATACGCACTTCGGAGTACTCGTTTTCTTTCGGAAATTGTTCGGTGCCCTATACCAAATGTTGTTCAGACAGTACTTGTGACACTGTGGAGAGGCTCATACCATGAATAACAAGTGCTCGCAAAAGTGAGCAAGGCCGGGAATGTCGTCCTATAAACACACAGTTTCTTGTTAGTAAGGGTTCCGATCTCCGTCACTGCGCAACAACTAATGATGCTAAACTAGCCTCTCTTCATACCCGTCCTTCAGACTGCAGACGCACAACCCGATGTTTTCAAACCTCCGAAAAATGGACTCACTGGGTCCGACAGGTGACCAACTGCCACGTTTAAGCTTGCGGCAGCAATATCAGCCTTGGCATCGTGAACCAACACGGCCAAGAGACCATTTTCGAGCTTAATCAATCTGTAGTCGCGCTCGTCAAGCTGAGACTTCTCTATTGGTTTAGTGAAAAGGGTGTAAGCAGGAACGTTGGCGCGTTTCTCAACCCTCTGCCAATCATGTGCAAGCATAGCGAGAGTGCGGTGACGATGGGGGGTTTGCAGGAATATGGAAGGAATGCGAGGTGAATAAATACGAAAATGCAATAGTGGAAGCATCAAGCGTGACTATGGTGTCATGAAAGCAACGGGGACCTATTACCAATATGGTAAACAAAGAGAACCATCTCAGTCCGGAAGCTTTGAGTGGCCACGTCACGTTAGTACTAGTACTAGGCTTTGTTAATTTTGCGCTTGGTCGCAGATAACTCGTTTCCTCTGCTATGGCTTTCAAATTCATACACAGCGACTGCGGAACACTGACCACCACAAAGAGAAGAGCTTCGCAACTTCCGAAGAGAAAAGTTAGGGGCCCTGAATCCTTTTGGCTGATACCCTCCCAGTTTCATAACCTTGAGGGTACGTATACCAGAATGGCATGCCGCAAGTACTAGTACTATTCACGTGATGCAGGTATAAGCAGCGCTGAGCTCGCTGCCGAACATACATAGTACTTAGTACTATCATGGATGTTATAGCTAGCAATTACGGTACATAGAGTGAAAGCGAGAGGTTTGGCGCATACCATGTCGTGTAGCCTTGTAAGCTTCGTGAAACGGTAAAGTTTGATAGTATCGCCCAGTGCGGAGACCTAGCGCTAAACTGCTTGATTGAAAATTTGAAACCAGCTATCTCGAAGCTTTTTCGTGAATTAAGGGACAGTATAAAACCAATGGTATCGAGTTTGAGAAGGTCGGGGTTCATAGATCTGATGGAAAAATAGAAAACAGCTCATATAGCTTATCTTGCGTACCTTCCCTCAAGTTTTCGTTGTCGCAAACGTTCAACGACATTGTTTTTCTTCAAGTGAAGTTACTGCAAGATAGCACCATTACACACCAATCCGTACATTCAAAACATGTTTTGTGCCGAACACTGGAGGTAACTGTACGAAATTGTGCATTAGGTGAATAATGTGCAAATCAAATTAATAGTATATCCCGCGGACGCAACAGTGATATGCCGATTGTCGATCTGGGTCATGGCCTGCGCCCCATGGCAAACACTGTAGCTCCGCACCTGCCATGCGGAGCTATGTGGAGACGAATTCCGCTGGCTTGTAGTATCGAAATTTCACGCGGCCCGCGGGGGGAAGGAAGACAGATTGCGTGCTTGAATATCGCGTTTCGTATGTCAGGCAGGTCACAGGTGTGCCAAGGGATCTTCGCTTGCACTTTCATGGTCGATGGAAGGTTTGATGATGCCGGACCTGCAAGCGAAGTCGAAGACCAGCATTTGGAAATTCGGAATCATCGTGAGCAAGCCGCGGCCAGAGGGGACGGAGATCGTGCCGAGGCTCTTCAAGCCTATCGGAGTGAGTTTGTTGCACCTTTACCAAAGCATCAACGTTGCACCAAATCCAAGTCCCGTAGGCAAAACCAAGCAAAGGGATATTAGTATGCTGGCAATGAACTTCGAGCGCGACCGAAATGAGAACTTATTAGATATATATGGCCAGCTTATCCGCTTCCCAGCAGATTTTTTCCTGTTCGCAAGCGACTTGCAAGGGATCCGATGCGGCAAGAGTTAGGCTTGGGATAATATAGTGTGCCATTCAGTGCTCTGCTGGTCGCCGAACGTTCACTTTGAAAAGTTAGTGAACATCTCTACAATGTGTTTGCGGCACCAAGAATCCAAGGGAAAACATTATATAATCACATCTGATTGGCTAAGGCCTGCCCAAGCTAGAACTTATCAGATTTTTGAACCGAAAGACAGAGTTTCTCGTCCAAGATCTGAGCCAACCACCTGCGGACCTTCTGGGTTGTCAATACCATCGGTATTCAAAGTCCAACAGTTCGTTAACTCGTTCTCAGCATCTAAGCCTTGGATGGCTGTTTGGTAGAAGAATCTCAGCCAGGCTTGAGCACGAGAGAAACCAAAGAGATCTTTGATAGGAATTTGTCTGACTGAAGGATTAGCAACCTTATAGTCAGGCTGGTTACTAGACTCGTATACTAACCAGTCTGACTATAGCGTCAATTTGAGATAGTGAGAATTTTTTGACGTAGTCAGACTGGTCGGTTCAACTCGGAGTGATTTGGCAGGCGAAGCGAGGAGTTTGAAATTTGGCAGATGCCGGTCGTGCCGAAGCCTTTGGGTAGTCATAGTATTTGGACAGTGTTAGCCATACAAAGTTCCATCATTCGCATCGTTCAAAGCATCGTATGCCTTAGCTAACTGATTATAGCGCATCTAGGAGCAGTATTAAATGTTGATTAGGACAATCAAATGATACCTTTTCATGCATTATACCCACCCATGATGCAGCCTGAACATTTGGCTTGGATGGTCAATCCTTCCAGCCTGGACGAGGAAGGAAAGATTCTCGCTGTCCTCAAGATACTTTGTGGATTGCGGATGACGGTCATGGACCTCATGCTGTACTCGATCTCGCAAAGACCTCCATGGCAACTTGGAGGGAAGGTTTTTTTCGGAGCAAGGCACTTGTACAATTTCTTGGGCGCCGACGAGCGAGCGAGCGAGCACCTCCGTGTCAGTTTACGACCCCTTGCTATTCCAATGGTTGTTCGTCGCCGCTGCGCCCTGAGCGGGGCCATCTGGCTTTCTGTAACAAACCTTATAGTCAGGCTGGTTACACTATATAAGGAATATACAAGGACTCATGGCACCCGACACGTTGACGATCGACTGAACGTTGCCGACGGTCATCGATTTTTTACATCCTTTGCGTTCAGTGTTCACTGAACGAATACTGCCATTATCCACAGGCAAACCGAATGGAAGGAAGGCGCTGACGGCCCGGCCACTGTCTACGAAGGAGAGATTGCGGGAGTGATACTTGCCAAGGGCGCCGCAACTGCCAGTTGACAAGGGAGGCGAGAGTCAGGTCAGTGACATCCTGTACAACCAGCCAGCGATACTACAGGCAATTCATCAAACTCGCCCAATATATGATGTTCGATCACTATAACGAGACACTGTCGAGGGCGCTCATTACAAAATGTACATCAATTTGGTCAACACAATCCCTACCATCAGATGCACACCGGGAACAAACCGACGGACGAAGAGACCTGTACGCGGACCTGCGCGGACTTATCAGCGAAGCGGGATCTGCATACTTAAAGTGTTGCGCAAATCTCCCCCCAGCAGTTCTAGCGAACTTGAAGCTCCCCGTGACCCCGTCAGCAGATCGGCGGTGATGCAACGACTATACGCCGAGATAAAACCAGAAGCCAAAGAAATCTTCGAATTGGCATCAACATCATGATGCTAACTTGAAGAACAACAAGAGCACAAGTTTCAAAGGCCCATCTCAGAACTCCCGCAACACCACGAGGCCAGCCTTCCTATCCAGTCGAGAACGGGCTACACTCATCTTAACAGTACAAAGACAACGCAGCCGCGGACTTCACATTAAGCATGTCATGACGGCGTACCAAGAGGTAATCGCGCTCAGGCTCAAACAGACGCGCTCTGCGCTACTGACGCCAAACAGTTTCGCGCCCTACTCAACAATCTGGAATTCGTCTTCCTACCATCGCAGAGATCAAAAGATTAGAGAGAAACTTCGGCGACGTCACTGCACCAGAACCTAATTACAGGCTAGACTTCCAACTTTGTAGCGCATGAAACTTCTGTGCGTATTGGTATACCCCACCCAGCATCTCGTCCCGTGCTATCACACATGCAGCCTTTTCCACACCAGCTACCTAGTAACCTACCAGCTTTCTTCAAAGTCCTTCGTACTCAAAGTCTCAAGCACAAGACCACAATAAACGGTGAAACAGTACGTACGACACTAGACCCATTCGAGACAAGTATTAATTGATTCATGAGCTACTAGCGCGTCATTCCAGATATTATTTACATAATGCACTAGCCGCCAATCACCGTCGATCAACTGCGTCATGACTCATGACAGCAGATTTTTTCCATCTCGCCCGCAGTGCCATCAAATCCTCTCATCATCCACAACGCACGACAGAGGCAACTGCGTTTGCTGCGTGGGGCTGGGAAATACATAACCGATTCTAATAGCAACGATGGGTTGAGATGGAAAATGATAGAAGTTCCGCGTTCATGAATCGCTCCCGCTCCCAATTTCGGGTGAAATAGGTGAAATATCCAAGGGTGATTGTGCGGACATGCTGCGATTGGTGCTCGCAGTTCCAACGTTCCTTGGTGATAGAGTTCTGTTCAATGGAAATGTCGGGGATAATTCGGGATAATCGTTTCATCCTAATAAGTTGAAACTTTGATCTTGGCGTAGGCGTATTGACAAATTTTGCCTATAAGGATACAATAATCTCTCTCTGCACGGCGCACGCCCCCTAGTAAGTACGCTTCCATTTTGTGACTATCATAATCACTAATCTAAGCTGAAATAAAGCTGAGTTTTTAGCCTAAGCCTTCTGCAGCGGCGACGAATCGTAAATAATGCATGTCGCTGGCTGTCAGTAGCACTCCATTGTTGCCGAACGTTGTTCGGTTCTCTTATACTTATATATTTCTCAGCGGAGCGCGTTTGGTCCTCTGTCCTCAGCCTTCGACCAGCATCTGAGCATCTATAGTTGACGCGAAAGACGTGAAATGGGTTTCTCCTCCGGCGTGTCCAACTTTTTCTATGATGTTAAAATCATGTCTTGGGATGTCATCCTCACACTCCTCAACGTCGTGGGGAAAAAGCATCACATCGGTGATGTCACCCCCGAGGGCCACCCAGGCTATGGAGGGTACTGGCCCGAATTTAGGCCTCCCCAGGAGACCGACTCTCGCTGCTCGTGCCCAGGACTCAATGCACTTGCCAACCACGGTTAGTGATTCTGCAAATTCTGATGACTCACGGTGACGGTGTGGCCTGACGACATTGAAATGTAGGCATCATCTCGCACAGCGGCCGTGGGATATCATTCGTCGAACTGGATCGTCATGTCCGGGCAACCTACAACATCAGTTCTACCTTATCCTCATTTGTGCCGCACTATGCTGCTCGCATGCTTAAGAGAAGCTACAAGGATGATACCTTTGATTTAGAAGAACTCGACCTGCATAATGGTATTGAGCACGACGCGTCTCTCTTACGTGAGTAATTTGATAGGGCTCTTTGTGTGTATGTCGAATAATTTGTCTTCAGGCCTAGACGCTGCTTTCCAACCAAACCAATCGACGAAACACGTACCTTACATCGAAGAGCTACTCGCGGCAGCTTCCGGCAAGGACAAGGACGGCAATGTTGTGATTACTACCAAGGACCTCTCCAAGTTGCTGGGCAAGCGTCGTGCAGTGGCGCGTGCAGTAAACCAGGAGTTCTCGCTGAAATCTTTCCACAAGTTATTTGGTTGCGCAAAGTATTTCATTTCATCATCCGTTTCCAAACACAATCCTGACCGTTCCGTTAGTGCCTCGCTGTTGCTCTCAACCTTTGGAGGTCGTGTGGATCACCTGCAGAGTTTTCTTCTTGATGAGCGATTCCCAGAGGGCTGGGAGTCGCACGTCCGCCAACCCAGGGGACTGACGCTTGTAAACTTCAACAAGCTTGCACTGTCAATTGAATTCGGTGTGCGCGAGAAGGATTGGAAGCAAGTAGCACAGGAAGCTGCAGCACATCATGAAGTTACTCCTGCTTAAAATGATGTCCCAAAGCAGATAGTACTGAAATTCGCCTAGCCACCATCCACATCCACATATCTGCTTCACTTTATGACTATGGCACCTACGTACTACATACTGACGACTATTACGATTTTTCCATTGCCTGTTGAACTCGTTTCACTCGTCTTTGATACACAAATTATACATTGATAATGAAACTGATAAAAGGCTGCTCGCCCGAGCTACACTTGGGAGGAAGGAACTCAACTTGCCTTCAAGCTTCAAGTAGCGTTGATAGTACTTGGTGACTTCAAGTTCGACCCGGTTCCTTGCTAGAATGAGGCTGATGAGCTCGCGTGTGTCAAACAAACGGCCCGCGTTCCGCGTCGGCGCCAGCTGCAGAGGGGAGAGTCACGAATCGAGGTAGTCTACACGTCACATCGGCATAAAAGACGGAACCTTGAACTGTGTCTGCTCCGAGGCCGAGCTTGCCTAGAGGCTTCCGTGAGTGTCGTCCATAAAAGTGATTGTAGGTGATTGTTGTGTATGACTTGGAATCAAATTGAGATTTTTGCCCTTTTTGTGTATAACCGGCAACGCGTCTGTGGCAACTGAACGCGCCTTTCCCGCTGACTGATCCGTTTTTTGTTCTCCATTTCTTGCACAGCAACAAAACCGGCTTGCAGGCCTCTAGGCTACCTGTTCAGGCCTCTTTGCGCGCTATATAAGACAGCAGATCCTGTCTTTGGTTCACTTTTCCGCTTCTTAGGCTTCACCAGGCGCTATTGACATCAAAACACGCTCATCAACCATCATATCGCGCTACATTGCCAGAAAGACACGCGAATACCATGTATACGTCCGCGCAATCGCGACATGCGCGTGCAATCAGTCCACCGCTCTCCGCGAATACATCGTCTCATACATTCACGGCGACTGCCCAACAATCAAAGTTGAACGTCGTGACACGTCTTGCTATCGAAGGCAAAGCGAAGCAGGGTCAAGATGGCATTGCAATCAAGATGTATCTCAAGGTATGTTCATCGCAGTCAATTAAAACGAGTGGGCTGAAGACGATCAATAGCTTTCAATACCTATGGACGCTGTTTCTCCTGGTTCCACATTACCATTATTTCCCGGTAAGCGTTCATCGTCGGTTTTCTGTTCATCCTATTCACCTCACTATCTAAGAGGGAAACCTGAAGATGTTGGGCTCGGAAGTCCACCCAACCGACACTAACTCTGCTCCTTATAATTTTTCCTCTACGACCTCTCCGTTACTGAACAACACTGCACGCGCTCTCAATCTACCGGCACGCTCTCAAAAGTCTTATCTCTCGGTTTTTGGTCTGCCAACGTCCAGTGCTTCTGTCATGAGTCCTGCTTCCCGTGCATCATCTTCTACATCGACATCTCACGTCACTGCAATCCCGCCTCTGGACGACAAGTACACTGGTCACATCCTTGTCAGCGGGTACAACATCTCCTACGTCCTGCCCAAGGAATTCCCACCACGGTTTGGTGAAGACAGCGCAATCAGGGTTTCGACATTCTCTGCCGCAAAGATGCGTCGAGGCTCCGTAGGAGAGCGTAATAACATGCATTTCATGGCTGGTCTAGATCTCTGGGTTCCTTATATTTGTCGTCCCCCGAAGGCCCCTTTCCTCGTATGTCGTTTTATTTCATGGAGTGTATTTTCATCTTATCAGTACTTCGTAAATACAGATATCTATCCCCATTCCGCGTTGTTTGTCCAACAATGTTAGGCTTCGCATTTTCCCTCCGAGCTCTACAACAACGTCCGCCTCCTTTGCCTCTCTTTCTTCTGCAGAAGAGGATCCCGGCGCATGGGAGCTCACGTCTGAGCCTCACGTCACACGAACGACAAGTCGCCCTTCGCGATCAGGGTCCTACGCAGACATGGCAGATGATGAATCGTCTGACTCTTCCGCTTATACAGACCGAGGCTCTGGCGGTATTGCTATCCTGGGCACATTCCCCTCCGCCGATCGTCTTCGTGTTCGTTGGGCAGCACCCATGAAGACCATAGACAGCAAAGATGGCCGGCGGCGCGTAGGAGTAAAGGAGGTGAAGGGTGAAATGACGTGTCATGTTCTTGGAAAAGACACAGACCCCAAGAGTGGAAGGGAAGGGATCTTGATGAGACTGGAGTACAAGGGAACGGCAAAAGGTGTTTGGTTTCCTGGTGTGGCAACGATGCTGGGTATGGATGTGGGGCTGGAGGCGCGAGGATCCGACGTCATTTGGGCTCCTGCAGAAGAGCCGACATGGACTGTCGCGGGAGGTACCGGTTATACGGGCTTCGACATCAATCCCCCGTCGACACCGGTCTCGAGACAAGCTTCGTTGGAATTCCCTCAGACGTCGCCATTGGAATTTGCGTCAAATTCGCGCCTTCAAGCGCCTGCGCCTGCAACACGACATGACTCGAGTTCTTCGGCCGGCTCGACTTCATCCTTATTGCGTGCGCCTCTGCCAGGAGACTCGCTGCCAGACTACTCTTTCGAGAGTTCCCCGACTTCTCTGACACCCTCGGGGACTCTGTCATCTATCAGTTCGATGCCTCTGACGTCGGAAGGACGCAGCCGTGCGAACTCGGATGTACAGAGCAATCCTCATCCCCCAACGTCGTTGACCATTCACGTCAACATGAACGATATACTCCCTCCATCAAAAAATGTCTTCACATTCAACATCACTGGCACAATCCTCATCATATCCCGTCCGCGTGCTTTCAACGGTCACCCCTCGGGTTCAAACGCGAGCCCAGATGGAGAAGCTGATCCCATCCCTATCGTCTTGCCCCGATTCTCCGTGCTCGCTGCAGATGCAGAAACAATTGCGACGATCATCCGCAATGAGTGCGAAGCTGCAACGGTGGAGGTTTACAACATATCAGGCAACCTCCGCGATGCGCAGACGCGCAGGACTGTCCTGCAGCGTGGAGGATTAACGCGTTGTGGATCTGACGGAGGGCGTATTGCTCTACGCTCCATTTCAAGATCGCTCATTCCAACAAGACACAGTTCCACAGCAGATGATACCCTTGAAAATATAAGGCGCTCTCCAAGTCGACCACGCACGCCGACGGGGATGAACCGTGTAGCAACTGGAGTATCTCTCCCTCCAATGTTTGGCGCCCTCTCTAGACGAAAAAGAGATGGTCCCCTCATGATCCCTTCCGTCACGGTCGTTGTGACGCCCTTGCTCTTCGAGTACGCAACACCTACCGACTCGTATGCTGTTCGGGTATCTCATCCAGCTCCATGTGAAATGGACACAGATTGGATGGAATTTGGACTCGCATATGCAGACAACGCGTCATCCAAGGATTGCGGGCTGCCATCTGTGGAGATCGCGAGCGTGAGTATCGACGGCATGCCTGTCCGGTTCGAAATAAGCGCATCTACCAAGCACGAGGAGGGGTCAAATATCGACTTGTCATCCTCTCTTGATAAGTTAGGGAGCAAGAGTTGGGTCGCCTGGGTCAGGGTTCACGTGGGCGATCTCATCGGGGACGTTCAGATCGACTATCTTGTCAAGACCTCCAATGACGGTCTCCGCCGAGGCAAAGACAAAACCAAGGGTGACGGATACGTGGGCATACTGCTGCCCACGTTCACGATCCCTGTTGGCAAACTTGAAGTTACCGTGGAATCCTCAACAGGTAATTGTAGTGAATATGCATATCTGGATGTTTACTCATTACAGCATTACAGGCCTAGACGCACATTCTATACGCTCAAACCTCGCTCACCAACACGCATCTAAACAGGGCAGCAGATTGGTCCATTACATATTGGAAGAAATGTTCACCCCCACACTATCCTTGAAGGCCCAGCCGCATGTTCACCGCTTTCACATCAGCGGCCGGTTTCTGGGGAGACTGCTTCAATTTTTGATATGGACAGCGCCCGCCCTTCTTGTTCTCATGGTGCTACTCAATCTCGGAGCAGAATTCAGGCATATGAGGCACTCCCTCGATCGACGTACGCCACTTGGTGATCCAGATCGGCACAATCATCCTCCGGTGTCGATCGAGACGGTGTTCATTGCCACGACTATCTACGCGCCTCCGCACGCTAAGCCTTCGGTTGGCTACACAACAGCCTCGACCACACCATCAACATCATACTCAATACCGCCGGCAGTGATGGAGGGTTCTAGAGCGCATACCGCCCTAAGCTCCTTGGTTTCCCCGCCTCCATCGCCCCTTTCATCGGGAACAGCTACGGAAAAAATGTCACCCTCACTCACACCCACACCCACGCCAACCTCAACTTCAGATGAGAACTCGCTTTCTCTCATCGACGTCCTACCCTTTACTTGGCCCTTGAAAATGGATCTTCCCCCGGTCGCACAACAGACGGTAGACACAGTTCTCGAAGGGCTTGGTGTTGTTTGGCAGGTCTTCCGGAGGGTTTATCATTATCCTTTAGATCCCCCTTGACGATTTACTCGCGCTCCGTATCAGATAATAGGATCGGTTTCATTTCAGCTACTTGGCAAATGTTACTGTATTTTTATCACTAACGGGAAGCAAAAGTAGACAGTGCTTAATGTACACGAAATAGACATATTGACGAAAGAATCATTGAGCCCATGAAGATTTGAGAAGGTCAACGAGATGCTTGGCTTCCTCACGATAATCGAGAGCAGTGATTCTCGATATCCCGTAGCGGACACGAGTTGTGTCCTATGAAATACATTCATTATCTCAAACGTGTAACGGAGTAACGGATGAGAAAGACCCACGTTGTATGTGTCCTGCTTTGCACGGCAACTGAAATTGAATGTGACGCCACTGGCCTGTGCCATGATAGCGTTGTACTCTGCTTCGTTACGTTCCTAGATGTGATCGTAAACATCAAGAAAACATTCATGAGATTTATGTTGACCTTGGCTTCAAGAACTTCATCTGCGGTCTTCCCGAAAACGACTAGACCAGCGTCGTTGAAGCCCTGCAACCACGCCTGACCCGACCAATCGGCCACTGCCATCGACATGATATATCTGATAATCAAATTAGGATTTGATACACAGAAAGACAAATGAGCATACCGATGTTCCGGTCGTTCGAAAGATTTGTCGCATTTTTCGCACCTCCATCCGTCGCCTACCTCAACGACCTTTTTGCTGCAACCTTGAGTGGGACAGGCAGGATAAGATATGCTTTCGCTCTTGATGTGCATAATGGTGGCGCGAGTGGAAAAGAACTCTGCCTTGTCGGACATGCCGAGTTGCGACTCTTTAACGTCGCTAAGATGGCGCATCTCATTGCGATTGAAACCACCAAAGGAGGCACCGGATGAAGCACTCGTATGCGACTGGAATGTTTTTTCAGTACCGATACCATCGTACCATCCCCGTAGCAAATGTGCTTCTTCGATATCAGGCGATATTGACATGATGCTTGAGCTGACCATGGAGAGAGTGCGACCTTTGATGGAATGAGTTCCAATTAAAATGAACGTAAAAAGTTCATACCTCCAAAGTCACCAACTTTAACGCCTTTGAACGCAACGACAGGAAGATCGTCGGCCGCGAACTGTTCTGCTTGTTTTCCCCACAATGTCAAGCGAACAGAGAATTGCGATGTGTCGACAATGGTCAAATCACGTTTCGGAATCTTCAACCGAATTTAAATCCCCAGATAACTGACGGGTGAATCATGAAATAACTTACTGTCCTGTTCGTCGCTTTCGATGTGATTTCGCTGAGGGGGCCAACTTCTTTGACAACTCCAATAACATCTGGTAGTGATAGACTATACGTGAGAAAGCATGGCATAAATTGCGAAGCACGTACCGCAAGTATGGTCCTTCTGTAATTCTTCCAAGGAAGACAATGACACGAAGTTATACTTCATCATAGGCACACTAGCGGCCTCCAGGCACTAATAAAAACATAAGTCTAGTTTTTCGGAGGTGATGTAGTGGTACGCACCTCTTCAACTTCGGTGTTCTTCTCAAGGCTCAACTCGTAATCATTCTGAAGATTCGAGAATTTCTTCTTTGCGAGATTCACTCGAGCTTTGGAAATGTAATAGACTTTGCCTTCCTCGAACTTTTCGTATAGTTCGTCGACAACTGTATTAAAACCGGTACCACGAATCTCGCCGGATTCGTCCATTAGTGTGACATTGAAAAGTTTCCCCTCTCCACGTTGATTTGACCAAGTCCTGATATCAGATTTTTGGGTGACTCGAGCTTTGATGGTCCAATTGTTCTGGTAAGGACTAAGGCCTTCAATGGGGTACACTGACCTGCCCCCTCTGCCGGATGGGCCGGTGCGGGGCTGGGGCTGCTTCGCCTGAGCAGTAGAGGAAGAAGTTATCGGTGAAGCAACGGATGAGGATGCAGCCTGTGCGACAGCTGGGGCAGGGGCGTCGGAGGTGGAAGGAGGGGCAGTAGGAGCCCCGATTTTCTCTTCATTCCGTGATACAACGTGGAGGTCAAGAATAATGATCAATCTAGATGAATTGTTAAAGGAGGTGTATAAATGACATCAGTAGCTGTTCACCTTTTGTCCTGCACGAAATTACAGGCCAGCTTGTCAATGATGACGACAGTGTTTTTGTTTATGTCTCCCGTCGTTACGAGATCATTCAGCTGAGTAGCTAACATCGCTTGGACAAAGTGGACGCCATCGGAAATGATAATGCGATACCTGTCGGTTGCGGTTGTTGAGCTTGGTGTGGGGGCCACTTTCTTAATAGAAAGCAGTTGCACGGTATGGCCAGAAGCAAGCTGGTCTATCTCGTCCTGAGGAGCCTCATTGAGCCGACGACAGATTCCTGATGAAAGTTGAGACATGGCAACAGAGTTTAAAGAATGTGAAAGGAAACGCGATGAAAGTAACGCGCCCCTCAAAGCGTTTGTTGACACCAGTTTGCCAACGCGTTCATTACCTAATATTCAAAGTTCAAGCTTGCTGCCGTGGTCGGTTCATTCAATCATTAAGATTAAGCATTAGTCGACCACCCAGATAATAGTATTGAGTTGGGTGGAAGTGTCTAGCATAGCATAGAATCAGTACCAAGTACTTAGTCTCGCGTACTACGGCCCTTGCCTGCTTGCGATCATGTCACGTGACGACTTTTATGAGTCACCGGCATGTCATGGTGACTCCTCATGCTAGCTGGCTATCATCATACTCACCCCCCCGGTCACTCAAACCTCCCTTCCGGGTTCGAGAATCGCTCAATATCTGTACCTTCCGCGCACAGCGTATCGTTTCAGCGGTTCTGTCATTTTTCCGCTCCACCCTTCCACCGTCAGGCCCCCTCAGGTCACACTCAAGGCTCAGACTGATATGAATTATCATCATAATCGTAATGGTGGAGATGCGAATCAGACCGTATGACGGCCCTGTTACAAACCGATAAATGAACTCTGGCCTATTTCAGGTGCGCCCCGCACGGGTGTCCGGCTTTCCAAGTATAAGCTTTCCAATCGAATGGTCTTGGCGAACCCTGCTATCTCTTTGTCGAAAAAATTTGGTTTGTCAAGAAAAACTACTACAGCAAATCATTGGCCTGACGCCGTGACTACTTTTCTGCTATTGTATCGATAATAAATATGGTAAAGTATTACAATGTGAGTGTATCATGCTCAAAGCGCGTCTAGGGCTACACAAAATAACGGTATCAATATCTCGGCGAATAAATACCTGCCCGCTGTCCAATGCGGATAATAGAATGGTGGTTGCGGCTGAAGAATAGTGGTGTTTATGATTATAAGGTAAGTTCTGTTGTTGTCCCATGTCTGTCCAATTCCTCCTTCAGCTCTTTATAGCTGCCCGTGCAGTAGCATCACGGTTAGACTTCAGCAGCAATGACAATTCGTTACCACCTGTCCCAGTCGAGCGTCCAGTTTGATTCTTCTGTCGCTCCATCCTCTGCAACATCGCAAATACGGGGCATCCGACCGGTATCGCCGTTGATCGTGCCATGGAGACCACATATAAGCATGCGATTCGTATATGGGAGTCCCGGAACTTCCTGACTGCCGACACAGCTGCGTTATATGACTCCTTCACAGCAGGTGTGCTTTTTGCGAGTTCTCGAAGGGGACGAGTGGTGTTCGCAAGATGGGAAAGATAATCTCTGTGTGCACCCGGCATGTATCTTCTCATCCTCTCCATGAATCCAACATCCGCCCGTTTATTTGACTCTGATGGAGCTGGGTACCGACGCTGCTGCAATTTGAAGTCGACATCTAGGAAAATGTCGAGCGCATGCATGACGCTACTTTGACCAGCCGATGGTCCGCTAAGGTCAAGTGTGGAAGCGTCAGGACCGTCTTCAAAAATCCATGTTGGACAGGAGGGCCCGCTGGCACTTCCGTTGAACCAAGGCCGCACCTGCCAGTAAAACACAGATGGGTCTACAAGATCTCGCATGGACGTCAAGGTTTCTTCAACCCGGTCGAGAATTGCTACGAGGCGGGTCAAGAGCCGGTTGATTTTGCAGACGGATGCGAAATCGGAAACATTGGGGAGACTGTGGTATTCGTTGAAAAGTTGGAGCATCTCTACACCGAGCACCTCCACTTTTGCGTTACCAAACCAGAAATTACGCTCGTCCTCCGTTCCAGAGAAGAGCTCAACACCGAAATGCATGTTTTCGATGGTCACAGGAAGTTCTGGGTTTATGAGATCCCAGTTCCAGAGGACAGTATCGGCGAATGTAAGCACCGGTGCCATGCGCAAAATTTCCGATACTGCAAGCAAAGGAGTCGCCAAGGATCGGGGAATAAGTACCGAACCGGCCGTCTGGTCCGACGGTATCGAATGGACAAAGAAATGAACAAGGAAGGCAAGAACTTTGTGTGCGCGACGCAACAATTGCTTGTCTGCTTTAAGATCATTGATGCTGATCACGGGGAGCTGTGTAGAATGTGAGTATTTGTTTGAACCTTCTACTTCAATATTACTGACCTCTCGTATTTGTGATCTCCAAAGTTCACCGTCAGCTCGTCTCTGAGCATCTTCCTCCGTTATGTTTTCCCCGAGTATCAGCACTTCCTGAGCGCGACTCAGCGCATTCTCCCATGCGCTGTAAGCTTCTGGGAGTCGGGGGATGGGTTTATCTGGGAGAAAGCCTGTGTTCGTCTGGATATTGACGTCAAAATCGGCAAGAGTTGGTTGTGCACCCGGTGCCTCTTTCCTGCTTAGCAGCTGGACAGAGTTAAACACCGAGACGACATTGTTAAAAAGATGAGAAGGGGATAGGAGGTCGATTGGATACATTGCGAAAGAATGAACGAAGATGGAGTCGCAGGCTTGTAATTTATTGTGTTTCGAAAGACAGAGGACGCGGAGACCTTTTATACATGAACTACCAATGCGTGTCCTCGATTAGATCACATCATCGAGATTCAAGGTTACCTAGTCACAGTGCTTGCACTGATGTGTGCATCGGCAGCGCCGATATTGCCCAAACGGCATCACTGGGCGCGTACGCCTCTGTGAGAACTAACGGAGCTTCGTGCAAGGCAGGAGTTGACCGAAACTTGCGGGGTGTTGGCACGAAACCCCGATCATTATCGGTGCTACTATCAGTCCTGTGAACTCCTTGTAATTCGTTGTCGAGTCTGGCCAATTGGTAGGGATCTTACTCAGGAACCTTTGACATTGATCCCATGAGTGTCACCATCTTGCTACGATCCTATACGTTTCCCCTTTGGGTGCATAGCTCCTGAAGGAACACATGCATTACACGTAAGGCTATTACCTGTTGGTACGCATGGAGCGCTGGTGAGATGTTTCGTTTCCAATGCTGATCTTCACAGCCTGGATCTAAGATTCAACCAGCTTCCAAGGCGCTTCCAAGGCACTGTGATGGGGAGATCTAGCAAAGTTCGTTTGCAACTTGAGTCACCCAGCGACGACGCAGTAACCATGTATTGCTTCCACTGTAAGAACAACTCTCAGTGTCCAAACTTACGGATTAACGACTTCCAAAGTACATGTATCCTCCGCATTACACTTTGTTGCTGTGGAGAGTGAGAAACGGGGTTCCCGGCGGCAAAACTCGCCCTTCATTCTGCAGCTCGTATGGGAGAGATTAATTGAGGTGACTTGCTGTGTGAACGCTGGCAATTATTACTGAAAAGTTGTTCGTTGTTGGACGTCGCAGCAATCCTCGGAGGCGCATTTCGAGTCACATCACGGTATCACCATCACACAGCAAGAAACATCAAAAATAAGTAATCTCGACTTAGCTATCCTGTGGAGTTTCTCCCATATAATTAAGTAAGCTAATCTTATCTAATATCGGTCGTATTGTTTCATCACAAGTCTTTGGCAACTTGGCTTCAAGTTAGTGTAGTGGCCGTGCCGTATAATGAAAAGCTGCGCGTTGCGCAACGTCAAACATCAATGTTGACCGCACACTTTTCTCCTTAGGGAAGAAGGGCAAGGTTCAAACAGTCATCGCCAAGAATTAGACTACGGTTCCGGTCCGCCGCGTTGCGGACGACATGGTGACAATTGCATGCGTGCGAAACATATACAGCAATGATTATCGAGGACGGTATACTGTGCCGCAACTACGGGAGTAGACTATGACTATTGCTATTGCTCTTTGTAATTACCTCAAAGCCCTGATTACCAATGACATCACAACGGCGCTTCACTACCTCTACCACTTTCTCTGCGACACCTTGCTTGCCCGAGTGAAGATTATCAAAATGTGTCAGTAGATCAGAAAGGGGGAGATCTTTCCTGGCTTTGACAAACTGTAAGATGGCGTCTTCAGTTGGCAGAGCGAACTTCATCGGGTTTTGTTTGACATTCGAAAGGAAGTCTGGTGGTGTCAAGGTAGGCGCGGCGCTAAGGTAGCTGGAGCTGCTCGCAAAGAATCGTCTCAGTATCTCATCTGTGACATCATTGATCTGATAAGGAGACCAGGCAGGGCGGCCCTTTGTTTTGTCAACTAGGACCGCGGTTATTCCTGCTTTGAAATCGGAACTTGCTCCGCTCTGCATTTTCCAAGTCAAACAAGTCACATAACGTAATCACCAATTCCAAAAACTTACACAGTAAGCTGTGGCAATACCCATCTCCATTTGAAGAGCCTCGAGCAGTGTCATCGTCTTTCCTCGTCGGACCGCTTCCAACGCTACTTTGAGGCTAGTCGGACTCCGCATATACAAGGTCTTTAGTGTGTCCGATGCCCATTTAGCAACCGTGTCATCCGAGGTTGAGGTCAACTTAGTGAGATCTTCCACGATCTCCTCAACTGTATCATGCCGGAATGCAAAGTCAAGGGCTTGGCGCGTACGGCCCGTCAGTTTGCCAACCGGTTCGTCTGGAAGACGTTTTGCGTGATGGTCCTCGATGGTCCGATCAATTACGGCAGACGAGGGGTCCTCCAAATCAGATAAACGATTCAACAGATTGGGCACCGTTCTTGATGATACGAAGTGGGTAGCAAATCCTAGTTCACTACCGATATTCATGAGCCCGCGGCCCTATCGGCAAAAGATTTGTTCCTACTCACAAGACTTCCCTGCCGGCAAGAGTTTCTGAGGTCAGGGCAAGATATGTGCCAATTTCGCCGTCGATCCTGGACAAGAAGAAGCTTGCTCCGACATCGGGGCAGTAACCGATCTTGGTTTCTGGCATAGCAAATAGCGACTTCTCCGTTGCAACACGAAAAGGAGCACTAATAGCAAGTCCGACTCCTCCGCCCACTGGAGATGTCAGTGCTATGCATGCTGTGCGGAACGAAAACACCAACTTGTGATACCATCCAAGATGGTTACGTATGGCTTCGGCAACGCAGACAAGATATAGTTCATTTCAAATCTGTAGGATATGTTATTCAAGCGGTACGGAACATGATTCAATGACTCACTCGTCTTTGAAGAATTCTATAGCCTTTGAACGAGTATCATCTTCCAGTGAATGCTGTAGTACAGCTGTGCGAAATTGTCAGCAAGTGTCCATGTGGATTTGAGCGCTGAAACGCACTTGCAATATCACCTCCTGCACAAAATGCACGGCCAATACCTGTCCCGACAACAATCTTGCATAGGTCGGACTTTGACCATTGCTAGATTACCAATATTTTTTTTGTAAGAGCCTGCACTTTCACATGCATATTTGAAAGGTCTGGCACTCTCACCTCCAGTTGAGGTCTCAGTGACTTGAACATGTCACTATTGAGAGCGTTCAGTTTGCTTGCTCGGTTCAAGACATAAGTGCGCGTCGCGCCGTTCGACTCATATAGCACCAGCTGTATGCAAGAGCGATTCTCAAGAGACTGATGAGAATGGTACATGCAAAGAACTTACTTGTTCTAATGGCACTGCCTGAGTGCTGGTGGACATGTGAGCGGCAACTGCACTTGTCCTGGCAAAAGCTGCTGAAACACCATTACGCGACATTCTCGCAAGAGCAGTAGCCAGCATACTAAGAACAAGAGGACAGCCTTAAAACCCTGAGAAGAAGACTCGCAACTTCAATGCTGGCAGTGGGATTTTCGGAGTACCGTGTATCCGAGACTCTTATGGCGATGCTTACATGATATTGACACGTTCAACTGTATAGCTGTAGTATGGAACACATATTTCAGGATTCACCACACCGGACCACTTCGACCGATGAACCATGAGTTTCCTGCGACGAGGTCAAGAATATACCTTCCATCAGGTCATTATGGAACTGTCAAGTATGTTGGACCAGTCGACGGCACCACCGGTCTTTGGCTCGGCATCGAATGGGACGACTCAAATCGCGGCAAACATGATGGCATAAAGGATGGGAAACGATACTTTGACTGTCGGTAAGATCAAGGGCATATCGTCTCCCATTGATACTCAGCTCAGCGACCACAAGAATACCTAACAGCGGATCATTCATTCGCCCATCTTCCTCCATTTGCTACGGGTATTCATTTTTGCAAGCATTGAAAAATAAGTATGTCGAAGTTGTGCATGGGACTGCATCGCGGGAGAAGATCGTTTTGGGCTCTTCAAACGGTGCCATAGAGGTTGAAGCTGTAGACTTGGACAAGATACGAGGCAAATTTGCAAATCTGGAGCGACTACGCGAAGTGAGCCTCGATGGCGAGATGGTTTCTACTGGGAATAACCCAGGGGAAATCCTGTCAACATGTCCTAGTGAGCCAGTGCATTTTCCCGCAAATATCATGGAATTAATATGATCAAGACATCCGCGGCCTGGATCTATCTGCGACACTTTTGTCTGAATGGGACGCTGTGGCGATGATAACTGCTGAGCTGCATCAGCTCGAGCGGCTAGCGCTCAAGTTAGCCTTGTGTTTTCCTCTTTTGATTATACTGACGCTATAAATAGTCGCAACCGGCTGACGCCGCCTCCATCTCACTTGCCCGCATCAGCTTGGCTGCGACTCTCAGAGCTCCAGCTGAACGGCACCTCGACTTCATGGGAAGAATTTACATGCATAGCGATACTCATGCCTCAACTTCGCATAGCAGAACTCGGATACAATGGGCTAAATTTCCTATCACGTGCGAAGATCTCTACAACGTTGGCCCGTATCGAGATCCTCAATTTCGATAGCAACAAACTAGAAGATTGGCAACATATAAGCGAGGCATTGAAGCCGTGTACCTCGTATGTGCAGTGTTTGCGGGGTTTTTCAATAAACTAATCCGGTACCGTAGATTACAACGACTCGTACTTTCATCTAACGGCATTGAAAGGATTCCTCCTCGGGAATCCTGTCCTTCGCCTTTGCACGGCCTTACAGTCCTCTCTCTTTCCAGTAACAAACTTCATAATTCGCGCGATATTGACCAATTATATGAGTGGTGCCCTAATCTCGAAACGTTGAGCCTCGCCAAAAATCCACTGACTGAGGGTCAGCGCAAGATTTTCGTC
Organism: Suillus clintonianus; assembly: GCF_016758775.1. Lineage (NCBI taxonomy): Eukaryota > Fungi > Basidiomycota > Agaricomycetes > Boletales > Suillaceae > Suillus > Suillus clintonianus. The sequence goes on from NW_024539225.1 coordinate 1,432,526, forward strand.
TTATCTGAAGAAACACGTACTTACTGCTCACAGCAAATGACACGTCTCGTTCTGCCAGGCAGCAAGTCATAGCAAAGATTCCGTCCTTACGGGTCCTTGACGCAACCGTGGTAAGCACAGGACCGAAGCTGCTGTACCTTGAGTTTAATTTCCCTTGTCATCAAGATCTCGGCAAAGGAACGATCAGACAGTGAATTATTTTATCTTTCTTTCGTTGCGAAGACCGTGCCTGGGCGGGACGAAGACAAAATGAAAGGACATCCACAATGGAAGATGCTGTGCATGAGTCAGTGTCTTGACTCCACTTGAGTCACTTTCCGTATTCATCAAATATTTTGCTATGTACCACAGAGCACGGTAGACCCGCCGAGTCAGCGGCTGGTCGCGATGGCAGACTAAGTCGATATCTGATCGGTAGGTCCTTGTAGGATAATTCGTCACCGCCTTTCTAACTATACCCACAGAGGTGAAAGTTCACCACTGCTCTGAGCCTCCTGGAGGCCACTTTACCCCGGAAATGGAAGGGGGCCTCATCACACCAGCTTCGCTGCGTGTGCTGTCTACGATGAAATTGGGGCTTTTCCGCCTCAGACTGATGAAAACTTTGGGAGTAGGCAACAATCCAAGGAACCGCGATAATACGTACGTATGGTTGAGGATGGGTGACGATACACTAGCTCTTCTTCAAAACGATGATCAAGAATTAGGATGGTGGGGAATAGAGAATGATTCACAGATTGTTGTATACATAGCGCAGCAAACTGAATCTTGATTACAACCTGCATCACTTATGTTTGTACATGCCTACAAATACATGTCCCTAACAATAGATGTGAGTAAACCAACACACCTGAAGATAATCTGCCATATCCCAAAACGTCAACCACCGTGCACTAAAGTGTGACGAATCGAAGGACACGATCACATTGGTGGGCACATTCAAGGTCCCAGGTACCGAGGTAGGCACGTGAAGTCTTCTTTAATTCCGTCACCGTTCCCGCCAAGTTTCCGCGGTTCCACGCCACCGATGGAAGATGATGCCCACGTCAATTCTCACGCCCTGCCTTGGATCTCCTTCAGTTGATGCTTGGAAGTACAGGTTCCACGCCAAATTCGGGACGCCTTCACCCTAATCGTTCGACATACGGACCAAGAGGAAAATGACCTCTGTAAGACAAAACAACAGTGCTTCGGTTCGACCCAACATACGCCAACGCCAAGCTCGAGGAGACCATGACCATCATAAGAGAGGGGGAAACCAATAACGGACGGGGTGCCCCTCGGCCAAGTGCAAAATATCCAGCGGCTGCCTATATCCTTTAACGCGCCCATCCACCATCGCCATTTGCGTGCCTCATTGCCCTGTCGTCGTACCGGTCGTCTTTCTCGTCGCGTCTGCCACCGCGGTCTTCACGTCGCCGGTCATCGTCCCTGCGGCGGTCATAATAATAATCAGGGGCTCTGCGGTCATCATCATAACCTCCCCGTCGGTAATCATCGTACCCTGCTGGTTTTCTCTCATCAGGTTCCCTCCGCGGCGGAGGTGGAGACCGGGGGCGACGTTCGTCATAATCATTGCGACGAGGAGGTGACCGGGATCGCTCGCGGCGATATGATGGACGATCATCCCTGTAGTAGCGTTCTTCTTTGTATCGGTCGTCACGAGGCCGTTCCTCACGACGATCCTCCCGCCTGTAGTTATCAGGTCCACCGCGCTGAGAGAACAGGTAAGGACCATCGCAAAGTGACTGCAAATTGGAACTTACGGCATCATCGTACGCAACGCGGACAGGTCTACCGCGCAGGTCCTTACCGTCTAAATCCTTGACGGCGCGGTCTGCATCATCTCGCGATAGATATTCAAGTATACTGAGTAACTGTCTGTCAGCTAGAGACAACGCGTAACTTTGAGTCACATACCCCTGGCCAGGGTTGTCGCGATCAATATCAGCAAACGACACGCTACCGGCCTCGCGTCCGAAATCTTTTAAGTCCTGAGTGAGGAGTGTATGGTTAGGTTCGGTGGTGGGTTCGGGCAAAGCCGGCGAAAGTGAATATCAACGAAACACTGGCGGTCCATCCAAGTTCCAAAATGACCAGCCGGATCGATCTCCAGAAATATGGAAGTGCCATATGCTCCACGAACACTGCCAATGGTGCAAACCGAAAGAGGATCATACCTGCCAGCTTGTGTCGCGAGAAATACCAGAAACGATCAGGCGAATACCGGGAGGCCTGCGGGAGCGAGCAGCCCTAAACAAAAATACAACTTGTTAGGGGAAAGCATAATATCGTCTTTGCGAGTCGGGGAATATACCCATATCCACGGTCACTCTCATAGACATCCCGACGGGGGCGACTTTCTTTGGCGAATTCAACGACGATGCTGAAGAAAAAAAACGGAACGAAAAAAAATTAAGCATGGCAGTGAAAGATTTGCAGATGACCACGATACGCACTTGGCACCCATAAATGGCTTGCCGTTGAAATGATGCACAGCGTCCTCCGCATCCTATAAAAGTTTGGCATACTGATCACCGTGATACATGGTGGCTAGATCCACCTTTGAGCTTTCAAACTCGACAAAACCGAATCCTGATGGAGGTCCAGTGAGTTCCGCATTTGGCGCGCGCCTCTTGTCCGACGAACCGGTCATGACACGACAGTCAATGATACGGCCATAGCCATCGAAAAACTTAGCCACGTCATCAGAACGAGCATCTGGGGGAAGTCCTGTGCAACACAAACAATGATGAGGATTGTTTTATGCCAAAATGTGACAAGAAGAAAATTTCGTACTGCCAAGGTACAAGCGTCTTGCCATGGTGGTTGAAAGTGAAAGAGCGTAGTTATGGCGGAGATTCAACTCGCCATTATATTCGGTTGTGCCAAGAATTTGGTCATCGTGCACGGACAAGACCTCGGATACCGCCGATAATATCCATAGAAAGTTCTTTACATTGCAAGTTATATCGTCATACATAAAGTTATACGCAAAACAATCCTCAAATATGTAAAAGACAGACAAAGCAGAACGTGCGCGAAGTATAATTAATGTTGAGACCAGTTAATCGAGTTGATGTCAATGCCTTCCTGCACCATCTCCCACAACGGGCTGAAGGAGGCGATGAGCACAGCAGAAGGCACTGAGATGTAAGTGAAACCGTACCTCATATCACGAAGTCTGGTAACAACGCGAACGATGTGATTCACCACGAAATCAATTTCCGCTTCTGTGGTGAAACGACCGATGCCAAAGCGCAAGGACGAATGTGCCATATCCTCCGCCGCTCCTAAATGACTGTCAGGTACCAGAACAAGTCCGCACATGAAGAAAACGTACCGAGAGCACGAAGAACGTATGAAGGCTCCAGAGACGCAGATGTACATGCACTGCCAGAAGACAAAGCGATATCCTGCAACGAAAACCATGAAATTTTCTCTCATCGGAGGTGCCACTATGCTTACTTTCAAGGCCATGAGAAGGCTTTCGCCTTCAACATATGAGAACGAAAGGTTTACACATCCCGGGTATCCATTGACATCTCCATTTCGAACCACATGCTCGACTTGGGAATTGATGCCCTGGATTAACCTATCCGACAACTGCTTGATCCGCGCGTGATCCCTCTGGAATATGTATCAGATTCAGAACGGGAGGCGGATTGATAGACAAGAACTTGATCAGTACCCCTGCACAGGAATCGTTACCAAGCTAGCGGCTCATACGGCCGTAAGCCTAGAGCATTACGCCACTTGATTCAAATGCCATTTCAAACGCATGTGCGGATTTCATCATAAGTTGTGCGAAGAACAAGAGCTCACCGCCATCTCTAGCTTGGCTATGCGTGCTGCTTCACCCATGCCAACCGCCAGCGCCGTGGGCAAGGTACCACTGCGCAGCCCACGCTCTTGTCCTCCCCCACTCAAAATCGGTTCCAATCGCACGCGCGGTCTCCGGCGGACATAAGCTGCACCCACTCCCTTTGGTCCATAGATTTTATGCCCTGAAATGCTCATCAGGTCGATGTTGGCTTCATTAACGTCGATAGGTATTTTTCCCACAGCCTGCGCCGCGTCGGTGTGAAGGTATACACCACGATGCTTCCGCACAATAGCACCAATTTCCTTCATTGGTTGAATGACACCGGTCTCATTGTTTACCGTCATGATAGAAATGAGGGAGGTGTCAGGGCGGATGGCGGCCTCGAGAGTCTCAAGATTGACGATGCCATTAGACTCGACAGGAAGATAGGTGATTTCAAATTCTTCTTCACTGAGTTTCCTGCAAGAGTCTAAGACGCACTTGTGCTCCTTCAGGGACGATCAGCGTTGGTCATGAAACTAAGCAGCTCAACCTACCGTCTGCGTCGTTATAACATGTCTTTTCTTGTCTTTATTGAACCGTGCGACACCCTTAATAGCCATGTTATTTGTCTCAGTAGCACCAGAAGTGAAGACGATGTCCTTGGTCTCAGCTCCAATAAGGTCCGCTACATGCTAGAAGATGTCAAAGAGACGTTTTCATGCTGATAAACCCGGCAGACTTACCTTGCGTGCCACCTCAATAGCCTGCTCTGCTTCCCATCCATACGCATGGGTTCGACTATGTGGATTACCGTACTGATCTGTTAGGAATGGCAGCATGGCATCGAGAACACGGGGGTCTACGGGAGTGGTAGCCTGGACCTTGTTAATACACCAAATAATATCTAATTAAATAGTCATACCTGCATATCGAGGTATATGGGACGTGTCTTTTGTGTCACGCTGCTCTCACGATTAGGAACCTCCAGCTTGAAGTGCATATCTTCGACGACGCGTGCACGGTCTGCACCAGAGGGTTGCACGAAGCCTCTGCGAGCGCAGGCAGCAGCCCGTCCTACGGAGCTTCTGAAAGTGGCTTTTCCCATCACACTGGGGGTGACTCTGGACAGCATCTTGAGTGCAAACTTTTCCCGTTAATCAGATAGGAGAATCTGAGAATGAAGGAGAACAAGAAGCTAAGCTCGCTGTTGTGAATAGCGAAGAGCGAGTACCACGGTGACGAATTGAATTGTCAGCAAGTCTTACGGGGGTCACGTGAACGTCTGTTACATAATACAGAGTGTGGAGTTAAGGTTTTTAACGCCAAGTCACTCATATCCGAAACTTTCAAGTTGACGCTAGAACCACCAACTTGCGAACCGACTGGACGTCTGCCAGTGGAGTGGCAATACAAGGAACTTAACGAGGTATTATTTGTGGTTACTGGTCAGTGGTGACACAGTCACACATACACTTATCGGCCACTGCACAGTAGCATCAGTCTCAATCTCACTACCTTGATGTATTGTTAGGATGCTATGCGTGACAGAGGCTGCATTCCTCTCATCCTCTCTTGTTCTTTCGCTTCGTAGTCATCGCTCACACTCCACTAGGTTCCCGGAGATTAGGGCTGTGTACTGATCATCCACTTTCAAGTTCCATGATTGGATTCATATCATGACTCCACCTCTTCGCAAGGCCATCTTATGGCTCATTTCTTATCTATGAGATGTGCCTCCGCGGAAGATGGCCATTTCACGCTCATTGACCAATTGCATCGCCTATCAACCGGCAGGCATGAATTTTCTCCACTGCTCCTGACCCTGTCGGTGACATTCACGATGCTCCTGATGGGATGGGGATGACACCAAGGCTACCAGAGGCAACACACTAGATTGAATAGACTGTCTCTGAGATACTACATAATTAGCACCCTGCAAGATGGTAGTCCCGGTTCATGTCCTACCGAGAGTATTTTAAATCAGTAGAAGTGATATTTCTCGAGTCCATAGCCAGAACCCTTGACAGAGTGGCATGTTCATTTACGACGACTTGAAAGCAAGTAGCAAGTAAGTAAAGGACGCAAGCGAACTACCTCCCACCGTGACAGTATGTCATTGCAGGCGTTCAAAAGCAAGCACGGCGCAGAAGAACACAGGGCTCACAAAATCCAGGAGCTGCCGCCCAAGAGAGATAATATCTGAACGTTTGTCTTGAATGTGTATATTTTTGGTGCAAATTCGGTCTTCATGGAAGACAGTAGGTACGATAAATACCAAAATACTTCGGGTCGTACAAGATCATCTCTTCCTTCCTGATGAAGGCGGGGGCGGCAATAGCGGTACTGCTCCCCCCGAGGTACCAGTGCTTTGGGTGGAGGAACCTAGCAAATTGGTCCCAGGTGTTGATGATTTACTAGCTTTTCCCGGAATGGATATAGAGAACGTCTGGCCGTCTTTCAAAGAGTAGTCCTTCTTTGGACCAACCGGGATATGAGGAGAAGGGGTTTCCTCAGAGGGGCTAGGAGGGCTCAAAGCAGCCTTCAAACGCCTAGGCATGGGCGTACTGTAGGTGAGTGATTGAAATTTAATTTTACCGTTCGCTAAACGCACTTGGTGTAATCTTGCAATGCAACGTCTGAGAGCAATTGTCAATATAGCAAGCAAAATGAAAGGAGAGCACTCACTGAAATCAAAGCTATCTGTTCGCTCAGCGAATCCCATCCCAATATAGGCCTTCTTGCCAGTATCCTCTACCCTGATTACAAAATATCGGGATGAATCAAGGACGGATTCCACGCATGGCTTAAGAGCGTCATAAGGTGCGCGGGCGAACACTAAATCCCCATCAGGATGCTATAATGATTACTGATGTTGGAACGCACATTCGCCTGCAGTCGCGTCAATCATCCACTAGTACGCGGTGACAAGCTAACAGTGCTTACCCGTCTGAGCATCTTCAAACATCAGCGCTGCACCAGTCGACTTCTCGACAATGCGCAGCCTACCTTTCCATAGAGGCTGTGCAAGGTCTCCCCAGTCGTTAGCACGATGTCCCTCGTTGGCCTTCAGATGGGGGATCTTGTAGACTACGTGTGCCGATGAAACGTTTGCTGGTGAGGTTCGCGCAGCTTGGACCTACCTGAGACTTCTCTCCCAATATATAATATCGATTCGACCTCTTCGTCGAGCACATCCATGTTTGTAGTACTACAGAAGGAACGACTGTCTTCCTTCTATTGGGACTGCCTACGGGAGACTAGGTGGTTTGTACTACTTTGTAGTGCGCTTGAATGTGTTTCACAGAGTACCGTTGCTTAGTAAGCAGCAGCTGAATGTGATCATCATCGATTCAAAGTCACGGTATTCAGCATCAGCATCAATCTCTTAAGTATATGGCTCAAGCACCACCCACACCTCCTCCCATGAGCGCAACAGAACTTCGTGATGAAGCTCGAGATTCCATCATTGCTTCCTCGGCGGAATCCTCGGATCCCACCGTATCATCCAACAGTTCAGGCAGCGCGGCTGAAATCCCCCCACAACTCCCCGCTGCCCAAGATATATACCAACAAATTTTCCCCCAGCTATCTGATCTGGCCGAGCAAAGGAACTTCATTGGCATTACTAATATCGCTGAACTTCACGACTTGAACGTGAGCGCTCCTTGAGATGCCCCTCATAAACATGACGGCATCTTGATAATGTCCTGCAACAGGGTTCAAACGACAAAAGCTACTCTAGACTACTTTTGATTGCCCCCTTGGTCCTAGCTTATATGGTGCTGGATGACTTGTGAGACCCATCGCCTGATTGTACTCCTTTGTAACATTTGCTCCAGAACACCTGCTCAACATGCCCTTGCACGCTTACCTGAAAATGTGTCTTTGCATCCACTGTCGCGTGCACTCGCGGCACTCTTGGCATCCGCTTCGGAACGAAAGTATGAAAATACTTACTCGCGAGCCCAAGAGCTTTTCCAGATGTCGCAGCAAAGCGACTTCCCTGATCCAAGGCTGGGAAAAACTGTCGGTCTGCTAGTCAACGACTTCCTCGGTATGTATAGATGTAATTACAGTTTCATCCTATCGAGTTTGTTGTCAGATGCATTCCGCAAGAACACGTTCACGCTTGTTTCGCGAGCGTTTGCATGCCTCCACGTTACGGAAGCCCAGAAATTACTTGGGCTGGGACGAAAGGAAGTGCTTGCAAGTAAGCTCGATGGCTCACTCTTTACTATTCTTGCTGAACGGCCGTCATTGTTTGAAGTCGCGAACAACAACCACTGGCAGTTCGACAGCGCCAGTGGTATATTGCGACCTCCGAATGCTTCTCTGCCCGCTCTCATTGCTTCAAAACCTGGTATGTGACAAAACTATATACACCGATTTATACTTAGCGATGTCTTTAGTACTGCCGTCCTCAGTGATGACTTTCGATCTTGTTGTGAACGGTGTTACAACCTCAGAAGTATATTGATGCTAGTAGACGTCTCTATTGCAACATCCACAATGGAATTACAATCGTGCAAAACTTGACAACCTCGGGGCTTAGGACCGCTGTCCTTCCTTCAATATGTACCAAGTATGCGGGATTAGGAACCCTTGACATTGTGAACTAAGTTGGACTGAGTGGACTCCCAAAGTCTGCGGATTACAGTGCGTAGTAATTGTATCGGTTATGGTCTCACATACCGAAATGGGAGTGGGAGTTGTCGGAGTACAGGATAAGATGAGTCGAATCGAGGTGTGAGATGCCTGAGGTAGAGTCGTGAAGTCATAATATCTTGTCGGTGCCATCGTAGCAACCAGGCTAAGTGATTGCTTGGAGGAACATCCAGAAAGCGATGCTTGTGGAGTGAAGGTACTAAGAACAGACTCGTGTTACAATCCTTCATCCCTACCGAGGTTAATTTCGCCTTGCCTTTAATGTCACGCTTCATCCGAAGCATGCTTTTGAAGTTTGAACATTCCGCGACGTCGCCGGGGGCAGGTACTTCACTGGGTATCGTAGGGTCACAGGCTACCCTGCTTGGGTGATCCTCATCCAGCATCACGGTGAAGTCCACCTGGCTGTCGATTTTTATACCAGTTTTCTTGCGGAATTTATGCCACTCGCGGTCTTTTGCGCGCAATTCTTCGTTGACTTGCTGAAAGAGCTGTAAAAACATTTCATTCCACACTGCCAAACTAAGCAGGTGACCGAACTTGCCTTGAGCCGTTTTGCAATAAATGATCTTACTCTTTGCAGTTCTCCGTGGGCAAGAGAAGCACGGGAATGAGTGGTCTTGGACAGGTTTTTCCTGACCACTGGAACACCAAATACGAAGCCAGATCCAATCCACCTTGGAACCACGTGCAGAGGCCTTGAATTGGGAGGCCACGGAGGTGTATCACCCATAGCCATGGAAAAAAACCGGGTTATGGGAGACAGGCCGGTGCCGTGTATAACACCACCGAACGACGCGATGTAGCACACAATAAATGTGTCCGCACTGAGACGTTGAAGGACGAGGCAATATTTGCTAATATCGGGGGCGGTGTCGATAAGAACGCGCACGTATCGCTGTTCCATTGACGTCAGTGGAAACTTGCTACGATCCAAGAATTCGTAGAAAGCAGTAGTGACTCCACCGCCACCATCGACGTGAGCGATCTCGCCTGGTTCAAAGGAGCACTGAGCCTTGTTCTTTTCCGCTTGGCTGAGGCCGTTCAAGGTAGACGCGCTCTTTGTTCGCATCGCGACGTCGAACTCGTATGCCCAACGAAGTCGATCCCATCGTAGGTCAACTCCAAGCATGAACTGAGAGTAAATCTGAGCCTAGAATTTCGAAGATAAAGTGCACATGAATGACATGACACGCGTAGTATGGGCGTAACGCACTTGGGTACCAAATGATTTCCTGGACTGCAGAAGGGTAGTTTAAACTTTACTGAATGAAATAGGAACGGGCTGGTAAAGAAATTAATTACGCAACAACATATCGATAATACTACGAAAAGTTGTACAAATACAGCACGGTTTTGTCACAAAATTGTTATGTTACAAAAATCATGTACAACAATGTTACTTGTTCCTACTCATGTGTCGATGTCTCTTGGTATGAATCTTACAACCTGATCCGAGCACGTACTGTAAGGTCGAGCGCGTCTTCGTCACGATTGCGGGAGTCGCCTTAATTCATGCTTCCAGGCCTTTGAAACTGGTGAGCAAATTTTGAGTAGAACAACAAACACGGGACGCATGCCTTGTGACGCAACGTCCGGAAATCTTCTATAGCAGCAATATGCACCATGTAACGGGCTACTTTCGGAAGCTCCCGATCAGCTTGAGCCTGCTCTGTATGAGCATTCTTGAATGCATGGATTTTCAGTCCTTCGTTCGGATTCAAGGCAAAATTCCGACTCTATGATGGAATTAGAGACAATAAAGACGAGTCATACATCCTCTTACCAGGTCATCCACGTGAATGGTGTTCTTCGCTGAACTAAAAAGGAAGGTTAAAGTATTCTCGATTTTCCAACCAAAATTTACTGACAACTGGGGAAAGTGATTCCAAATGATTTGCAATGCCTTAACATGATGTGCATATGGTTGACCATTTCGTTCTGTAAAGACAGTGAACATGCAAGTTTTGTCGAGGACTAGGCATCTTCAATTATTTACGCGAGTGTTAAAGTGGATAGTCGTACCAAATGAAATCTAGAGTCGATGTCAGCCGTAACTTGTCACCATGAAAGCACAAATAAAACCTGATAGTTCCTGGTGGATCCGACCATGCCAAGTTCTACGAGTTTCGCCTCAAGCCATATCCAGCTAGTTTGAGACCTGATGATTGGCTGTGAGAAGTCACTCTCATGAGGCGAATGAATCTCACCAAATGCAGATGTCGTAGTAAGGGTATATGGTCTCTAGAAATTCATGGAGGCCAGGTCTCGCACATTCCGCAGGAGGCAATGAGCCAGACGTCAGTGGTTTGGTGTCCAAAATAGCTGCATAAAATTTATTCTCAGGAAGTGAAAAGGCTCAAAATTGGCTTACTGTAATCGATGTCCAGCACGAGCAAACGCTTTCCGTCTCGCAGAGGATGAATGATATTAATTTGAAGTTTCTCGGTTGCTTCTCTGACTTTGCGAATATTTCGTTGGTCATTTATATAAACCGAAGCGGCAGCGGGGTTGTCAGTGAAGTCTACATCAAGATCGTTGACAACATCAGGAAGGAACTCCAGCTCTGACCGTGTGTTAGCACATGTACCGAAGGCAGAAAGTAGTGGCTCACTTGAAGGGTCCTTGATCTCGTCACCTTCAGGGGTTCCTATAAGTGTGAATGATTTCCCCGCGATTCGTAGATCTGCACTGCGAAATATGTGGTTCAGAGAATATATTGTGCAAGACATCGCGAACGCTGACATTCTCTCTTGATCTGGGGGTAGCTTTCCTTTCACGAGACCAAGGATTTTCTGCCTCTCCGGTGGAACCTTTGTCAAACTCATCAGCGAAGTCTTGAGGTCGTATACTCTGGAAAACCGGAGTCAGTACTATGGATACCATCCCTGGTTGGCAGCTATTCGGTTCCGCAGTTTACCTATCCGATCCAAGGAGATCTACCTTGTACTCGCGTCCTGACCATTTGAAGGTGAGCGGAATCTTCGTTTCAGGAATCATTTCATCCTTGTGCATTCGAGTCAATACAATTAACGACATTGGCTGAGGTCAAGCGTACCTCTAGTACAGTGGCCATACTTGCACTGCCTAAGTTGATATAAACGCGATTTTGTGTTAAATATCGCGTGGCCTGCGGAAGCGCGTACTCTCGGGTAGTAGGCCAGCTCAAGGATGAGGTATGGTGGGTTGAGGTGAAGTCTAAGAATACTATGAAGAACTTCAAGTTTTCATAGTCAATGGCCGCCACTTCAAAACCGGATCCAGTGCACTGCACCGGGTACCTACCGGAGCCAAATTAGAACTATCATCAATGTCACGGTGATCAGATATTCCACGAAACCATGTTAAGGACTTGCACCCTACTTCTGTTCAAGCATAGACCGCCTAGTCATCAGCTGCTGTGAGCTCATCCCTGCGGTTTGATGTGGTTCACATTGATTATGGACATGTGATTCAGAATCAGAACACACAGTCACATATCGCTCTCGCTGAGAAATTTCTCAGCTCTCTCCTCCGAGTCAATCAAGATGACAGATACTGAAAGTCCAAAGCCTGCAGAACCTCGTCTTTCAGCAAGTCTCGTTCTGGTCAACAGCCGCAACGAAATACTACTTGTCCAGCGCAACCCACAGGCAACGTCATTCGCTGGCTTACACGTGAGTAGAACCACTCTTTTGCAGTCTCTGTTCAAAGGCATCTGGCATTGGAGGTTTTTCCTGGCGGAAATTTTGATGCCAAGCAGGATACGTCCCTAGGATTGACTGCTATCAGAGAAACCTTTGAAGAAGCGGGATTGCTGCTAGCTTTGTCGGATACTCCGAGCACATTACTCGATGTCGACTTTACTCAGGCTAGAGAAGCTGTTCATGGAGGACAAACGTCATTTTCGACATTTCTCACAAACAACAACCTAAGAGCCGACGTAGACGCTCTGTTGCCGTTCACTACATGGGTGACACCACCGACGGTAGCTAGGTAAACAAGCTTCCTGGTCCCTGGTCCATTAATTTTACCTGACGCCCGAGCAGACGATTCCGCACGGAGTTTTTTGTCGCGTTCCTCAAGGATTCTACATCGGATGGATTGTCTTCCGGCAGAGAAGAACACCTTCCGACTCCTGATGGGGGACAAGAAGTCATCCGAACGCGATTTTTGCGGCCAGAGTCGGCTCTAGATGAGTTTAGAACTGGGAAAATTAGCCTTTTCCCACCGCAGTACTATATACTGGAAACGCTTCGCCCAATCCTTAGTGGATCGACCAGTACCGAGAGCCAGAGAAATGCAGTTCTCATGTTGTCCAGGGCTGCATTCGGGCGAATGGTGATCAATCCAAAGTCGTTCCGTGTTAACGACGGAGTAGATGAAGCATTCGTATACGAGGGCGATGAATTGAGAGGTGGTCCAAAGGGCCGCCATCACCGCATGGTGGTGAAGCGGAAAGGCGCGGTACGGCATCATATTCCTTGTATTTTGATGGGCTAGTGTTGGTCTAATTGCTCGTATAGCCATTCTCTCAGATGAATTTGGAACGCAACTTCGACTTGTTCACTCAATGCCCGGTCGAAGCTCATATACCTAAACTTTAAGAACATACCCTCACGTATACCATCTACTCGCAGTCAGTCAGTTCCAACACACTTTATTCATATTTCCTCATACAGAGGACAACGCGATTGGTGTATTTAGAGAAGAAAGTAATTTGGGCTACAGTGGCATTTAGCGGAGAGAACACGGAGTAGGCTACAAAGTATGACATGTAAAGCAAATGCAAAACAATCAATCTGGACATTAAAGAAGAATAAACAATAACAGGACCCGAAATTCCCTATGAACCAGGAGATTCATGAAGAGCATTAAACGCGGAGATGAGGGTAACAAGATGGATCCACTATCCGGGAGACAACATCAGACCATGAAATTTTACACGGGCGTCTAGATATTGAATACTTGGTAATCGTACGCGACGCTTTGACCCCAGAAAGATGGGGTGCAAGCGCCAATAGGAGCATCGCCAGTGCTGCCAAGCAGTATGGCATTGACGTCTGAAGTCCCGGCCGCCTGCCAATCGGTGTATGATGAATCATCGGGGTTTGGGTTCCCGCTATACAAGAATGACTTGTAACGGGCTTGCATTTCGGTAATCAGCGCGGACTGAGCAAAGTTAGGGATAAGAGCGGTGCCGAACTAGTACAAAACATGAGTTGTGAAGAATGGAACACAGCAAGTATTTGACTTACAACTATCTCGATATCGTCCTGATGACAAACAACGCCCGGTTCGGTACAGAAAGGGACAGCGGAGTTGCCGGGGTAGCTAGCGCCTACGGAGTACAATCCTACGTACGCAGTACCACCATTAGAGACCCAGTTTCGCGCGAACGTCCATGTCGCACATCGCCAGACCGAGTCCGTGGCGAGCACTTGGAGCTGAGGGCGGTAGTCACCATTTTGAGCAGTCCCGACGGCGTAGCTTTGCGAGCCCATGAGAGCCTCGTAGCGTGTCTCGCCGAACGAGGCGTTGACAATAGCAACATACTCAGCTTCAGGTATGGGATCAGGGAATGAGCCGTAGATCGTATAGCCTCCCTCGTCAACAACATTAGAAAGTAAGATAGGCTTGGAAACGCTGGGGAATGGCGAAGTCGAATCCAACGTCGAGGTGATGAAGGTACCGTCATTCACAACACGCATTGGCTCCGATTGAGTCGCGGCTGGGACGACGTATACAGAGCTGTTGAACTGCCAAAGACCGGCACCATTGACGATGGTATCCGCGGTTAAAGCATTTAGGCACGCTGAGTCGGTTGCAGTACAACCGAGATTTGACACGAAGTACTGCTGAAGTTGGACCTGGTCAGATGATGACAGGAAGCCGTAGTCCTGACACAGCAATGAGTCTCGCATCCCTTCCAGCGACAGCTTGGCACGCCACTTACCATAGGGTCAGACTGCAAAATTGCAGATTGAAATAGTGACTGTGCAGAAGGCACAGCAAGAAGGGCACGAATCATATTCGCACCACTGCTTTGGCCGGCTATAGTGATCTTACTCGGGTCGCCACCGAAGCTAGGAAGCACAGTCGTCAAAAATTTGAGTGCGTTCACAGCATCTCCTAGACCAAGGTTGGTCTGATTGTTGGGAGCAACGAAGCCAAGCTTTAAGGAACAACATTTGAGCTGACATGGATTGCTTGCAGTACTTGGAAGCACTCACAGCTCCCAGGCGGTACTGAATAACCGCAACGATCGAATCAGTGGCAAGCGCCAGTGCAGATCCATCTAGACCAGGATTTGTGGCGGATCCGACCATAAACGAACCTCCATGAACCCTGCGAAATTATATGACGGTCACCATCGCCGAAGAATGATCGTTATACATACCACATCAAAGTGGGTACATCACTGTCGGCGTGTAATGTGGTGGGAATATAGAGAATCATCGACATGCAATCCTCGGTGTACGTGGAGTTATCCACGAAGGGCTGCGGGCACATAAGCGGCAACGATGAGACATTTGTAGAACCATTGCTGTTGGTGCAGTGTATGTGATCAGAAGTAAATATATCAGGCGTGATGTGATTGACGTACGGGAGTGCCCATGCAGTCACCACAGAGGATGGGGACCATCGTTCTGCAGAAGCATACTTCACAGAAAACCTGTTAACACCCGAGACGTCAACTACACCCTGCGCGACGCCAAGGCGAGTTTTCACGGATATCGCAGTCGACCTTTCCCGTAGGCAAAGCTTGTGAACCGGTGTCGCGTGGACGAGACGGCAAAACCAACTTTGGGGATCTAGCGACGGAAGGGATAGTCGCGAGTTCGAGAACTGCCGCGAAACAGGGGATGCATACGACAGTGACGCGAGCAGCAGTGACGAAAGGATGGAGATAATTGAAAACGCGACCATGATTCTAACCTAAGAATCAAATGATCCAGACGTAGAGATCCCCCGACACTACTGCTTGTAAGGGAATTGCACTTCAACAAACTGCTGGATTAAATAGAGAATCCAGGCTTATGATCGTGCCTGCCAGACGACAGGGTGCGAAAGACACGCTAGGCACTATGAGCACGCAAGGTGGTAAAGAACGACAAGTTGGCAAAGGTACAACAAGAAAATATATAGACGCGGCGGGCATATAGGAAGATGAGATTTACTTCCGTATGGAACAATGCCAAGCGTGCCGAACAGAATAGGCAACTTCACTTGAAGCGCGCGTCAGGCCTCGTTTACCCAGGGTCTTTGTTCCCAAAACGTGAATTGCACATGCAAACAGTCAACCCGATTGCCTTGACCTTCTTCTAATCCGACAGTGTCCTAGATTTAAACCGTATGCGGGGCACAGATCTAGACCGCGCGCATAACCCAATCCCTTTCATCTCGTGAAACAGTCCCGTAAATGATTGTAGCGAAGGACCTGCAGCCAGAACTTGCCCTGTACCACGCATCTTCAAAAGCCATATTTATGCTACTGGACGGCGTCAGACTGAGACAGTCAACAAACCTGTTGGCGGGACTTACATGCTGTCAAGAGGTGCCTCGCAACTGTAAGCTCATCGAGTCCCAGACTCCTTTGACAGATGGGCCCTTAATTGCGGCGGCTCAACCGCCACAAGGTTGTCCTAGCAAAATCAGATATATCTTTAGAGTTCTTTGTCAAAAATTTATTTTGAGCTGTAGCCTGTCGATGAGTTCAATAAAAAGAGTGACGGAACTAAGGAAGTTAATAGTGAACAACCCATAAACTTACGCTAAGTGCCTTGCGGAAGGTGGTAGTCTAGATTGTGTCATGTCATGCATGCTAACTATAATCACCGCAAGTGACGACATCAATATATCCGACTCTCTGGGAATTGAAGACATTAAGTAACCAGGAAACAAGGAGCCGCACGTTGGAAGATTTTGATGGGCCTAAATGACCCCAAGATCATGGGACAACTGAACACTCCCATCGGAAGCACAGGGACGTGCGTCCTCGTCGTGGTATCCCTAACTCACACTCATAGGCACATCTTGCCTTGTCCTGTCCCGGTGTGATGGTGGTACATAGTTTCACCTGACCCCTGCCTTCCTCGAAATGACATGCGATCAGACCAAAAAAAAGAGTTGATCACGTACCTTGCGCTATGCCAAACCGCGCAGCGCGGCCGCCGCGCAACCGAGCAGAGGGTTTGTTTAGGCTGTGCCGGACGATAGAAGAGAAAAACAACACCCCCGAAACATGCACAGTAGTGTGATTTGGCGGAGGATCATCACAGCCTCAGATGAGGGACACTGGATGGAAAAAAACAAGCAAATGTGTTGGTTAGAAACCACCCGCCCGCCCAGTTAGCTTTCTGGGTGGTCAGGGATGAAAACGTATTCTCTCGGTGTCTCGGTACCATTAGGGTTAGGTTACACTGGTTTAGCGCGCGCCCCGGGGGATGAAAAGTATGGAAAGTTCGATGAGCAAGTAAGGTGGCGATTCGGAATTAGTACCATTGTTTTTGTTTCAGCATATGTAAACTGGTCACAGAGCTCTTTCGCGGTGAATGACACGACAAAGGGGCAAGCAGTGGTGGTCACGGTCCATGTGGTAATTCCCTTTTTGTTGCGACTGCAAGGACGGTCACGTGCTACGGAGAGTTTCATGGCGTCCTCCACTGCACCAACAGCGTCAAGTACTTCACCCGTGAAAATGTAGGCTTTTAGTCCCTATGAACCACCTATAAAACCAATGACCGAGTTCGCTTCTACAGACTCACGGTAGGCTCCGCCGTAGGGTCCATACGTGACCTTTTTGTGAAAATCAAAGCCATCGATGCGAAGCATGGCAAATTTGACTGTGTACTCTGCATCGGTGACTTTTTCGGCCCCTTGAAAGAGCCAGGAGCTTCAGGGGATGGAACAGATGAAACCGAGCAACTTTTGAACGGCGATATTGAAGGCAGGAGCACCTGTCATAAGTGCTTTACTTTGACTGAACTTCTTCATTCTCAGTCCCTTTGAAATGTTACATCATGCAAGGAGAGAACCCTCTACCTGATTCTGTGATAGAAAAATACGCCAAGACTAGTGGAGAGCTGTGCAAGGATGTATTTTTGCTGAGTGGGTTCCATCCTACATCACGGTTTTATTGGTGGTATGAGATTGACCGAGTTGCCAGATAAATCTGGGATTATGACGACCGCTCACGGACTTCGGATAGCTTGTCTAGGTGGCATCTACAATTCAGGCATCTACACCACCGCTGAAGCTCCTCCTGTGCGTTCTTGTGCGAATGATTTCAAGGGAAACGCTAACCGTCATATTCTAGGGGTTCGCATCCCCCTTCTTCTCCACCCACACCGTCGAGCGCCTTCTCTCCAACACTCTCGTTAAATCATCCTCAAAATCTCAATCCAAGGATCAAACTTACAATTCCCTTACCTCCATCCTCAACGCCTCTTCTTCCTCGCAGCTTATCGACATCCTCATTACAAACGAATGGCCTGCATGCATCACACAACACTCCTCAGCACCTTTACCTTCTCAAGAACTCTCATCTGTAGGCGCTACACCCCTGGATGAGGTAATTAGGAAGGTAAAGCCCAGATATCATTTTGCTGCGTTGGGTGGCCGGCCGCCGCAGTTTTGGGAGCGAGAACCCTTCGTATGGGATGATGAAGCAGGAAGGGTTTCGAGGTTTGTAAGCCTTGGTGCATTTGGTGCTGAAGCTACGGGTGGTAAGAAGCCCAGGGTACGTTGGAACTTCCATCATGGCATCAAATTACAGAAATAAATCACACTATGTTCTCAACAGTGGTTTTACGCATTTTCCATCGCCCCACCTTCTCCCTCAAATCCCGCTCCAGCCCGCCCCACAAACGCCACCAAAAACCCTTTCACCGAGTTAGCTCCCCGCGCCCTAAAACGGACACTTGAAACGTTCGAAGTAGGAGAGAATTTCATATGGGGAAACGTTCCACAGCCCGGCAAACGTCCACGAACAGGTACGTACTGAACCTTATTCTGCGCACTTCATCTAATCAAAGCAGACGCACCGCCAGGTGAGGAAGGCAAGCCGCCGCCAGGGTACAAATGCCGGAGGTGTGACTCTACCGAGGTTCCTCTATCCGACCTTGACCATGACCCGCGCTAACCTCCTACAAACAGCACTTCATCTCCACTTGCCCGGAACGCCAGAAACCTCCTGAAGGATACGTGTGCCGCATATGTAATACACCCGGACATCTCGTACGTGACTGTCCTACACGCCACGCTGTGGGTGACACTGGTGGGCGAAAACCACGCCCTGGGTATGTGTGTCGTGCATGTGGGAGCGAGGGACATTACATTGAGGATTGCCCGGTTGCTAATGCAGGGCAGCGTGGTGGGGAGAGGGACGGGGGGAGGGGGAGGGGGAAGAGAGACCACAAGGAGATTGGACGTGAGCATTCCTTATTGTTTGAAGTGTTACTTGTGGTACTTATGGCCTACAGCCGATGAATGCTGGTTCTGCCTCTCCAATCCCAACCTCGCGTACGTTCTCTTCCCTTACCTTGCTGCTTCCCGTTAATTCCCGCTCGCGCAGAAAACATCTCATCGTCTCCATCGGAAGTGAATGTTACGTGACGCTTCCAAAGGGTCAAATTATTCCTACGCAATCCAACGCAGCCAGGAATAACAGTAGTATTGGTACTGTCCCAGGTGGAGGCCACGTCCTCATCGTACCCATCTCACACCACCCAACGTATAACACTATCCCTACTGACATCGCACCTCCAATTCTGGAGGAGACAGATAAGTATGTGTTCAATCTTTCTTTTTCTCTTGCCGTTTCTACAGACTCTGGAACCTGACAACTACTTCACAGATACAAGTCTGCTCTCCGTGCTCTCTATGCCGCCCACAACGCAAGTGCCGTATTCTTCGAAGTCGGACGTCTGAGCGCAAAAGGAGGACACGCGCATGTACAAGCTGTCCCTGTCCCTACTTCGCTCGCGGGGAAGGTGGAGCAGGCGTTTAGGTCTCAAGGAATTGATTTCGATGGCACATTGGAAGATTGTCAGGGTGCAGGGCTACCGGATACGAGGAGGGGTAGGAGTTATTTCAGAGTTGACCTGCCTGATGGGAGGACATTGGTCCATCTGATTGAGGAACACGCACCCTTTGGGGTGCAGTTTGGCAGGTGAGTTGGCTGTGGTGGTTTCCTTGTCCTCTTTGTCTTCGCTCTTTTTTTTAGCCACGGGAACGGAGTTGGACCCACGTGTTCCTTGTCCTCGTCTCCGTTTCCCTTGCTTATTTCTGTTGTTGTTTCGTTCTATGGATGACGCTCTTGTATTTTTGCAACCGCTGATGGTATTTCGGTATTTCACAGGCAAGTCGTAACCGACATACTTGGCATTCCTGATAGGGTGGACTGGAAGGCATGTATGCTTCCCGAGGAGGAGGATAAAGCAGATGTAAAGGCATTCAAGGCTGCGTTCGCGTCTTTTGATCCGTCGATGTGATCTTCACTTGTCAGCGTTCACTGCGATTACGCCTGTAGGGTACTGGAAACCGTGATTATGACATCTTGTGTTTCATGCTACCCTGGTCACCAATCGAAGTCATTCATCACACATTACGGTATTGTTTTATTGTTTTCTGATCGGACCAGCATTGGACCAGCATCCCATGAATACCGAAGAGGACTGGCGAAATTTAAATCGATACAATATAGGTGAGTACTGAAATAGACCATTTACACAGATGGATCATAGCCATAGCAGATTGTCTTGTCCCTGTTCGTATCCCTTCAACACGCGTGTTAGCAGTGGAATTCCTCCTCGCTCTCTCATAACCTTCATGCAATCGATGCCTACCTATTGCGAGTCCGGCAGTTTTATGGCATGCCGAGCATCGGGGTGTGCTCGTTCGTGAAAACTGCATTGAAAAGAAACGAGATCGAGGCCCGCTGGAGTGCAAATTGCAATACAGGAGACAACTCAATCAAAGAGGCAAGATGATATCACACTTGGCACTTGTAATTAAAACAAAATGTTCGCGTCGAGCCTTGGCTGTGCTGCAACCCTACTCAGCGTGCACAGTGCCTCGACCGCCGATACTATCATCAACGGTGCTGGTCTCTTGCAATTCGATGGCTTTGTGTATACCACCCTGTCTGAGCTACTGCCTGTTGTAAATGATGGCACCTTCATCACCTCGACCTCGTACTCAACCGTTTCTACATTCACTCAAGTTTCTAAGCCCATATATAATACATATCATTTTCTGACCTGTCCCTACACATCTGTACAAGTCTAAACAGTGAATGATTGGTGGATGATTCTACATACTGAGCTAGCCTACTGACGATGATGCAAACAAATCGACGTGTTTCATAATTAAATATACTGTCCATTCTTTTTGCCATGCGATTCTCAGTCATCTCAAAACCAGCGACGTACGACCACCAAGGGGAGAGAGGGAACAATCTATCGCGTTCAGATGTTGACCCCAGAGTTGCTCTCTAAGCTCTTCTTATAACTGTGTCCCATCTTCCTCGTGCCCCCCTGTCTCGCAGCAGCAATCACCCGACCGATGGCGTCGATACCTGCGTGTCATACTGATGTCAGTATCTGATAACACAGCATACAGAAGGACACATGTAACAAGCACGCCAACGCCCTCTCAGGCGCACGGAGATGCGAGAACAGAAGAATCCAAGTGTGACATCAAAGAAACAGCGAACTCACCCTTATCTAAATCCTCAATAGGAGGTCCAAACGACAATCGCACATAGTGATGACACGGGCTGTTGAACAGATTCCTGCGGTGCGCCGGGTTGATATCGAAGAAGATGCCCGGGATCACAATCGTTTGCTCTTTCAGGAGCTCTTCAAAGAATGTCTGACATAGAGAGAAGAGTTAACGTTCGTTCTTTCCGTTCCTTCCTTTCTTGGTTTCCAGGTGATGGTCCAAAGACAGGGAAGGTGAGGACCATGAATAACAACCACTCACCAAACCATTGTTTAGCGGAGAAGGCAACTTCTCCAAGTTCAACCAGATGTAAAACGTTGCTTGCGGAGGAACGTCCACGTCGAGATGGAGCGCATGCAAGCGCTTCAGCACGTGGTCCCGCTTGGTTTTAAAGTGTCTTTGAAGGGCCATCTGTATCACGTCAGCCCGTGCCTTTTTCTATCAAAGATCGACCTACCTTCTCTATCTTAACACGCCCCGGCTCAAGGAGCGGAATAGCTGCAAGCTGCATGCTACACAAGGGTTCAACGAATGCAGGGGAGTGACGGAACAAGACGGCACTCACGGATGATTTGCACCCCCATCAAGGAAAGAACCCGATTGCGAGAGTGCGGTGATGAGGTTCTTAGGTCCCATGACCCAGCAGATGCGCCAGCCCGGGAGGCGCCAGTTCTATCATAGTATATATATTGAGATCAAGGGAGAAAGCATAGTGAAGGTATGTCAAGAAACGCACCTTGGTCAACCCGTCAATGATAACTACAGAATCACTATTTACATCCTCGACATATTCGGCAGAGGAAATACTCTTTCCGATGTCTTTCTCGCTGTCGGGGTAGATGTACCACGAGTAGAACTGTGGAATTTTAAGCGTCAGCGAGAGTGACGGTAGCATTGGGTGAGAGGCGGGTAAAGGGAACGTACCTCATCAAGAATGATCGTCGTATTCTCACGGCTGAGCGAAACGAGTTCTTTCAGCTCTTTGCCACTTTAATCAACGAGTGTCAGCTAAGAAGCAGATAAATATAGGGGAACACGCACGCGATAACTTGTCCTGTGGGATTCCTCGGGTTCGAAGCAATGACGACGGCGAGGCCTTGAGTGCGGATATCTTTCTGTTCACGAGATCAACCAGGTTGTTTATTCAAGTGTCGTTGGGGACAAACCTTGGTTTGTTCGATATCAAGGCGGTATTTATTCTATGGAACGGAGTCCGTTCAGCAATTTGTGATACACGTTTTATGGGGAACGGGGTACCTTGGGATCCAATCTAGATTAAAGCAAGGATTGGGTCGGTTTTATATCGGCAAGGCAGGATAGAAATACGCACGCAGTAGGAACAGGAACGAGTCGCTTGAATGCACTTAGAACTTGATCGTAGGCGGTATAGTCTGGAACCTGGTATGACTGTATGCGCAGAGTTTTATTAACAGGCAGGGAAGCCAGGGGTAACTCGTACGCAATAAACGTCCCCGATGACAGCCGCGACACGGGAGAGCCCCGCACGTCCACCGGGCACGATGCAGACATTTTCGTATGTATACTGACTTGCTTTGCCTTTGCGGTAATTGTCGTTGTAGAGGTTCGCTACTGCTTCACGAAGAGCTGGTTGTACAATGAGTTAAGCGCTGAGCCGCCCACGGATCGTGAAAGATTGACCTTTAACACCGGTTGTTGGGGCATACTCCAAAGAATCAACAGGCATGGGAATGCTCTCTGGGCGGGGCGGGGCATTCGGGATAGGGCCTACCTCTGGAGCACCCTGGCCCAAGTTTGCCCATTCGTGTGAATTAGCATAGTTGAAACCATTCGCTATGGCGCGATCTGAACAGTAAATAACGCCAGTACTGCCAGGGTGTTCGATACCAGGGACTGTTTCTTCATCCTATTGACGCGTCAAGTCACGTGATGTTTGGGAAGGCGAACAACATACAGGATTGATGGTCTCAGGAAGACAACCCTTGGGCTGATGACCGACTTGTTGACGGAATATCTTGGCAAAGGGTTAGATGATGATGATATAAAGTTTTTGGAGATATATACCTGATGAGCCTCTGATTCTTTCTCGTGATGGAAGATTTTCATGACGCCATGGACCTGGTGAGAGATAGATTTCGAAGAAGGGAGATGTGGGAGATGAAGGTGAACGTGCATGGATGAGATAGGAAAGGAAAGGGATAATGATAATGATCTAACTTACGACGTCTCTTAAGGATGGAGTGCCGCTACGTGAAGGGTAGGCACTATTGGGTCTTGTTGAGGGTCTGGACATGGCTGATGAGCTGGCGTGGTTGGAAGGGCAGAGGGCAGCTTATAAGGGGAGAGCCAATGGAATGGTTGTTCAACGAAGGTCCAGGTTAAATGTATTTATACAATCCACAGCTCCTCAACCACAGCCATAAATGGGTTCTGCTGGCATGCCAATATCAATGCCATCGCAGAAAGATCATGATTTTACATCAATATCCTGTGCTAGCTCCAATAATAACTGATAAACCCACAGCTGGGCTGCTGGAGGGGCAGTAGGGTCAACGTTCCCTGTCAATGTCAGTTGCACAGCCAGGGAGGATCCAGGGACCAACATTGATTTCGCCTGCTATTTATCCAGAGCTCCCACCTTGCGACAGGACGATTGCGCGAGTCACTCTCATCGTCCTCCAGCTAGGCCCTGGTCGTTCACCCAGTTTAATTTTACATGCTACACGCGATGGGATTCAATCTCCGACCCACACTTCGAGTCCATCGTTGGTCGCGTCGTAACAAGGTGCATTAACACTGTGAAACCTTAGAGGTACGACGCAGAGCGTGTAGCGTTAATCCAGCAATCACACTGTTCGTTAGTCTCAAATGTTAGTTCTCATACCTCACGTTTGACTACCACGTCGACAATGAACAACGCCAACCCGGAAAATACCGCCACGGCGCCAGGCGTCGGATCTCGCTATCGAGTAGCTAGCCTTGTGATCACGTCCCCATACGGTCTTCTTCCTTGTTTCACCTCCATATAATCAGTATCGACAACGTTTAATACACCAGTCCCATACACTCACCTTGCCCGCTTTGACTGCTGACGCTTTGACTTTCCAGCTACTGCTTGCACTTCAGAATGTCGTCAGCTCCCTCCAACAAGTTTTTGCCCAGCCCAAAGACAGTCGCTGTACGTGTGTTCTATCAGAAATCTTTTCGTCATACCTGGACTGACTCCTCACCCCCTCAGATCTTAGGATGTCCCTTTAGGTGAGCATTTCGATGCCGGCTGTACTCGCGTGACCGTAATTTTATCTCGGCACCCCATTATAGTGGTGGTCAGGTCAGTACTCTCAACAGTCTTTCAAATAACTCACCCGCTCACCTTTCTCTCAGCCAAAACTTGGCGTAGACAAAGGTCCTATCCACCTCGTCCAGGCAGGGCTCATCCAACAGGTCGAAGAACTCGGATGGCGTGTTGTCTTTGATGGGCACCACCAATTTGAGGATATTTCTCCCCCAACCAATGGCACCCCAGTTAATGCCGCCAATGACGCTGCTGTAGACCCATTAAACGCATCCATTGCGAAGATGAAAAGCCCCCTATTCGTTGCACAGGTCTGCGAGAGTGTTGCATCTGCCGTGCAAGCCCATGCAGAGATGGGGCAGCTACCCGTCACCCTTGGCGGAGATCATTCCTTAGCCATGGGCACAATCTCGGGCACCCTGAGGTGACGTCTCCGTTGAGACTATCTCCTTCCACTGTGTCCTGACATTCTATCCACAGAGCCTACGACCAAGCATGTGTCATCTGGATAGACGCCCACGCAGATATAAACACGATCCACTCTACCGACAGTGGAAATATCCACGGCATGCCCCTATCCTTTCTCCTCAAGCTCAACCCCCCTGCTCCATCCCCAGACTCCGTCCTTGCGAAGTTCGACTGGGTCTCTCACCTCCCTGCTGAGCGTCTCGTTTACATCGGCTTGCGGGACGTGGACAAGGGCGAAAAGGAAATCTTGAAGCAACACAACATCAAGGCGTTTAGCATGCACGAGGTTGATCGGTATGCTTGAGTTTTGTTAGAGAGAAGGGCACTGATGCTGACTGTGCCTTACCTAGCTATGGCATCGGCAAAGTGGTTGAAATGGCGCTCGACTATGTCAACCCGCAAAGAGACCGTCCTATTCACCTGAGTTTTGATGTCGACGCGCTCGACCCGAGCGTTGCGCCGAGCACGGGGACACCGGTAAGTATCTCAATTTGCATTTTCGCCAGTCATTATCTTCGCACGTACTTTTTGAGTGGCGAAAGTCAGTCTGGTCTGCGCACTTTTGGTGACTTGGTGCGCGCCGACAGAATTCCTTTTTGTTGGAGGTGTGTTTCGAAGAATGTGCACGAAAATGCCCATCATTCTCCACGTATCCTGGCCCTGGAGGGGCGCTTAGAAAACGTGCCACACCTAAGGAAACGTATGAAGACTGGTGCGACGCTTTGTAGTGCCCACGTCCCCTTTCATTGGGACGTCTTGGAAACACAGACGCTTTGATCCGCGGCAGGGATGTCCAAGCCCACGGCAGGCAGACCATGTATTCCTAAACAAATTAATTCCAAGCCAAATCAAATGCCAAGCCAATGAGCAGAACTAACCAAAATCTCGCAGGTGCGCGGCGGGCTCACCTTCCGTGAAGGGCACTACATCTGTGAGGCGATTCACGAGACTGGATTACTAGTCGCGCTTGACATCATGGTACGTCTCTTACCTTGATCTTTGCTCGCATTGCTGTTGTCTCACCTGGTCACCGTACGCAGGAGGTTAACCCCGCGCTTGCGGACGCTGAGAGTGTACGCCAGACCGTCGCGGTGGGGTGCTCATTGGTCCGATCTGCTTTGGGTAAGTCGTCCATCTGCTACGTTCGATATTTGCACGGTTTGTCCATTATTCTTGAATCGAGAAACATGGTCGAACGTGCACGGGGCGCTGCCTTTTCGGTGTCCGCGTGGACTACCTACAACGCGACTTATCGATGACGCTCATTACTTGTTTGTTACACAGGCGAGACTCTTCTCTGAGTTGCGAGTGTTCTAAATCAATGTGGATGTGATATGAACGTTCTGATCTGTGGTAGTGAGTTATATCTACTTACTAGGCGGACGAATGACCAACTGTTCTGTGACAGAGAAGAGATTGGGTGTGTTGTTGAGGTGTCGAGGTTGCATTGGAAGTCCGCGTGGATTATCCCTGGCGATTGGAGGGGCGGCGCTGTTTGAATGCACTGGAGAGTCACGTTCTTTCTCACGTGCTTATCACGTGGTTTCCATGAACATTTCCGTTTGTTTCAAGCAGCATGCAATTCCCTGTCTGATGTGTTTATGTTGATAGATTTTGTCAATCAAATATTGGGGTATACAATGTTTGATGCCAATGGCTACTGGCACCCATCAAACGACAAGTCCCCATGCAAGAAGAAAAATACATGCGCAGCCAAAGCTAAAATTGAGATGCAGCGCGTCGCCTTCAATGTTTTTAATCAATGACCGATTGCGCTCTTCTCCAAGAAAACTTCTGAGTTTCGGAAGATCGACAGTGCACCTAATTGAACATCTCGACAGTTGCGCCGGGGGATATCTGGGCGGCCGGCGTGTTGTGCTATTGTCAGTTGGCTGGCAGAATACGTGCGTGGTCGGTTGGATGTATCCCTTTATATAACATCAAAAAGTGCATACCGTCCGCTTTGGTGGGGCAACAAGTTGTAGACCAGGACTCGAAAAAGGAAGGCCCGTGGAAATCTAATTTATTTAGTTGAAGTGGGTTTGCCAACAATTTAAATAATAACATTTGCGTCTCTCTCCTCATCTTCACCACTCTCTTCCACATCGCACTTTTTACTACCTAACTCGTGTACTGTGAGTCATTCTTGTATACTTGGCTTCTCTTCTGTCACTTATTAGGTCCAATCGCAGGCTAGGACCTAGTGCCACTCATAGTACTGTTGAAAAAATTCTCGATCCGTCAAAATGGACCACCACGCAGCTCGAAATGGTCAAGCCTCAATTCCCATACCCAACCTTATCACATCCAACTCTTCTTCGTCCACCGAATCCATACCTTCTACTCCTGATGCCTCATTCGCCTCGCCGAGCTCGATATACACAACTCCAGACGCTGAGCCCCAATCCGGTACCCTTCAGTTCGGTACTGCTGCTGAGCGCGAAAGGGCCTCACGTCCTCAGAGAGATTATGGAGAGCAGATGGAGCGCTTGCGGGCGGTTAGGGCCGTCCAGCGACAAGCTCCTCAACAGTCGCAGGTCCAGATCCAAGGACCAGCTGGCCAACCCCATCTCCAGCCCCAGTACGGGCCGGGACCTCCATCACATTTACAACCACAGGCGCAGCCCCCGCGTCTCCTCCTCAACCCTTCAGTAAACTATCCATTCCTTAACCCGTACGTTGCACCTGGGCTGGTTCCCACTGCTTACTACGGAATGGCGAATCTGGGGTTCGGTGTTGATTGGTCCCAACATGGAACTACAGGTACGCAGTGGATGGCAAGGACTATAGGTCCTCTTCTTCCTCCTCCTCCTCCTCCTCCTCCTCCTCCTCCTCCTCCTCCTCCTCCTCCTCCTCCTCCTCCTCCTCCTCCTCCTCCTCCTCCTCCTCCTCCTCGCTCCTATTTCCCTCGCGCTCCTTCCATTTCCCCGGAACAATTCCACGCGCCCCCTCCCGCCCCATCTGACGGGCCATCACACATACAGGGTCACTACTACGGCCAACAGTCTCACCAGGGACCAATGCCGCCAGCGGCTTTTGTAGCCGCAGATGGGAGAAGTTTAGCGGGGCGCAGGAAGCGCAAGGCGTTTGATGATGCTGAAGACGACACAAGAAAAACCATGCGGAATCTTAGTGTTGAAGATGATCCTGATTTTGTGAGTCAAATCTATTTATTTCGTTCTCGCTGTCCTGCTGACAGCTAATTCAGGAGGGTTCGTCTGGACCCTACCCATGCCCACGTTGTGGCCGGACGTGAGCATCCCTCTGCTTTCGAACGTAGCAGTGGGGCTGATATGTCGATTCTTATTAGTTTCAAACGCAAGGATTCAATGAAAAGACATAGGTTCAAACGCAAGGATTCAATGAAAAGACATATGCCCTCTGATAGGTGTACCCAGAACTTGAAGAAGAAGTTGTTGCAAGAACTTCAGAGCAGTACGGTCGCGGCTGCGCCTCCCGTCGCCGCACAAGGGTCATCCTCATCTCAGCGGCCAGGAGCTGCACCGAGCTCGGCGACGCAACAATCCCAGCTCTCGACTGTGTTCCATGGAGAAGTTCCATATTTACCCGCGGTGCAATCCAATGTCCAGGCCCCACCTGTACCGCGTCCTATGGAACCCTCTCGCGCGGCTACCAATTCCAATAGCTTTCTGTCTATATCCGAACCGCGCTCTGTGCAGCAACTTAATGGGTCGCCTCCATCCACCGTCATGGCGGAAGATAGAGAGGGTCTCTTTATGCCTCCGACGTCTCTCACCCTTCCCCTCCCGACTGCGCATGCAATGGATGCCCCAGTTCCCGATGAAAACGCAGCCGCGTCTCCATTCGTTTATGATTTTGGTGCCCTCGAAGCCGATTATGAAGCTTGGTGCTCGAATGCCGATTCGACACATGATCAAGCACACCATTGGGGACTGGGAAGAAAGAAGAGAGATGGAAGCCCGAGTGAGGGCGGAAAAGGAGGCGACGAAGGAGGGAGGAGACCGAGAGAGTACAGGAGGAGGAGGAAGGAGTAAAAGTGTACCATATTATACTCAGCCTGGACACCGAACAAACTCATACGCGCACCAAAACTTCTTAAACGTGAACCCCATGGCTATTTGTACTTTACTTACACCCTTACCCTGTTGTGATATTCCCCAGTACAGCCCTGACAGGGCACCACGTCACGCGTCTTAACAGATTACTTTGTTTGTTGCGGTACAGAAATATAGAAATTCTCTCTCTCAAGCACACCATTATTATCATGATCTCTTTGGAATTATTTTAATACGCATGATTGTACCTAGGACATTATGTGAATTATGTTACTTATGAAACGCAACCGTCTGAGCATAGGGAATTTTAACACAACCTCTAGAGTCTATCAGCAAATTGCCAAGGGGACGTTCAAAGTGCACAGACTTCATTTTCCGAAACGTGAATGTGTTCGCCGCAGATATCCCTGAAGCCATTACCACAAGCTATTTTTTTTACTTTTCAGAATACATGAATCGACAGCTAACCTGTAGCGACTTCAAGCTCTGCCCTGCACATTACAAGCTGAATTACATATACTGTATCCATTTGACCTCTAATAGGGGGTTGTGGTGTGACACGACATAGTAATGGCACCGTGTTATAGTAATCTAGTGAGTTTATTTGTCTGAGTCTGGGCTGAATGTCTCCGTCTCGTGAGGGTATTGAGGAGGCCGGCAGAGGGAAGCGACGGCACATTAAGCAGATATGCAATACGGACATTATGATTCGCACTAGTTAGAATTTGTTGTATCTCACAGAAAAATACGAGAGAACCAGATGTCACAATTTTAGGTTCGTCGGCGACGCTGTGATGAACCTAAGGTCGAATACAGTAAATCAATACGATGGAACACTGTCAGATTCAAAGTCATTGCTCGTCCAAAAATTCTTCTGCGTGCCTGTCATACTACCCACACACGATATTGTCCGCGCCGGGGATGACGAGTCCGAACTACTATCCGAAAGCAGCTTGGTATAACTGAGGTATCATGATGATTTGAACTGCTCATTGAACTCGCGTCCTATCAACATCCTCCTTATCTCTTGAGTCCCGGCGCCTACTGCATACAACCTAGAGTCGCGTAAGATGCGACCCATAGGATAATCTAATGTTGATGTGAGTAGCAGTAATCATGAAATTATAGATAAAAATTTCGAACCATTGATATATCCATTACCGCCAAGGCATTGCATGCCTTCCAGCGCGACCTCTATGGCTTTCTCGGTGGAGTAGAGGATGGCGCCAGCGCAGTCCTAGCGTTATAAAATCAGAAATCAACAGCGTCCGAATTCACGATCTTACTTACTCGACGACTGATTTGACCTTGGTCACACGCTCTTGCAACAGCATAGACATACGCGCGGCTTGCATTAATGTTTGTATACATATCCGCAATCTTGCCTGAAGAATGATTAGTCGCTGTTTCGATCTTGGAGGCTGGTTAACCTACCCTGCATTAATTGAAATGTTCCCACAGGTTGTCCAAATTGCTTGCGATCATGAACATATTCCACTGCATAGTCGAATGCAGCTTGCGCCAGACTTCAGGAAGTGATGTTGAGCAAATGGTCTGAAGCGTTTGATGAATTGAACCCACCCCAAGGGACCGCCGCTCAGAACAAGGCGTTCAAGGTCAAGCCCGGACATCAAGACCCCCGCACCTTTATTAACCTGGCCAAGTATATTTTCTTTGGAGCAGCGAAAGTCGATGAATTGTCTACCGTTGAGTGCCACAAGAAAAACAAACCTTCCGGGACTTCGCAATTCTCGAAGACAAGTTCGCAAGTATCACTGCCTCTCATGCCGAATTTATCAAGCTTTTGATGCGTGGAAAAGCCTTTGAACGTTTTCTCGATGATAAACGCAGTGATGCCCTTGGACCCTCTCTCAGGAGCAGTTTTGGCGTAAACAACTAGTGTTGATGCTGTGGGTCCATTGGTAATCCTGCGGGACTGTTAGAATGATGCACGTATGACACGAAGAATTTGTTACCAGAACTTGTTCCCATTCAGCTTCCAACCACCGTCTATTTTATCTGCCCTTAAACTCATGCTGACTACGTCACTCCTAGTTCACTGTTAGTCATACCCACGCATTATAAGCCAGTCAACTTGCCCGCTCCCAGGCTCGCTCATAGCCAAACTGCCTACTTTCTTCCCAGCGATCAAGTCAGGGAGGTATTTCTGCTTTTGAGCTTCTGTGCCATGACGATGAATTTGGTTCACGCAAAGGTTCGAATGCGCGCCGTATGACAGTGCAACCGAGCCAGAAGCACGAGAAAGCTCTTCCATTGCCAATGTGTGGTGGAAGTACCCAAGGCCCAAACCACCATACTTTGGCGAAACGGTGATACCGAGCAAGCCCATGTTACCAAGCTTCTCCCAAACATCCTGATGGTACTCTTGAGCATGAGAAGGTCAATGAAATTTGTTTGATAATCACAGAAGGGAAGTTGTTGCTCTTGTCGATCTGTGCAGCACGCGGGGCAACCTCTCGTTCGGCAAACTCGGTTACTGCATTTCGGAACTGAGTTGTACTGCTGAGCTGTAGTTGAGGGCTACGCTTTCATTGACATACCTCAGCCTGCTCTTCCGTGAGCCCTGCTATATCAACGTTGTACGTTGAGATTTGACGCGACCTTTGACTGGGTCGAAGGTAACGGCGTAGGTTGCGCGCTGTAAGCCTACCAGATGTTGAGGCTAACATACTGGAAAGAACTTCAGATTCTAAGATGAGCGAGTTGGGGAAGTAAGGTGGTTCTACAAGCTAGTGTAAGCGCTAGGATCGTCGACGGAACATAGCCGAGCCGTAGAGTCGAGCATAATTATATTATGCCTTCCGCGTGTATCACGTGTCACGTGAAGGATGTAAAATGGGGTTTGCGGACCCTCTATCATTTTGGCAACGACACTTCTACAGTTTGTCTGTCCAACTTTTCCATGTACGGTCAACTCATTCTTGAAGTATTTAATATTTATCAAACGTTTTTGAACTCGCAGGCTATCTGTTGGCCTCGGCGGTGGAATCAGACGTGCCTGGCCCAACGGCATATTCCCCTCCACCATGGATCTTAAACCCAACAGAGCTGACACTAGACATCCATCGGCCGCTAGCACTGGGTACCCTCATTTTCCGTATGACTTCCAGCCACTTTAGCACTGCACGGCAGGGTAGCGAAGAAAATGAACGACCAAGTACATCTCTCACTCTGGTCTCTTCAAAATTCTCTCCATCATATCTTCCCCTCCCATTTGTGTTGGTACTGCGGTCCTTCCATTGGATCCTGCCCCGCCGATCTCTCTCAAGTTCATCTTTCTTTCCCGTACCGGTACGCGTCACATGTACGACGAAAGAGTCTTGCGTATTACCATGAAATCGTCCTTTATGTGATGGCGGTTAGTGGGAACGGGGGCTTGATGGAATGTGTCAGGTGGGCATCATTCATGAAGCTGCCTGGAATGTTTCACGGCTGGAGGAGAAGGTAATGTTTCTTCGATAATGGCTGGCAGTGATAGCGCATCTCGGTTGTCAAAAGGCAAGGATAATTCATCGTTATTCGGGTTGTATACGGTCCCGCAAATACTTCACGCTCTGATCTGCTAACTCGTTGAATAATAGATATTGTACACGCCATGCGGCCTTACGTTGACCTGACGACCATGGTTTATTGCTCTGAACTTGCAGCTCACCACTACTCCCTCCGGCGTTATCGTGTGGTTAGCAAGGTTCATATAGTACGAGTTTATAAGTTATCGCGTGCGGACTTTCAAGGGGATGCATGCTCGTAAGCATGTGCTCAAAGCATTTTCTCATGCTTTGCGCCATGATCTAGGACCAGTACGTGCTTCCTGATGCTCCCCTTCCAGAATATTCAATAACGTTGTGTCCATAGTCATGTATCAGTGAAGCTGTACTGGTGACGTCCTGCCACTCGATACATTACACCGTCGCCCAGGGCCAACTCTGACCCTAAGGGTCTTGAATTTCTTCGCACATTAGTTCCAACCCGGAGCGGCCAGGGTCATTATTTGCTATCAATTTGAGTCCTTTCCAGGAAGTGGGCGAAATTAATCAATTGGGTTTGTAAAGTTCACTGGGCCCGGTCACATTTCCATCAAGCAATTCTTCAGCCAGAAACACCTTGCGGATACCTGTGCTGAGAGAACGCACCCGTCTGCGTATCATGGAGCCCCTGCATGAATGTTGTCATAGGTACCTTCTAAGACTAATTGAACCTTGAGCTCATGCTGGAGTTTACATGTTGTTTCCAGGACGTTGTCGTTATCCAAACGCGTGGCCTCCTCGATGCCGAGACTGTTCGTTTTTATCTCGCTACCGCCTCGCTGGACTCTGTTTTGTCCACGCGGAGGGAATCGTTCATCGGGACTTTAAACCAATTAACCTGGCGGGTAGCTGACACTTGGAGATGTTGGACATGTAAGCCCAGGTGATGGTGAGTTCTCGCCATCAGTTGGGCTTACATGAGGTCTTAGGTATATCACAGGACATAGTGGACGGGAGGCATCGCATCGTATGAAATGATCGCGAAGGGATCAGCCAGCACCGTTTATTCTTTGCTCTATGAGACTCCTACATTTTTTCCAGCCGTTCTTTGGCAGGAACAAAACCAACTGTCCAAGAGGACTGCCTCTGGCAGGTACAAGTAGCATAAAAGGGCATCTGCGCGGGCGCCTCCCTCAAATCTATTGTCACAGGCTTCGTGGATACGACAGGAGAGCATGGTCTGGGCGTCGATACTTCCGTTCTCGAACGCTCATGGCTCAACGATATCAATTGGAATAAAACCCAGGCCGGCCACTACCCGGTATGTCTTCTCGAGAATAGAAATCGCTATCCTATAGTTTGATTAATGGAAATTCGGAATGCCCCGTCTGATAGGTCCCCAATTGCCCTTGCCGTTGGTGCCTGCGCACATCCAGACGCGGCGAAGTAAAGGATTCTAAGTTTCCATACTGCATGTTCACTGTAAGTGGGAGTCGGGCCGTCTTCCTAAAAGAAAACGTCAGAATGTCTCAAAAGCCCGCCGCATTTCTTCCATTGTGACCTATTTGCTTGTTGATTTTCTCGGATTGTCACTGAATGGGGGGCCGACTCAAACCCCTATAGGGTATGTGAGGGAACCTGAAAGTTCGAAAGTTCTGTCCCACCCGTCCGGCCCGTCCCATCTGTCCCGTCCGTCCTATCCATCCCATCCATCCTATCTGTCCGCATCGTCCGACAAATTGACGTGTGCCACTGATCGTCTTGCAGGTATCCTGGTTAATCTCGAACCAGACTCAACTGACATCCCAAATTGGGAACCCTGTCAGTCCAACCGGAGGCAATAAGCTTATAAGGGGGGTTGGCCCGGGTAGTTAGTAGTCAAATGTGTCACATCACGCTCT
The DNA here is from genome assembly GCF_016758775.1 of Suillus clintonianus. Taxonomy (NCBI): domain Eukaryota; kingdom Fungi; phylum Basidiomycota; class Agaricomycetes; order Boletales; family Suillaceae; genus Suillus; species Suillus clintonianus. The sequence continues at coordinate 1,466,872 of NW_024539225.1, forward strand.
TAACGCACGTCCAACGCTGCCCTACGCTGCCCAACCGTCAACGTCTGCCTCGTCGGTGTCGAGCAACCCATTAGACACGTCTTTCTCTTATTTATTCTGCTCAAACCTATTTGTCGGATCCATAACCGACCACTATCCTTCATTTTAGGTCAATTATATACTCAAAATTTGACCCCAGAAAATATATTTCGAGATTTCGGAAAAATTCCGAGGTGTCACGGAGAGCCAAATTCAGGATGGGACGGATGGGACGGTGCGGACGGACGGGACAGTACGGACGGGACGGACAGTCATTTCCAGTTTTCCGGTATATACGGGTATGTAGTACATTGTGAAACCATTCTGGATGGGGCTGCGAGGCCTTTGTTTGGTTCCGCTCTTCTCTCTTTCCTGATACGGTTGGTGGTGTTCAAGTGGGGTTAGTCACGTTCTCAGAAGCCTTATCCTTCATGGGACTGCCGTCCGAGTCGTCTTTTGTTTTTTGCCGAGGCCTGTACTACGGAACCGCACGGGCGTCCCCAACCGTCAGATCACTTATTTTGATGTGGGTGATGGTCGATTCTGTTTACCCTATCTCCTATTACACGTTTTCCGTGAGATTGACGCTCACGAAGGTTTGGAAGACAATTGTGAAGAAGCTCGAGATTACGGGAAGGCCTGTGTTAACTTTGTCTCAAACCCCTTCCCTTCTGGTACTCGACACAATTGCGCAGACAAGTGTGTACTATGTATCAGGTCACAGAACAATTGTATCCCCAAGTTTACGAGAGGGAGTCTTTGTCTTGACTTTGTCAACCGGAGACAATGACAAGTACGTAATCGCAGTGCCGTGACGTTTAGCGCTATGCCCCGCTCGTAAATTGGAGCCCGCGCCACGCTCAACATTCCCTGGAAAATGCTATCACACTTGAATGGAATGTGGATGAGACAAAAATGAATAAAGATAAACCAAATAACAGTGCCATGAGCGGCAAACTATTATGAAATACAGTGAGCTATTCGTAAAGATGTCAAATGCCTGTCATGCTCCACACATCTGTAACTTCCCGCATAGACGCGCCAAGGGGCGGATTGTCCGTGTTCGGCCTCGCTCGAACTCTGCGATAGCATCTACATCCTCGTATGAGCTGCTAGTTGAGGAATCGTCGTCATCTGTTTCGTCATCGTCATCCAGTTCCAGCTCAATATCAGAATCTTCATCATCTGTGGGCGAACAGGGTGCACAGCCGGGGTGACTGCGCGCCGGAAGAAGCCAATTGCTGTACCACCGCCCCAGGAACACTTTGATGTCTGTGGGAAGTCCCAAGTACTCCACGTTGCGCGCAATCCCCTCCCAGTGGACAACACCCCGATTTAGACAATCTTCCATGAGAGTTGTCTGACCAAAGTACATCCAGTGGAAAATGAGATGAATGGAAGATGGATCGGGTACGGGGAGAAAGAGAGTGGGGTGTGAAGCTGGAGAAGGGAGAAGAGAAGGAAGACGGCTTTCTGGAACATGCAGAGGAGGATGTCGAGGTTGTGTGGCGCCAGTGTGGATGAGATCAACGGGTGAGGCACCGTTGAAGAGACCTCGGAGCAACGTTGAATGGGAAGAGAGGTAGTCCATATGCAACTATGAAGACAATAATAAGGACTATGTTCCCTCGATGAACAGCATGACTCACTCTTAGTTTCATTCGAGGCGCGGCATGGATAGCAGGCTCTGTTGCCCGTCGAGCAGCGTCTGGTGAGGGCTCTGGTGAAGAGTCTGACGAAGTGGTTGGGGAGTCATGTACCGGACGTGATCGATGATGTGGAACAGGTACGACTGCGGAAGAGATGAGAACGTTCCGGAAATGAAAAATTGAAACGTACTGATGGTACAATCAGCGGTCTGTGGTCTATCCCAGTAGTGGGAGGCTAGACTCCTCAGTTGGTCGACGATATATTCATGAGGGACATCGTTGAGTGATGGAGGAGGGAAGGGTCTTGGTGAAAAGGACGAGGATGGATGTGATGTTACAGGGGGTGAATGCATGTGTGGGGATGTGTGTGAGAAAGGGCGAAGTAAAGCAAGAGATCACGTCCTGTTTTAAGGGATCGGGGTATCCCAGGACTATTGTTTACTAGGGGAACATGCTGATATTGTTGCGTCCAAGGAGGATAATATACCATATCCAAATTAGGTAAATCTGAGCCAGTATTTAACCGTGAGAAATCATAAAAAATTCGGAAGTATTGAATATTTGGCGCAAGTTTGACGTTTCAAAATGTTTTTCATGATCGCGCGTATTCGCGTGCGCTTAAAGAGTCAGCCCGCTGAACAAAAGCAAAATGTCTCACCAGCAAGCAGCAAACGAGTCTGTATTTCCTCGACTCGGGTTCAGGTCAGGGCCCGGCTCGGGATAGCGGTTTTGATCTTTTTTAGAACAAGGGCTAGCAGGGACGAATATCCGACTCCAGGTCAAGGATTGTTTAATTATGAGGCTGTCCATCTAGGGTCTGTCGAGGAGGCTGCATGCCGTTGAACTGATCAGGCTGAGCCTAGATTCATGACGATGATCCAGGGGCTTGCATATGCCACAAGGAAAGGATGGAAAGGGATGGCAGCTAGGCCGCAGCCTAGCCAGCGGCAATTCCTGTTATCGGCGCTAATTCGGTATCAATAGGTACATGTCTTACCGCCGGAGGATGTTTTAGTCGTCAAAAAAGGAAATTTTGTTGTTAAACATATTCCCCCAAGTCCGAGTATCGGAAAGACTTGAAAAAAGTGGATGAGTCGGTATCAATAGGGATCTTGTCTGACCCGCCGGTGGTATGTCAGAATAGGAGCAGCTTTATACAACATATCCGTTTATGGTAACGCGCGGTATCATTTCGGTGGCAATGTCCTTGTTCCCGCCGGTGCAAGGTTTGCCGCTCATCGCACCCTTGGCGTGAAGACAAGCACCAAGACAAACGCGTGAGCTTCAAGATTTAACTTTACGCGAGTCTCGCAAAGTCTAGCATCTGCGACCAATCTTTTGTCGGTTTCATAAAAATGTCTGCGGCCATCGGCATATTCGACCTCAATCCATACGAATCGCACCCAAGTCTGACCGCGCTGGAGGCCAGTGTTTTGTGGGAGTACGCTAAACTATCGCAACACGTCAAAGATGTGTGTTCCATCTTCAAGTGAAACGCCCATCGTTCTGATCTGTGATTATGATCTGCTAGTTGACCGTCACCACGAGACGGCTATCCGAGGGACCAGATGAGAATCTTATTGCGCGTTTGAGAGTGTTGGAGAGAAAAATGGGCCTCGTATTAACATTGGTATGCTGATACCTCATCACTTCTGTATTTCAAGGCTGATGTAGCTATTCACAGTTCAAAGCATCAGTCTGGGGCGTCATCAACGAGCAGCCAGTTCAAGAGATTTAAGGGGGATATGCGTACGCGACGGTTAACACTCTACGAAAATGATACTCGTCCGGAGAGTAGAATTCTATTCCATGCACATTTACATACCGCATTATTCACTGTACGATTAACTGTACAACAATATACAATGGCTTCAAACCCTCAAGCCGCCCATCTTTGCACTGAGGGCCGACACCGCATTGACATCCCAAATGACAAGTTTTCCATCCACTCCAGTAGTGCTCACCCTACTGACCCCCTCACCTCCATACGCGTACGGCCTGACGCTGGTAATCGTGTTTTGATGTACAGTGAGCAGTTCCGTGTCAGAAGCAAGATCTCCCCCTCCAGTATGTCCACGCGTATCCGCGTTCCTGAACGTGTTGAAAGCTGCACTGTTCAGCCTCCCAACAGTCCCAGTCTTTGCACCAGGAGCCTTTGATGCACTCGAAGCAGTAGTATCATCCAAAGTGCCGATAAGGCCCCAACCTTGCTCCGAGCCAGAGAAAACAACAGGCTGACAATCGTGGCCAGCCGCAACGAGGGCATCTTCAGAAGTCCAGGTCAAAGTCACGTATGGCAGCGAGCTAATCCGAATGTTGTAAACCGCGGGACCGCCAGGGTAGACGATGCTAATAGAGCTATCATGACCTGTGGAAATTGTAGGTATTCTAGCTAGTATCGCGAACAGGTTACGACTTACTAGCAAAAGCGAGGACGTCGCCTGAAGGAGAAAAGCCGACTGCGTGGACCCATCCGCCTGCCGGGCTGCTGTATTCTCCACAGAGAGTGTTAAAGGGAAGTTTCTCGCCCCAGATGGTAGGCGAGGGCCTAGAAATCAAAGGTAAGAAACATGACCATCGCAGTCCAGAGCCTGCACATCACCTCTTGTCTACATCTTTAATGTAAGCAGAGAATACGCGCGCCTTCATATCGGCGCTCCCCGCAGCGAGTAAGACATTGTTCGGATGCCAGTCGACAGAAAGGACAGTCGATCGGATTGGTTTTTTGAGTTGCCTTGCGACCCACCAATTATTCTCGGGATCGAATGAACAGATGGCAATGGCCCTTTGTATATCTGATGAAATTGAATAATCTCGAAGAGAAAAGAGCGCGTACCTTGCACCACTGGCAACTGCGAATTTATCCTCGTTCGGGCTCCAACGGACAAAGGTAGCGGCTCTGTTGATACGAAGAAGTACTAAGGTAGGCTTCCACACTAACTTTCCAGTAAGCGGATCGGGAGTGAGGGTCCAGACGTATGCATTGCGGTCCTGTGAGGCGGTGACAATGCGGTTGGAGATCGGGGCCCAATCAATAGACGTGATGAGTTTATCGTGCTGAAGAAGTAGTGGTTAGCGCATATTGATTGACCGGTATGCACTGATCATAACACACCTCGGATAGCGTCTCAGATAGAATCCACTCCTTGCCCTGCTTTGCATAGATCTGGACATTGTTATCGTTCAAGCTCACAGCAACATCTGTGTCAAAGGTAACGTTCACTACTTAGCATTCGATGATTATATCGAGGAAGGACGTACGGCTGCGGTCCGCGTTGAATGCGTGGCACGTCACTGGAGTTTTGGCGATCGAATATACTTCTGGTGCGGACATAGTGTCGTTAATGTGTGGAGTTGGCGCAGAGGACGAGCAGTCTACTCTGCAGATGTCCAGGATTCAAAATTGAAGGAGAAGATCTTTCTGAGAACGGTATGAACTTCATCGGCCTCGGCAGATACCGTAAGCCTGGCGTAGGTCCCAAATGCAGCTACAGGTCGCTATTTCCCCCGTTCCGCCATAGCCAAGGTTTGCTACATGAACAGGATCCATCCAGCATTGCTCTATCTCACCATTTATAACCCGACTTTACGTCCCAATGAAGAGGTGTCCAAAGACGACGAGGATGCAGAAGAGCAAGCACAAATCCTGTTCTACACTTCGCAGGAACGCGCTGCTTCGCGCGACAAGATGCTCAGGCATTGTTGATACAGCCCCAAGCTATTCATCAAGGGAACCCCATGGTCTCTGAGTGAGGGTCTTTGCACTTAATGCGCTCGCACTTAAGCCCCTACTCTGCACGTTTGTCTTCGGGTTCGGCACCTGCGCCCTCTGCTCGCGTTTTCGGTCTCTCGGGGTCCAATTCCTCTCGTCCTTCTGCAAATTCTGCTCACTCGTGCGTAGTGACCACGTCATCTGCATCCCTGAACTCTGGTCGACTGCTGGGTACTATTTCGCTATCTGTGAGCACGTTCGGACATGCAGATCCCTTGCGGTACATGTCCCACACTGCTGAGGAATACGAGGACCTATTCGCGGAGCCAGGTAGCCGCATGTCGATCCTTGGTCCAATGCCTTTGTTCACTGCTCGTTTGGTACTCTCCCAACCGACTATCCGTAGTGTAGGTGGCACGACGGTTACGAGCGATGATACGGAGGTGACGAGAATGACTGTTACTTCGGGTTCTGAGGATGTGTTTTGCTTTACAACCTTGTTCAACTTCAACTTAATTGTCTACCGAAGTGTTATATCCACCACACCGTCTGTGCATGTTGATCCTGCGTCCAATGACGCTGTGGACTTCTACTTGTCTCCCTCCCTGGTTCTCCTGCTCGTTTGCTTCCCTCTTCCTGCTCTTGTCCACCGCCCGTACTTGTCTGAGCCACGTCAGCAGTTGCTGACATGCACTGGGCGTTTGCGCACGGTGTTGGGAACGGTTTGGTGGACGTGATGGGCATTGTCGACGCAACACCTCGAAAATTGTGGTCGAACCCGGTTCGAACGCCAGCCGGACCTCCGAAACGCGTTCAAAGGCGTTCGGTCCGGAGTCCGACCAACAACTGAACCTGAAACTAGGGTTCGGTTTGGCGTTCGGAAAATGTTGCCAGAGAACCGGACTGAACCGGACTTCGGCAGCACTACCTGAGGTCGGACTCGCCGAGGCGCTCGTCCATTTCTCTGAGTAGGAGTCTCAGGTTTTCCTCCGTGCGCAAAGACGCTTACTATCCAGCAGGATATCCCATCCGACCAACTCTTACCACAATGTACATTCTCAGTCGAGAAGGATGATAATGCTCAACCCCAATGTGACTTCTGGATTCACGCAGTACGCCGACTCTCGATATGTTGTAGTCCTCTTATCCTAGTTTTGCTAGGCTGTAGAGCTTGCAAAAACACCGCGGACGCTTGCGCCTAAGTCAGTCGAATAAGGGCAAGGGCAATGGAAAGGACAAACAGAAAGAGCAAGCAAGTGCTCTGCTACCCTCTTACGCCTATCACGACGGGCTTGCTTCATGATTATGCATTTCATGCGAACTTCCTCCAGGGACACGAGAAATTCAAACTCACGCACGGGTCTTTCACCTCGATCTTAAATTTCCTTGGGCAAGAATCATTAGAATTGCAGCTAGAACAGTTATTCACTGTATGGGCATGGTCATGGGATTTAAGCAAGAGTTTTGAGTTGAGCAGTGACCTAGGCGTGTTGTACGTTCGGACTTTGCGCATCTATAGCTGATTTGGTCTAGGATTGTCGCTTCACCCCTTATACCCCTCTATTCCACCTCTATTGGATACCTTTTCGTCACAGCTACCAGCTGGACTGGACGTGTTGTTTCTTTCTCCTCACGCAGTTTCGTCTACCAGACACAGACAATCTAATCATCTGCCCGCACTCTTGCGACACCTTCCGTCTCTGATTCAACCTCATTTACCACGGCATAACACAGATGATCACCCAGAAGCCTCTTCACCCAGTGAGAAGGGAGTGACTGCAAACACGGCAGCCAAAGAAGTTGTTTCTGGCGGTTACCCCTCCAGTGGGTTCTTGGGCATGCCTTCTAGTCTCACCATGAGTATGGGGGTTCGGAACTGAAGTTGGCCTGGGGCGTTAACTTTTGGGAAGGGTGCTGAACGAAAAATGCTGGTGACAGAACAAGAAGGAATTAAGCCTGATCACCCTTCATGACTGAAAGTACGAGCACTGTGATGGAAGTTGACGGGGTTGCTTTGGAGGATGCAATGTCCTCCACCGGTATATATGGCCCAAAACAAGATCACCAGTCTATTGCACTGAGTCGCATTTCACATCATGCATTCCTCGCGCCACAGGCCAATCACATGTACAGCAGCCATGTCGAGCAGAAGGACACCGAGAAGAAAGAGTTTCAGGCTGCACTTCAGCGTGCTGGCGTTCTCTTCTTGGTATGCGTAGTGGGCCGTACAAACATTTATAGGTAAGGTTTATTGCCCTCACATATATCGTTATCCATCATTAATCTTCCCGAACAGTACATCGTGAGGCACCCGAGCAGCGGCCACTCACGTTCTGAACTTTGAGTCTGTTCGGTGAGAAATGGCTTTTTAGATTGCGATCTACTATTGACTATTCTATAGTCACGGTATATGCCTGTGAACAGCGCATGGCCAATTTCAGTGACGGCACCACACTATACACAGAAGACTGGCTCGCTCCGCTCATGCATTGTAAGTCTTGATAGTCATCACGACATTTTTTTTTACCTCGCTCAGTGGCTCAGCAGTATCTGAGTCAGTACCTACATGCCGCTCTATCCGCCTGGTGCACCGGGATCACCAACCTCGACATACTTCCAGCTGCAACCCATTTCCCCACTGCAGTCTCCCCACCTCCTCCCGGTGGCATCACACACAGGTACAGCTGATGCTCATTGCGCATTTATTTTTAGACGTGTACATCCTTGTGGATTTTTTTGTCTTTTCCATCTCGTTTCAGGAACTTACATAATTTGTATTAGCACACTACATACACTATGCACAGGGGTGAATTCCCAACGCCACTTTCACAGTACACTACTAGATAGTCCCACGAGTCCGTGTGTCCCAAGAGTCTGCACATTGACACTAGCACACGCAATTCTGCATGGAATCCTTATGTATGTTGCAATTACAGCTGTTCGCAAAAAGGTTGACAGTAGCAACATTTTGAGAATGAAAAAAAATAAACAAATAATAGATGCGTACATAGAGTCAAAATAACACGTACATGTACTTGCAATAGTGGGATTCAAAGCTGGCCCTGAAACTTGCTTGGAACTTCCCTGAAACATCAACAAACATGCAAACTTTTCGGAACCCCGGCAGCAGGTATCGGAGTCTGAAATCAAAACTTTATGCTGCACGGGCACGATGCCCCCAATACGTTCACCCACTGTAAGGCGTTCAGCACGCCTCAAGCAACTCTCCCAAATATCAGCTGGTCTTAACATGAGCGAACTACCACCACCACCACCACCACAGCCACAGCAGCCACAGCAGCCACAACCGCCACAACCTTTGGAATCCTCGCATGGCAGGGGGAGGGCTAGGGCTAGGGGGAGAGTGAGGGGTACTACTGTGACTCGTGGGAGGGGACGAGGATGAGGAGGAACCAACCATCCAGATCCCCCCCAACATCAATCTGCAACCGATCTCGACATCGAAAGCACTACAGGCCCTGAAGATTGGCCTACAACTCCTGGGGATGACACCAGCTTTGCCCCCGCCAAGATCAGGTGGGAGACCACCGATTTTGATGGCACTACACCCCTCGTATCCTGGCTCGCTGCACATCCAGCCGATTGTCGGATACTCTTCTCCGATAACAAGAAAAATCGCAGCGCGGTGATCGGCACTGATCGTCCTTCGGGCAAGAGTAAAGCCGATATCTACCTTGTAATCGCCAGACACGTATTTGAAGACGACCCAACATATGGGACCCGGTACGCTGTAGAAGCGAACCAGCCGAAGTTCGGACAAGCCGTTGCCAATCGTCTCGCATAGTACATCCATCTTTCTCCCTACACGTGTATTCACTAATGAATCTTAGTCTTAGGGGGAAGTATAAGGCTGCAACCGATCGTTTTGGGATGACTGGCGCTGGCATCAACCCTCTTGACCCTCTATCTAAAGTTAATCTTCGAGGCAAGTTTTTTTTAAATCATTTAAATGATCTTATCAAGCTAGAAAAATTGCAGCGCAAGTATCATCTGAATTTCCATGGTTCGAAGACCTTGACGCGCTGTGGAAGGACAACCCTGCCTTTGCCCCAAAGACCTTCTCCTCCGTTCCTGGAAATGATCGTGCTGGTGCCCTCCATGCGCTAACACAGCCTAAACGCAAACAGACCTCTCGCAAGCAGGTTGCTTCTCATCCCGCAAATTCCAGTGCCACCGCAGATGATTCCATGGTGCGCTCACAAGCAAAGGGGAAAGAGAGGGCTCCCAATTTTGAATCCAATGACACCCCTTATCCTACCGCCTCCCAAACTTGTTCCAACACCAACCCTAACCTCGACAATATGAACACCGACCTTGACAATATGGAATCTGACCTCGACAATATGAACACCGACAATCTACTTGGTGGAGGTGTCCCCCCTGCTACCTCGATTGGGGGCCACAACCCTCCATATAACCCTACAGACGACGACTTTGACCCTGCACTTGGAGAGCACGACCCCGGAAATTGGGGTGGCGACGCTGAGGAGTTGGAGATGGAGGTGGATAACGAGGAAGAAGATAATACGCAGCGTCCAAGTAACAAACGCCCACATCAAAAATCCCCCTCACCACCACCCAATACCTTCAAGCCAACAAATCGCACCCCGCAGTATGATTCTCGTGAAGCAGCCTTCACTGGCAAGTCTCATGTCGCTCGTACCATGGATCATGGCTCCCCTCGTGCAAAAAAGCCAGCGTCTATGGCGTCCTCGTCGGCGAATACCCCCAGCTCGTCCGTGCAGACATTTGCTTCGTCATCCCGCGTATCACAAGACCGACAGACCTCACAGAGACCCGGCCGGAAAAAGGCTGCGCACAAGCGCAGCCTTTCAGGGCGTGTTCAATCGGGCACGTCCGATGTGCTTGACCAGGTGGAGTCTCTCACCGACGATATGAGTTACATATACTCTGCGAAGGAATCTGCCTCCGAGTATAAAATCGCCAAGGTCAATGCGCTTCGCCATGAGCGCGATATACAATTCCAACGGGAGCAGGGTGTAATTGAGCGCAGTGAAGCTGCTTCAGTGCACAAGCGGTCACAGGAGGCGAAGGCACTCGAGCTTCGTCTTCTTGAAGCCCAGGCCAAAGTTCAGTCAGAGAAGGCGGCGGCCCTTCGCCTCGAAATCGAGTTGATCACTCTCAAAGAAGGGTCGGCGTCGAAAGAAACTTGATTTGCTGTTTGCTTGCTCGCCTCTGTTGTTGTGCTTGTTCGTGTTGAAGCTGTTGTGTTTGTTCATTCGTTGTATTCATGTTCCAAGTCATGCGCATTCCCTAGTCTCGTTGTCATATGCCCAGTATGCCTTACATGTTCTATGTGACTTATACTATGTTCCTTGTGATTGCCTACCCCTGCCTCCTCTCGAGGGTTTCGAGCAAGTAGTCCATCAACCGACTGCGAGATGCCTGTCCAGGCGTTCCATCATACGACATATCACCGGCTCCATCCTCACCAACATCCTCCTCTCGTTCCTCCTCAAACCCGTCCTCCCCTGTGGCCCATTGAATGGTAGATATGTGGCGCTCTTCCTCGAAGCGGATGACCATGTTGTGGAGGATCAAGCAACACATGATCCAGTAAGACGTATACTCGAGGTGTTTCTCAGTTTGTATGAGATGCCGAAGCTCGCGGAGGGATTGAAAACGGCCTTTGAGAGCCGCAAAGACATGCTCAATGCGAACGCGGACCTAACCCCAAAAATCAGTACATAGATACAACGGAAAAAATAGTATACGTACCGTAGAGAGATTATAGTTGAATTTTTTCTGCACCCTACTGAGTGCGCCATTGCGCGGCTTCTTGAACGGCACGATGCACCACGGTTCCAAAGGGTAAGCGCTGTCGGCCCATATCCAGTGGTCGTCTCCAAGAAGCGCCTCGTGGTCTTGAAAAACACGTGTAGAGTGGAAGGCATATGCGTCGTGCGCGCTACCGACGTGGCCGATTGAATAATCCACGATAAGAAGGTTGTGCGGCATTGCCACTACCTAGACGTATGTTAGTTGAATGTGTCAAGAAAAAAATGAGAAAACTTACCTGACAATTGAGGGAGTAGTCGGATTTTCGGTTGAAAAACGTCTCGCCGTAGAGCCCCGGCTTGTTGCAGAGATTGATCATCGAGCCGTCGGTGGCGAAGATACCATTGCGCCATTGTGGGCAGATCTTCAAGACGTACTCTCGGGCACGAGCAGCATCGTTAGAATTGAGACTTGGGAAGAAGATGAACTGGTCATGATGCTCGAGTAGAGCAATCATGACGCGGTTGGTGCAGTTGGTGACTGATCCGACGCTAACGCCCGCCCATTGGCAGACGTCCTCGTTAGAAATTGCGTTACCGTAGTGACCTGCGCGATTGAGGAAGATAGCGAGTTGCAGGGCAATGGGGAGCTGACGGTTATTGGAATTATTGTGGAAGATAGGGTTATCGCTGATGCAGTCGAGGATGTCGTCGAAAATGTCGGGGTGGACGCGCAGTTTCTGGCGAAAAAGATCCGGGCGATGGGCAGCAAAGTGCGGTAAGAGCTGAATTTGTGGTGCGCGCATGGGGGGCTCGTCAGGGCGATGAAGGACTCGTGCTCTCTCTACTTCATCACGAAGTGCCGCGATGTCCCCCAAAAGGCGCAGATAGCGCAGATCGATGTTGTAGAAGTCGGTACCTGAACTGTCAGTTGAATGGTCTGATGTACTACTAGAGTCTGATATATCTGGTGAGATAGGGGAGATTGGGGACATGATCATCGGACTCGGTATCGTACTATTGGAGCCCGAACTCGAATCGTCGAGATCCAACTCACGTCTAGCATGCTCTATCCGAGCTATCGCGACCTCCAGTGAAGCAGCGTCGAGCTGATGTAAGAGGTCTTGACGCGCAGATTGTCGAGGCATTGTGTCTAACCCTAACCTTAGATTTGGACTTACCGAGTTGAAGGTAATCGAGCGGAGCTTAAATTCACGCTGAAAAAGTTTCATAGCTCTTTCAAAATTTGTTTCAACGCACTTTCAGTGCGTTTCATGAACGTTTAAAATCTTATTGTGAATACCACTAATGACTTGCATATGTGCGCATATACTGTACCATTTCGATCAATTCGACAGTCACGTGTCACAGCGACCTCTGTTGTGAACGAATTTGGGCACGTGTCACTTGTCACAGATGCTCATGTCGAATCCATGTCTAATCGTCATAGCGGAAGCAAAATTGGCCTCCGAAATCCCCTCGTTTCAATGCGCACACACTCACAGCGCTGTTTTCAGCTACAACTACAACTATGGCTACGACTACGCTTCTTCAGCATTGTGGTGGCGCCAAAATGAATGCGTGTACAAGCTGTTTGGCTTGCACTTCCTTCTCCCACGCCCTAACACTTCTTCCTTATCGTCGTCTTCAATGTTCCCTTCAAATTCCTCAACCATGTCAACATCTGTGTGTTCAATCTCGAAGTCCATTGTTTCAGCCTCCGCTTGTAACACACAATGTCCTGTGCCCGCTGTCACACTTGCGATGACTGCTGCGAGTGGTAAGTTACTGTCATCGAAGGATGAGTCCTGCAATTCAATGTTGTCTTCCAGGTTGTCGCTGCTATGATCTGTTGTGAACAGGTGGCTCGTCAACTCCTTCCAAAATTCAGGGTTTGTGGTCTTGAGTTCCCGGAGTCTTTCACGTGCACTGAAACTTGTCAAGCTCTCGTACGAAAGATTGAAGCTGCGTACTCGGGACATTTCAAATGCCTAGCACAATGTCCGTAAGCTCACTTACAAGGTGAGAAATCATTTATACACACCTTTTTCATGACAGTGGGCTTATTGACAGCATTGAATGTTTAGTCTAGACACTGTTAGAACCTCAGTCGTGTGTAATTGACTGAGGGGAAAAGGGAAAACGAACATGAACCAATATATATAATGTCCGTTTGGAATCCTAAGGTCCATACTCCACGTCGCGGGTGCACGTGCACTTCCAGTGCGCTAACATTGAATGCATCCCATAGCCACGCAACACTTCGATCACTCAGCACACCAATACATTTATTGATCAAAACATCTGTCTCTCCTCGATCCAACTGTCCAGCAACTTCTCTCACAACATCGGTGTGGTACGACCGCTTCAAGGAATGTTTGAAAATGCACTGAATTCCGACGTCACAGGGCTGAAACAGCCCTGTGCAGCCACCTGGAACATAGTTCAAGATGATTGTAGGGTGTTTGTTCTTCATCCACGTGCGAAACTCATCCGAACGGTGTACTGAACAGACATCAATCTGCCACACAGCCTTCTGCATTGGAGGTAAGCCCAGCTCTTCCTTCTTTTGGTCGAAATACTTTGCGATAACCTTATCAACCAGGCTGCGCATGGTCTCTTGGGTGGACCAATATGTTTTCGTGTCAGAGTATTCGAAAAGGAAGCCTGCATCCATGCACTCCTCATAGTGATCCAAGTTCGCGCTGGGACAAGAAACCTTTGAATGACCTTGGTAGATGGCCTGGAGTGGGAGTACTGTGCCGTCGTTGGTGATAGACACCATGATTGTAAATGTGCGTTTTTCGTCATTTCCGATGGTCGAGACTTGTTTGGATCCTGTCTTTGCCCACGTCATGTTCGATCCTTGTGCGTAGATCACCTGTGTTTGGTCCGAGTTAACATAGAGTTCTGTAGGGATGTCTTCCTCCTTTATCGTGTATGCCAAACGTAAAAATGCATTCTCGCACACTACCTCCCAGTTGCTTGGTATCTTCTGAGCTGCTTGTGTAGCCCGACATTCAGACCAGTGTAAGGTTGTGTGCAACCAGTTTTGGAGGAACGAGTCAGAGCATTGAAAAGTGGATCCGTCTTTTGCCTTCCACTCAAAGATCTCGGGGGCTTTATCAGAGACCATAGCAAGCACAATGGCACAAATTGTAACAAGGGTGAGTGTCGCACCAACTTCTCAAAGGGATTTGAGCTGATGAATGATTTCCTTCTCGACATCAGGATAATTTGTCTGATGTATTATTAATGTTGTATCTTGAAAATATTCAATCAAGCACACACAAAGACTCCTCGTTGGCCACCATTTGAGTGACCTTGGTGGTTACCGAGTTCTGCCATGTGAAGGGCAGCTTCACTCCACCGTGGTTTGTTTCCACTTTGATCTATCCACCCTTCCACCGTGCTATGTGCGAGGTTCTTGAAAATTTTAGGATCATGATTTCTCAGTCGTTGGACTAGATGAGTGGTACTCCACTGGACTCCAGGATGTTTTGCTGCTGCGTCAATTTGACTCCAGGTGAATGGCCCATGCCAATTGTGATATACAGCATCTTTGTGTTTGTGTTTCCGCTTGCGACCCTGAGCGTGAGTTTTCTTCTGACGTATGAACTCCTTTTCAGCACGATTTGGACGTGACAGCTCTGCAATTGATGTCTTCTGACGTTTAGGTGAGTTGTCTCTCAAATCAACCAAGTAGTGATGCTAATAGATCATCGGTGTTGATTCATCTGATCAGATCATTAGGCCCACTCCTACATACCTTCAATTGACGCTTCGATCCTCCCGGTGTTCGCTCTCCTCGAGCAATCTCTGCATCATACTGAGCTTTATGGAGTTTCTGTTGTCGCTCCTTATTCTTCTGATGCACAGCCATTTTTTTCCGTAAAGCCTCTCTCCTGTCGTCGTTTGGGGTATGAGTGGGTGCCGTGAATGTAAATTCGAAGTTTTTACTGATCGATTCAAAACTCTAGGTTTATCTATGATCAGCAGATCAGAGAGCAATAAATGTGTACATACCTGATCAAGGTGTTGTTTGATGACTTCTAACATTATCTCAAGTCGACCATTGGCAACGTGCACAGCATCTATGAGTGGATATGAGTTGGGGAGGAGGTGATGGGCCAATGCATTGAAGGACAGCAAGCCACACGAAAATATATCTTGCTGGCAAGTGATGGCAAGTGGCTGCACCATGAACTGACGTCCTGAATGATGCTTGGTCCACCACTCTAGAATGTCCTTCACAATGTCACAGTGCTTGTTCTGATCTAGCGAGTTTCCAAGTAAGATGAGGTCGTGTTCGAAATCTAGAATAATGGCAACCCAATGGTTGTTGTTGACGTTCACTAGGAATGCAACCTGTCTCCGGAGCCCTGAGGATAGCGCTTGGCCGATTTCGCAAGCACGTATGAAATATTTATCTTCTTCATACTTCTTTGTCTGACACGTTTTGTAGGCCTTTTGAAGGAAATTCCCATTCTAGATATGAGGAATGAGTGACAAAGAATGGAGACTGGTGACCTGGAGGTGAAGGCGGGGCATGGCACCACAGCATATGCCGAGGACTGCCTGCCCTGACCCGCCATGGCACTAAGTTCAGTAGAGTAGAATCCTCGACTCGTTGCATGGGCTTCACCCAGATAGAAGCTTTCAGCTCTCTCTTATACCCAGCTGTGAGGATTTTCTTGTGGTTCCTCGTCTCTCTCCCTTCCCCAATGGCAGGCAAAACCAGGAAGGCTTCTGCATCTCTCGCAGCCAGCGGCTCTCCAGTAGAACCGCTTGATATATCTCCAACCTCATCGGGTCTCTCTTCCCCCTCCCCCTCCCAAGCTGACATCGAGGCAGCCCTAGCCTCTTCCAGCCTCACAGTCCCATCCCAATCTGCCATCCCAGCGATCGTCGTCACAGCTCCACCCTCCCCTGCTGTGGGTGACCGCCGTCCCAGAATTCCGACCTCACCACCTTCAATTCTCTCTGCCCCCACTCCCGCTCCTAAATGCCTCAAGTCAGGCAGACCTGCCGCCTCCAAGATGGGAAAATCTCCTTCCCCTTCCCCTTCTTCGCCTCCCATCATCACAGGGGGCTCTGCTTCTCAGGTTGCTTTCTGCACCACCTCACCAAAATCTTACGCCCAGGCGGCAGCCTCATCAAGTCCACCAATCCCAGTCCGTCCTCGCCGCCTCTACTCTGAAGACGAACTCGCCGCTGTCTCGGCTCGCGCAGCTGAGGCCGCAGTCGCAAAATTCACCCATTCTTTAAACATGGCCCCAGGAATCTCCTTAGGCCCCGCCTTCGCGTTTCCCCAAAATGGTGAGTCCCCCACCCTTTTCATATAGTCTTGTGCCAATGGGGCCGAGCTATTTCATCATCCTTGGTCGCTGGATCGCCCACCGGGGGCGATCCATACTCGGTCACACATTGGGTGTGACCACTCTCACTCGTCCATTGGAGACGAGTCATCCGGGCTACATTGGGTGCCCTCCCACCCACTGGGGGTGGGGTTTTTCTTTGGTTTCTCGCCCTTGCTCGTCATAGGCCTTACATTGTCGGTTCCAGATTCTTCTGGTTCATTTTCTCTGGCTCCTAGCAGGAGTTCCCGCCCTATGCACTTGCACCGCGCCCCAGTGCGAGGCACCCTGCTCGACCCTGGTGCTATCAAGCACCACCAAAAGCACATCGATATCATGCAAAACGGCTGGCCCTCTTACTTTCCACTGTACGAGCTATGCTGCTCCTGGTCAGACACTTCCAAAGTCTCTGAATCCGAATCTCGCGCTCGCGAACGGAGTCTGTCCTTCATGGACTTCTGTGAAGCTTCCCAGAATCTTATCTCTCTCATCACTTCGCACTTGGCCTCACCTGACAGGGCCCTAATCGCTCACTCGTGGAAAGCTCATTATGACATCATCTTCGCATGCCACGACATTTATTCAGCTTTCGAAAACTACCTCGTCTACGATGAAACTCTCTGGGTCGCCTTTCCAAAACGGTCGCAAGACTTCGACCCTGGGGAATTTCAATCTCATATCTGGCAGTCCATCCTCGACAATTGTCGCAACGATGAAATGACAGAGTATAAGTCCCTTTTAGGGCATCTGAAGATCACCGCCGCAGCAGCAGCAGCAGTCCCCTCATCAAAGCCATCTGCCCCTGCCCCATCATCTAAAGCCCCTCCTCCATCCTCCATCCTCTTCCTTTTGCAAAGATGCCTCCACCCCCACAGCAGACTCCACCTCCACTACCTCGTCCTCAGCCCCCCGCAAGAAAGCCCATTGCTGGTTCTGCGGAGGCTACCACCGCCCCAAAGACTGCACCTCCGTTAGCAACGGCTGGCTCGTCAAGAACACCGACAGTGACTGGAAGGGCCCTGGTGACCTCACGGTTTGTTTCTTCTTCAATGGAGCTAAAGGCTGCAGCAACCCCCCCCACCGAATGTGCCTTTACTCATGTTTGCTCTCTCTGCGGGGCCTCGGAGAATACTGCTGAATCCCATCCTTCGTAACCACTTCCTTCCCATTGTTACCCCACTTCGCTGGGAGAAGTGGGAAGAGCTATTCTTGGAGGCTGGTGTCCTCGATAAATTTCGTGATGTTGTTGTTGGTATTTGCGACGATTTTTGGCTTGGCATGTCATCCTCTATCTCATCCATTTTTCTGCCCACAAATCATAAATCCGCCTTAGATAATTCTGATATTATTACTGCTCACATCGAAAAAGAACATTCCGCAGGTAGATACTCTGATCCTTTTGATCCAATCCTCTCTGAACAACTTTTTGGGCCTTTTCACTTGTCTCCGCTTGGTGTCGTTTTCAATCCTAATTCTGGCAAGTCTCATTTGATTCAAGACCACTCATTTCCACGCAACGACCCACTCCTCGCATCCGTCAACTCCGAAATAGACTCGTCAGATTTTCAATGCGATTGGGGCACGTTTGCCGACTGTTTCCTCCTCGTCACCAACGCTCCAGTGGGCTCCCAAGCAGCAGTTTTTGACGTCGACGCTGCTCATCGTTGGATGCCAATCGCTCCCGAAGACCGCTTCCATGTCACCATCTTCTGGGATGGCAAAGTGCGCATAGACCATGCCGCTTGCTTCAGAGCTTCAAGCTCCTCAGGTATCTTTGGTTGTGCAGCTGATGGCTTCGTGGCCATTCTAAAATTCAAGTCCATCGAGGACATCATCAAATGGGCCGATGATTTCATCTTTTTCCACTACCCTTCTCGCACTGTAACTGACGGCTCGTTCTTGTACCACTACGACGGCTCAATCATATGGTCCACAGCCGATTATGTGGGCTGGCCCTGGTCAATCCCTAAATTCCTTGATTTCGCCTTTGAATTCCCCTACATTGGCTTCGAGTGGGACATACCTCAGAAAACGGTCCAGCTCCCCCAGAAGAAAAAATCAAAGTATCTTGTTTGTCTCGCCTCTTGGTCGAAAGGCGCCACCATTTCCAAACACGACGTTGAAGTCGTCATCAGCACACTGAATCATTGCTCAATCATCATCCCTTCTAGCCGCACTCATCCGCCTTCTCTCTACCGTCTCTCCTCTCGTTTCCCTCTCAATGCCCACAAACTCTGCACTTGTTCGATATCTGGCGAAGCCCTCGCAGATATAGAGTGGTGGCGCCTCCAGCTATCCCTCGACTTTTGTGGCATGCACATCTACACCCCAGGCCCACCCTCTCCAGCCTCACTCTTCGTCGACACCTCGACTTCTTGGGGCACTGGACTCATCCTCAACGACAATTGGTCCACTTGGCCTTTGCTGGAGGGTTGGAAAGCCGAAGGGCGTGATATTGGCTGGGCGGAAATGGTCGCAGTCGAATTGGCGCTGCGCTCCTTAATCGCAGAAGGCTGGCACCATGCCCATCTTGTCCTTCGTTCAGACAACCAGGGTGTGGTTGGCGCCCTAAAAGCAGGCTTTTCTCGTAGCCCACAGCAGAACGCAGTACTTCATCGTATAATTTCACTTCTTCTTGATCACTCCCTCTGGTTCACTATCTTTTGGGTAGCCTCTAAAGACAATATCACAGATGCTCCGTCTCGTGGCATCCTCCCTTCTCCATCTCGTAGACTATTGCATTCTGTCCCAATCCCAAGCCCTCTTTGTCCTTTTGTTCTGGCCGCTACTTAGTCCACTTGTATTCTTGTGCAGCGTGATTATATAAGCCATTTGCTCTCCGCATGTCCAATATCATGTTCATTTTCACTTTCTCTAATTAAGTCGACTGCCTCGCAGCCAAGGCCATTTCCAAGGTTCCCATGCCCAAGCAGGTCACTCCCGCTCTCTTCCCTCACCTTGCTGCCAAGATAGATCAGGTAATTTTCTCGGTGTGGAAAGATACTACCCTCGCCGGCTACCAGGATGGGGTGGACCAGTTTATCGCTTTCTGCACGTGCAACAGCATTCACTCCAGTCTCTACCTCCCTGCAAATGAATTTCTCCTCTGCTCATTTGCTGCGTTCGAATCAGGCTCACGCTCCAGCGGGGCAATCACAAATGACATGTCAGGCATTAGAGCTTGGCACATTCTGAACAATGTGCCCTACTTTGGGGGCATTCGCCTCTCATATGTTATCAAGGGCGCCCACAGTAACACTCCCACAAACTCTAAGTGCCCTCCTCGCCCTCCAGTAACCACTCAAATGCTCAATCTCCTCCACTCCCACCTAGATCCGTCAAACCACCTCGACACTGCTTGCCTCGCTGTCAGCGATTGCGCTCTTTGGGGCCAGGCCTGTCTAGGCGAATTCCTACCCAAATCCCAAGGGAAATTCTCCGCTCGCTTCTTCCCTGTGGTTCTAAATCTGAGACCTACCTCGTCCTCTGGCCTTTCTCGTATGCTAGCCCTCCCTTGATCTAAAACCTCAAGAGAGAAGGGCGAGGACTTGTTCCTCGGCAAGCAGTCAGGTACCTCTGACCCCATCTCCTCCCTTGACCTGCACCTCGCCCTAAACTCTCCACTCCCCTCCTCCCACCTCTTCGCATATCGCGATGCCAATGGGGCCCTCATTCCACTCACCAAACAGAAATTCCTCGCTCACTGCAACTCAATTTGGTCATCCCATGGTTTCCCGCCATTTCTGGCCACTCGTTTTGCATCGGTGGGACCACAGAACTCCTCCTTTGTGGGGTACCCCCACACATCATCAAAACCCTTGGTCGCTGGTCGTCAGATGCCTTCCTACTCTACTGGTGCTGCCTCAAAGAGATCGCCCCCCTTCACACAGAGCTTCTTGGCCCTCGTATATCCTCGATCTCCTCTTCCTAACCCCCCTCTCTCTTTCCTTTCCTTTCTGCCTTTTCCCCACCTGTCCTCTGTCCCTCCTTCGTCATTGTTGGGTGGCGCCCCATTGTCGTGTCCTGTTGTCCTGCTGTGTGTGGGGTGGACTCTGGGTCCCCTCGATGCACACCCCAGGCTATCGGCCTGTTTCGTCTCCTTCTGCAGATGATCTGAGAGTCATAGTCAGTAGCAGCACGATCTAGCCGGTTCCCTCACCCATTACACATGCAGGAGTATATAACGTGTCAGTATTCTACTATATATCACATCGTTCCCACTCTCTCTCGCCTACTCCGACGCACAGGACGAGTCCATAAAAGTATGTGTTCTTGATCTCGATCTTGAAACCACCTGGAGTTTGATGGACCTTCTTCCTCAGCAAATCAAGCATCTGGCTTTCATGGACATCAGTTAGCCAATCATTGGTGGTATACCTCACTAGCTCGTAAATTGGCCCCTCTGACTCAAACCCTTTGATGTTACCAGCCCAAGGTAGGATTGCTAGGGCATCCATGACCTTGCCAATAAGCTCATGTGTCTCCTCCTTGTCGTGCATCTTCCAGATCTGACTTCACTGTTGCAGGAATTCTTCTGCCCTCCTCCATGGCTCTAAGTGATCTGATTGTATGGCCAGTACCTGCAACCAGTATGAGAGCACCCAGATTGGCAGCTGTCTTTCAATGCTCCCTGCTACATGCGGGCACTGAATTGATTGAGCTCTGTTGGAGAGGTGCTGCAGAGTGTCTTCAGCGAGCATCCTCACAACAGGGGCTGCCAGGACAGGCATGTCTTGTAGCCTTGTAAAATGATCATTGAGGTTTGGTAGAGCTGGTGAGAAGAACGAAGTGGAGGGGAATGTCTTGTTCAATACTGAGATTTTTGGAAATTTGAAGCTCAATAGGTCGAGCACAGAGAGTTTGATGTCTGGGAGGAGAAGTTTTTTTGCAATGTCAGGAATAACAAGAAGGGGATTATCTTGAGACATCTCTGTCTTTGAGTTATAGCTGGTGTGGTCCTCAGGCCTTGGTCGCTACCTGTTCATTCACAAAAATTGTCTTGTCATTTGCCTAATATGGTATGTTCAAAACTTTCCGAGTATTGGTGAGACATGTAAGTACAACGAAAATTAAGGTGTCAAAATTTCACTCGCTGTCACATGTAGTGATATGCAGGGGTATGGGTAACCCGCGGGTTTTTGGAGGGTTTTTTGGAGGGTATGGGTAGGGGTACAAAATATTTAACCAGCAAAAAACCCGTACCTGTGGCGGGTAACCCGCGGGTATTTGTAGTACATAGTGTAGAGCTTGATCAGGTGATTTAAACGGTGGTCTGATCATGCAAAACAGTTGAGATTTGAGCAAGATATGATCATTATAAGAAAAGGACACAAAATGAAAGGACAGCTCATACATTAACCAGACCTCAAGTGTTTGACAAGATAATCAAGATAACACTAGCTTCAGATTAGACACCTAAGTCATTTAACAACATTCACATTTTCCTTAACTATGCGATCCTATCTTGTAATGCTCAAATCTTGCTCAAATCTTAACCATTTGACATGATCAGACCACCATTTTAATCGCCTGATCAAGCTCTACAATATGTACTACAAATACCCGCGGGTTACCCGCCACGGGTACGGGTAGGGGTGTACCCCTGGCAAAAACTTTGTACCCATGAAAAAACCCGTACCCCTGGCCAGGGGTACGGGTTTTTGTGGGTAGGGGTAGGGGTACAGCTGAAAATACCCGTGGGTTACCCATGCAGAACACTAGTCACATGTCACATGCCCCTGTGTTGGCGTGTCAAAATGGGTTTTTATGTCACTGTCACATGAGGCTGTCGAATTGATTGAAATGGTACAGTACTCACACAAATGTCGCAACTGATGTTGCGGTACATGATGGTCAATTTGTGATGTCTGTAGGTGGTTATTATTTATTTGTTTGTTCATTCTCGAAAAGTCACTACTGTCAACCTTTTTGCAAACAGCTGTAAGTTCCCCCCGACATAATACACAGTACCATATATTTTATTTGAAGAAAATCGAAGTAGATCTCGTTCCATGGCCAACTTATCGGTGCTGGAGGCTAGTTTTGTGCATAGAAGGCTCACTCTAAAGGTCAAATCACCACATGAAATTCTGGAATGCGGTATGTCAATTGTCCACAATGAGAGAATACTAAAACAAATTTTTCCGGACCACATGCTTGTAGGGATCATCTGCAATAAAAGAAATATGCCCCAGACATGACAATCTACCCAAAGTGTTACATCTAGACTGTGAAATTGATACTCCACAATGCCGAAATGTGGGATAAAAAAGCCGAGGACATCTTGATCCACTGCAGAGTGCAAAAAGGGATTGCGGCAGATGTGTGACATGATGTGACAAAGTGTGCGAACTCTAGGGAAAATGCATTTTTCTGTGTGGTAACTCTCCACCGGGCTCAACACATCAAATTTCGAAAGAAAACTAGCAGATGTTGCACTTTCGATGTCAGGCTATCGAATTGTCAAAAAATTAAATTTTCATGTTTGTGTGTTATGAAGCAATAGACATTACTCCAAAAATGCACAAACTCTAGTGGACATCTAGTATTGCTTTGGCTGCAACTAGGCATTGACATGGGTATGGGTAGCCCGCATAGGTCACGGGTATGGGTACCTCACGGGTACGGGTACAGGTACAGCCACTAGGTACCCGGCCAATCCAAAACAGGTCATGAGCCTATATTTTAACAAAACTTTAACTTAATACAACTGTACAGTAGCCAATCTTAATTATATCAAACATGACTAAAAGAACTTCCAAAATCTCACACACTACCTCCCTCGGCAGCCATGTTTGGCAAGCGTATCACCAAGCTCACGGAGAAAGCAGCCCAGGCCGTTGCAGATGGAAGCACGAAGCTGAAAGGAAGGCCAGCAGTTTTAGCTGTAAGGAACAACCAAAGAAATCTAAGAAGGCACCCCAACATCAAATGAATTCATTGTCACCTCATCTCCAAGTCCCCCACCTGATACTCCCAATAGTCAGCTGAATTCTTACCATTGAGCCAGTGTTCATACTGAAGAGGAAGCACAATCATTGTATGAGGACACTATTGTGAACTAGTAGTAGTATCCCTCCGAGTCTAAAGCAAATCATGAATATGCAGATAACACCTTTAATATATTAGCAGTGACTTACCTTTTGCAAGCTGGCTGATGATGGTTCTGGGCCCTTTGACAGTTTACTGTAATTTGTGAGACAGGTAGAAGCAAGTGTTGACAGCGCCTCCTCTCTGGCAGCCGCTTTAGTTGAGAGAACCGAGCCTCTCTGCTTTGCGGCTACATGGTTGAAGATCTCTTTGACTGTAGCAGTACCAGAGGAACTTGGATAGGCCTCTTCATCCTTGAGTATTTCAGAATATTCAGTGTCTACTGTTTTCTGAGTTCGAGGATGTTTACTGTGTCCATGCCCACACTTGGCACAGTGTCCTTCACCCCCATGTCAAGGATAAAAATCTTCACAATCACAAAGTTGACCTTCAGGATCAGCAGCCCTGCAGAAGTTTTCCCAATCCATACTGTTGCTTGTGTCACAGCCGGGTCAAGCAAGTTGCATCAGGGAAACTTGAGGTATAGGAATGACTGCAAGATGTGAAAAGTAATTTATAATCTAAATTTATTCAAGTACTATATGCATGTTCCGACTACTCCCTATTGGCTAAAAATGTAGTCAGCACTAGTAAGGCTTGACACCATAATTTCACTCTATGAAACCAAATTGGCTCTGTAAGGGAGACTTGAAGCTCTTTTGAACCTCGCTGACCAGCACATATAGTCTCAAAAACAGGATATACTTCACCTTCCCATTCATCTGGTGTCAGTCGACAATGCGCTGGTGTGATTTGCTTCGTGATAACTTCGGCAAGAACAGCAAAAAATTGTTCTTGTGTTTCTTTGTCAGTCCCAAAAGTGATCCTATGCGAAGGAACTCCGACAGCTTCATGATGGACATACCACCATTGCTGATCATTGACTGACTCAATAATGTTGGATGATGGGTCATCCACATTGTCTTCTTCACCAGCAGGATGTCCTGCACCAGTTTGGTGTGGTTGTCGGGATGCAGGGCAACCATGAATACCATAGTACTCTGCAATTATGTTGGGGTGAACACCCTCGCAATTGTCATGATACATGCTGAATAGTGTTTGACCCAGGAACCACAGGTCTTGGATAAAATTAAGGTCTTCGGCAAGTTGAAATACAACTCATGAGTTTACCTTTGGACTGTTGTCGTTCGTGTCAGGACCCCATATTGGATGGCAGTTCCACTCCGCCTGAAAGTCAAAGCAATCCTGATTGATATTATCAAGGAAAAGTGTGTGAAGCAACCAAAGATGATTAGTGTTCTGAGGGTTGAGCATATGTCAATTCTCAAGGCAAGTAAAGAAGGCCCTTCATCACCTGGCAAACTGAGTACTGACTTCAACCTACAACCGCTTAATTTGAGAGTTTCGTATAGAGCTTGTGCATGAAGTCAGCAACTAAAATAATTCAGGCCAGAAAAAACTCACGATCCCCACATAAATGAAGCACGGCGTGGTCCTTTCCTCATTATCATATAAGTGGCGACATCCAGGTTTTCTCCACCATGATCACCTCACACAGATACTACAATGGGCTACATTCTTGAGGGAGTCATTGAGGTAGGGAAGAAACTGCGCAAACAGGTGGCTGGTATCCAGCCAAAACAAGAGAGCAAACTCAAAGCAATTTTAAACAAGTAGCACAAAGATCTCTTACAAGGAAGTGCACTCGAGGATGCAATCAACCCTTTACTGGGTGTAGAGGGTAAGTATTGAGTTCACATGGCTGGCTGCATACTGATCTTTCATCAGGATTCAATGTTCATCAAGACACGCCAACAGAAATACTCCACACAGTGTTATTGGAGGTGGTAAAGTATTTTTGGGGTCAGACAGTTAATCTTCTCGAGAAGGCAAAACTTTTGGATCTTTTTCAGACACATCTTGACTCAATTGCAAAGGACAGATTCAATGCTCTATGTCTAAATGCTGATTACATTTGCCACTATAAGGGCAGTCTCATTGGAAAACACTCCAAGAGCTTGGCCCAGGTAATGCTGTTTCTCATTCAAGACTTGTTGCCAAGGACGGCACTTGATGGGTGGACAATCATTGGTGAGCTTGTCATGCTAATTTGGCACACGACAATTGATGATACAGAGATATACTTGGTACACTGACATGCTGATGCTGCTGCACCAACACTAATTGATTTGCAGGCAAAGCTCTCCTGGACTATTGAAGATTTCATTAACATTACAGCTCAATGCGCATCCAGCATCCTTATTTCAAAGCCAAAGTTTCACTTCTTGGTCCACCTTCCTGCATATATCCAACACTTTGGACCACCAATTTTAATTTCCACCAAACACTACAAGTCGTTTAACCATGTGTTCTGGCTGACATGTATTCATAGCAATCAACAAGGACCAAGTCAGGACATGTGCAGGATCTTTGCGAGACCAGATATCATTAAGCACATTGCTACTGGCGGATACTGGCTTGATACCAGCAGGAAAATGTGGGTTCGTGCAGGAAAAAAGGTTTTGAGCTACCTTGATGAGCATCCAGAACAAGCACAGCTGTTGAGAATCCATACACAAACATCTCCTGAAACAGGTAACACACTCTTTCAATTCTAGTTCAATTGTAACCTCTGTAAATCAAAAGGAATTAGCTGAAGAAAGTCACCGCTATAGATGCAATTTATTAATGTTCTATACCACCATGGTATCTCCTTGGTCCTCAGTGATGGTGAGAAAGTGTCCTTGGAAGGACACATCATATTTTAGGACTCTTTGACATCTTGCTTGGCCGTTGGTCACGTTTGTGAGATATTTATATTGAACTCTTGCAAGGATGTGCAATATATTGCCATTTAAAAATTTACTTTGGGCCTTTTTTGCATTCCTTGCTTCACCTCCCTACTCTTGAACTCACAGAGCATGAGGCTGTCATTAGCCTACAGGTAAGTTTGAACTATTTGCACATCAGAGTTTCTATTCATGCTTGTCACTGCCAAACAGAGTGTCCATAGAAATCATCCAAGGAGAATGTCCTTGTCTCTCTGACTCTGAGATAACATAGTGGTTCTGGTGTTTTATCATCTCATCAAGATAAAAGTTATACTGGTGTAGTAGTTAGGTCTGGCCTTCAGGAGCATTCCAGGAGTATCAGAGGTCCTGCAAGAGGTGTCAGAGGTCCTTCGTAGTCCTTAGATAGCCATGTTTGTAGGGTTAGGTCTTCATCCATTCCATTACCTCAGTGCTTGAGAGGTTGGTCCAGCTAGCTGGGTGCTCGAGCCCTCGCACTGTTCCACCTGGTGACTAGAGTGAGAATTCACAGCTCGCGACTCTGCTTTTTTCTTTTTTCACATTGTCTTAGTCTCTGCTGTTCTTACTCAAGTTTTTAATAATGAGTTATATTCCTATACTACTATCCTTTCGTGGCGACTACTGCTATGCGGAAGAGCCTTACGACTGGCTTCAGCAATTCAAAGCTGTCCTACCCAAAGATTGGAAAGATGAGTCAAAAATAGACCGTTTTCACTTACAGTGCAAAGCTGGCAGCATCGTGGATTTTTGGATTGAAACCCTACCAGCAATGCAGAAGACAACCTGGAAGGCATTTGAAGCTGCATTTGTTGAACGTTGGCTGCTTTCCATGTCCCAAACACATACTCCCGCACCTCCAGTTGCTCCCGCACTCATGATCATTGCAACACTCATGAACGGCTCCGTTGTACTACCACCTAGCATCCAGCCACTCTCACCTAGCATCCAGCCACTCTCACCTGCACCTGCTGCAGAACCCACGAGCCCATTGACACTGAGCATCCATTGTCAAGCCACGCCAGCAAGTGCCAATGGTGTTGAACAACAAACGCACGATACCTTCGTCGAGGAACACGAGAAAAGTGGAGAGGATGAGAAGCAGAAGGAAGGAGGAGAAATGAAGGAAAGAGACGCAAAGGCCTCAGCACACCTCCATGGCCAGCACCCACCTCCACCAGCATGGAATGCAAACACTACATCATCCACGTCTGAACAGGTGCCCACCACGAAGTCCTCCAGCCCATGGTCAAGCTTACGACAGAGACGACAACACTATTCGAAGCCACCATATTCAACTCGACAATCAATATATGATCGCACCACTCACAGCTCTCATTCTCGCACATGGCAGCATCCACGCTTGCGACGTGCACATCACCCATTCCAATCCAGCACGATTCCTTTCAACCCTTGTCCTCAACCACTAGTGCATTTCACGACATACCAATTTCATTCCTTGCCGTTTCAGTCTGCATTCACAACAGATCATTGTCTCAAACCACCGTCTCGCCGGCCTGTTCTTTTGCGACCCAGGAGTGTCGCATTTTAGGGGGGGTACCTGTAGTAGTTAGGTCTGGCCTTCAGGAGCATTCCAGGAGTGTCAGAGGTCCTTCGTAGTCCTTAGATAGCCATGTTCATAGGGTTAGGTCTTCATCCATTCCATCACCTCAGTGCTTGAGAGGTTGGTCCAGCTAGCTGGGTGCTCGAGCCCTCACACTGCTCCACCGGTGTACAGACATGTCCCGCAGAATTGCCTGATACCCACCTAGCAATACATTTGTCTATTCGCAAATTGAGGTGTTGAATTGCTACTTGCCACCAGAAATGAGCTCTGGGAAAGTGGCAGGGTTGCAGTGCTGCTGACAGTAGGTGTCAGTTTCCTTGTATTTTGAGTTGAAGTGAAACACGTCCACAGGCATCCCTGTTGTGGCGAAGTGGTCATCACCAATAGCATCTTGGTGAGCACGGAGCTTGCAGTTGTTGTTGAAGATGAAAAATTCAGGTGTTGATGTGGCAGTAGGGAATACCATCTTTGCAAATTCCTTGAGTATAAATGTTAGCCTGCATCAGTGAGACTGCATATAACTCACATTAACAGCAGCGATGGTCTCAGACCCAAAAAATCTAGCCTGCACTAATATCACCCAACAAGTCCACATGATAAGCCGCTCATTATCAGTTTGGTGTTGACTAAACCTTGCTCTGAGGTGTCTGTTGCCATTCTCTGGCTTATTATCACATTCAGAGTCAAGGATCACCTCGAGATCTTTGTTTGCACTGTTAGAGTTACTACCACCACTATCAGAGGCTGAAGGAACAGAGTTCAAGGGCAATATAATGCCAGCCCCCTTGAGCTGTACTCACAGCTAGAAGAGAGCTTTTGCAGGCTTGAAGTAGGCATCTTCAAGAGCCTGGTGGTCTGCATTGCTGCATGTTCAAAGTCCAGAGGTATAGACTCTGTCACAGCCATCAACATCAGGAAAATGTGTTTTTGCCATAACAGGTATTTGTTGCTACAAGTAGCTGCTAAGAGCTACTGAGACCTGCTAAGAGCTACTGAGACTGCCAAGAGCTACTAAGTGCTATTACCAGATGTCATGAAATTTTTTCACTTGAAGTGTATATACTACTAATGAAAGTTGTAGTCCTTGTCAAGGGGAGTCTATCCACAGTCTCATGACGTCAATAGAGTAAGATCCTAGTGAGTTATTAGCAAAATACTAGAAAGTGATGTGTTCAAGAAAGTTCAGGCACACCAAATATTAGTTGGTTGAAAATTTTCCCACATATAAGCACAAACACAAACAAACATGAATAATGTCTAACGTCTTTTCTCTTTCTTACCTTTTGGTTTCATTTTGTTCTCTTCACTGATAACTGTGGGCACTGTGGGAAACAGTGAGTGGGAGGGCGGGAGGCGCTAAAGTAAATGGGTTACTTTCCCGCCCATCAACAGTGAGCAAGCATAGGTCTTTTTTGTGAGATTTCCTAATGTTTTTTTTTCTTGCTCTCATTCACGCTCTTCCCTTGGCAATTTCTGATCTTTTTTGTCATTTGGTGAGTCCACTCTTCTTTCCTTTGTTTTTCTCAGACACTCACACTCTGCTCCTGCTCCTGCCCCTGCCCCTCCTCTTTTCCGCTCTTCTCTCTCTCTCCAGCTCTCTGCACCTGCACCTGTTTTCGCTCTTCCTTCTGCTCTTGCTCCTGCTCTCACTCCTACACCTGCTCCTGTTGTGGTTTTTGGTAAGTTTTTTTTTATCTCTCTCTGGTTCTCTCTCTCTAACCCTCTTTTGCTATCTATCTCCCTTCCTTCTGCTTCTCCTAGCATTCCTCAGAATTCAAGTTTTTGACTTTTTGGTAAGATCTCTTAGATATTGTAGTCAGTATTATACGCCCATATATTAGTTAGTGTGAATATACTTGAATTTTTCCTTTCTATTTTGTGTCATAATGCCAACAAATAGCTACTAAGAGCTATAATGCCAAAGTCATTGAATTTTTTTTGACTTGTCCATTATAGTTACTAGGAGCAATTATAGCCATTATAAAAAATATGCCGCTATTATGAGGGCTATAGAAGGGACTTGCCAATAATTGGCATTTATGCTATAACAGCTATTATAGCTCCTAGATACTACTAGGAGCTATTAGGAGCTATAATGGCAAGTACACATTTTCCTGATGCTAGGGTTGTGAAGATGGCATTCAGAGAGAAAAGGATGAGCGTGCAGCCACAAAATGATAAGCGATGCTTGGTGTGGAGAAAAGTGACCAAGGATATGATAATTCGTTATAGAGAGCGATATCTCTACAAGCTCGTATCACCCTACATCAGCAAACCAGGGATCCTCTGTACAACCCTGGACAGTACTGGACAGAGCCACAGAGCCCACAGAGTAGTACAGAATATCAACAGAGTTGTACAGTGTAGTACAGAATCTCAACAGAGGCTCACAGAGGCATACAGAATCTTAACAGAGGCTCACAGAATCATCAGAAGACTATTAGACTCTTACAATCAAAACACTAAAAATGCGAAAATTGAAGTCAAATTCAAAGTAACTACTACACTGATATGTACACTACTGACTAAGAAAATATTAAACTTACTAAACTGGACAAAAAATGCGAAAATTGTTGGAGGGAAGGAGGAGGAGAGCTAGAAGGAGAGTTTCAGAGAGGGAAGGAGGAGAAGGAGAGAGAAAGGAAGACTTACCAAAGAGGCAAAAATGCGAAAATTTCTGGGGAGGAGGGAAGAAAGCTAGAAGGAGAGGGTCAGAGAGGTAAAAATGCGAAAATTAAAGGGAGGAGGAAGAGAGATGGCTACAAAGTGTGAAAGAAATTGAAAGAGAACTCAATTGAACACAAAGAAAGAGGAAGACTCACCAGAGTTCAAAGCACCAGTACCATCACCAGCACCAACAACACCAACACCAACACCAAAGGAAGAACAAGAGAAAAGAAGCAAAAACTCGAAAATTGTTAGAGAAAGACAGTGAGGGAAAGAAAGGAAAAAATCAGAAAAGACTTGTGGTTGACCGCACTTTTGCTTATATAAGCAGTGCCAAACAAAGCCACATCACAAGACTTAGTAGAATTTTCGAGTTTTTGGTTAATAGGGTTAGGGTTGAGATTAGACTAGGATTAGATTGACAAGGAAAAGACTTGTGAATTTTCGCATTTTGGAGTATTTTGCTTAGATCTTAACCTATTAGCTTCCATATGTATGTATACTCACAAATATTAATTGAGTAGTGATTTTAAATTTTGTATCAGCAAAATAACAAGCCTGTAAGCTCTGTACAGCTCTGTAGAACTTTGTGTTCTGTGTGCTCTGTGGTGCTCTGTGTAACTGTGATGCTCTGTGTGCACTCTGTGACACACTGTGACTTTTGGTGATTCTGTGATGACTGTCAAAATCCTGGACTCAAAACCAGTAGTTTGCTGATGTATTTCCACATCGACCTCATCACTATCCATAGGTAGGCGCAGCCCTATAGACACACACATAGCATGCGTGATCACCCGCGCTCTTGCGCACATTATGCGCAGCTTGCGCGCATAGCTACTCATAAGCGCCCTACTCGGATTACCCTCACATGTCATGTCCTGTCTGTCCGGCTCCGTTGGTGCGTGTTCTCACTGTTATATCTGTCGCTAACCACATCCAGGGTCCTTTACATATAGACTTATCACATGTCCGCTTCCCTATGTGCTTCCGCGCAGCCTATCCGCTTCCCTTACAGTTCTGCACCCTGAGAGCGCACATAGCGACCTACATATCTAGAGGACTTAGAGGATTTTCGGACTTGCTTACCTTCTGTTACTTGGACTCTATCTGTTTTTTTCTGCCTAGTTGTGCATAGAGCGCTAATATCATCACTGCCATTGTCTATCGTCTCCTTTGTCTTCTAAGACTCGCCTATCAGTTCTCAGAAGGATTCCTATTGACTTACATCGCTGATTCTCTACTTCGCGTATATTGCATGCCTTCTGACTCTTCCGCATATCTCGCACATCGCGCGCGTCCATCCCATCGGCTTCGCATATCTTCGGCATCAGCTATTCTCTTGATCCCTCTCATCATTAGAGAGATTGTCTCAGTAGAATCCCCTAAGGGACGATCCTACTAGCTCGCCTCTCGAGGTAGATATCTTTGTGACTCCCCGGAGTTCGCATCTCTATTTTCCTCACCCACATTGTGCCCACCAGGTTTGATGGCTCTCTAGATATATGTTGTGAAGTGATTGAGGAGCAGGATATGAAGTAGGGTAGTCTTGGCTGTGAGATGTTTCTTGCACTTCGTGAGCGTGAACTGGAGTGAAAGGAGGTAGGTGATGTGTGTGCAAGCAGATCATGGTGCAAGTCATCAAAGTCATTTGGATCATCGTAAAAGCCAAGATCCCGATGCCACTCAGTTTCTTCATGCAACATAGAGGTTGGACCCATAACATCTCCAACGCAGACATCGATGAACTTCCCAATGTTATTCGACAGTTGTCACTAGTGCCAGAGACCCCAGTGCAAAAGGACAATGTCCCCTCTGGCTTTTTTTTCTGTGCACAGGCTGGGTCACGCTGTGGGTACAACAATTCAGATTGGTGTGAATCTGTATGTTGGGTCTTGCTGCCTAGCTGCTATGTCAGAGTGTTGACAGTGTAAGACCCAGGGTTTCTGGACCAGGCTCAGAGCTCAGGGAGAGGTAGAGGATAAAAAAAACTGCATTCTAAGTCACTCCAGGTGAAAGTAAGGGTAAAGACCAACATGATTATGTAAGCTATCCAAGTGCCAACACAAGCAAGGTAAATAGGGGTAAAGTAAGCCTAACCAGGAACTTGTTCCTACAACGCCATCAGGCATTACATTTCGGCACTGCTGATTTACTATCTAGACAGTTCCTTCTTCATCATATCTCCAAGCCACTTGACTTTGTAGAGCCCTGACCATCCAATATCTTCTTGTGGGGTATCCTCGACCCTGATAGTCCATCTGCCCCTCCTCGTATTAATCCTTGGTCTGAGGACTATTTTATAGGTGACGTGAATATTGCTGTCTAACATTCTGTGCCCTACTGCTATCTATGTAGTATCCTTTTCATCATGAAGCTTCCATTGTCAATCTATACCATGCTATCCTGACCTGCTACCTGACCCTAAACTCTTCCCGCTATGATATAATACCTTCATCTTACACCCATTTGTTAGTATCTCATAAATAAGGTGATACCATAAATACAACACTTGTAGGCTGCAGCACTTTGGTATCCTGTGTCGTGCACTCGAGTTGTATATTGTGCACTCTCTGTTGTATTGTGCACTCTGTCGTATCACACTTTGTTGTATTGTGCACTGGATGTTGTGTATCACACAGTTTATTTGAGTGGGGTTTGGAGCATCATAGGTAGCTGGGTATTTGTGGATGTGGAAACTTCAAAATAACACAGGATTCTGAGTGGCGGTGCAAAATTGATATATATGGTTTCATTTTCTCATGTCTTATGTTTGTTTTGGGGTCAGGTGAAAATTTGAAGGATTTCAGATTATTTGTCCATCATGCTATTTATGCTTGAGGGTGTTGAATGGACACTGATGGAAAATTGAGGTTTGTTCTTGATTCTTTTGGTTGATTAATTCTGATTATTGTTAGGCCGTCATGGTGTGGCTTGTAGTGATGCTCTTGTTAATGAAGCTGCCCAAGCGGGTTGTTTGTCGGCAGATTCTGTTGTTGCTCAGGATATAGTTCGTCAGCCCATACTAAATGATCTTTTTGTGGTGTTGTCAGATGAGGATTGTTCAGAGTCTATGACTGCAGATATTGCTATAGCTCATACATTGGACAATGGTGTTGGTGATGAGTCGGTGAGAGATCAGTTTGTTTGTCATTTGTTCACTGGTTCTTGTGTCATTAAAGGATCATTGGCAGGTGGAGGACATGTGTAGGACATGCTACAACTTCTTCAGAGTGACACTGCCAACCTTCTGTGTAGTCAGCCAAGATCGGGTGCATGCCTGTACAGCTTCGTCGTGAAGCCAAGAGTGGGCATTAGCCTTGCCACCTCACTTCTCCATGGGTAGCTGTGCAAATATCTAATAATGCCGAACAAGTGCTTGCACTTTCCGTGCAAAGTGAATTTCTTTGCCTTCATGCCATTGCCGAGCAATCTCAACACTAGCCTGTATCCGCGAGCATCCCTTGATGTATAGAGTTGCAAAATTTGAGAGTATGGTGAGTTTATTGATTTGCGCCAGCAATAAACTATTGCTGTTCTTCTTTAGGTCTGATTTGATGTTCTCGTGCATCTCGCTCCAATCATGAAATCTCATTATGTCCCCTCCCACTGAAAGCATCAGCTCATCCTTCCAAGTCTCATTGTCAACATCTTCCACCTCCTTGGTTGACTCATCTGAGTCCATGATCTCTGTGGGCTCCGGTTCATCATTTGATGATGCCTAATCCGATAGAATGGATGCCGAGCGGGCACGTGGGATTGTCAATGAACTTCGATACTGCTGTCATTCTGATTGCAGCATGGATAATGTTGTTTGGCATACTAGCGCAGCCACCATGGTGGACAATATGTGTCTGGCTATATTTGCTGGTCCTGCTATTGCAGCTCGGTCAGGTGCCAGGGTTGGTGCCTTCAAACAGTTCTCTCTGATTGACTTGTAAAAGATTTGACATAAGTCCTGGGTCTCGCTGCTGGAAAGGTAAGCAAGACTTTCTTTGAATTGTAACTAATTAACTCACCTGTTTTTGATTTTGCACAAATTTCCGCCTTCTTTCGGAGACATTTTGGGAGCCAGTCTGGGTCTTGAAGCTTGTTGTCCATCTCTGACATTACAGCCAACAACTGTTCATCATTGAGTTCTTCCCACTCGTCCTGGTCATCCACATCTGATCCTGTCTCCAAGTCTGATGTGTCAAGCTCAGCAAAATCTGTTTTAAAACTATCAAAGAATAAGTGCAGAGGGGGCTCTTCATTAACATATTCTTCGGGACTTGGTGCACAGAACCTGGGCTTCAAGGCATTGACTCGGACTTTGTGTTCAGAATTGTCTTGGTTTGACAACTGAGTATTTCACCTAGATCTTTTTGAGTGTGCCATGAGCAGACTCAGATGGGTGAGTAGTGCAACTTTATTAATTTTTTTGGGGACCAAACTCTAGATATTCCTTATTTTTGACCCCAGGGTCAGACTCAGGCTTAAAAAAGGAGTTGATTGCACTATTTCTTGAGATTTTAGACACTAGTTTGAGGTACCAGCTAAATTTTGGGGTCTGAGTGACCACAACATCGTGATTGGCAGCTTGAATTGTACTTTGTACATCTGTAAATAGTCTAATTATGCTTAGTGTGTTGTTATCCAGATGTTTCAGAAGGCTGTGGAAAGATTAACCATACTTGTTGATTTTTCTTGTCCCCAACTGTAGATCAAACAAATTGTTTGGGTACACTATACCAAGAAATTAACCCAGGCCCACAAACAACATGACTGAGTTGAAACTTACTAATATAATGATTACTTGCATTGGCCATCACAGTGAGGATTGGTGACATGCAGTGTGTGAATTGTAAATCTTACAATGGTATATGGAAAATGACTACCAAGAAGGTAAGCCTACCAAATACCTATGTGGGTCTTGCTTAGCCTAGGCTAGTTCGTCCCTAAAGGGGCCTGCTGTCTGATATAAGAATGATAGTTAGTGTCTTTAGGATAAGAAAAGATAACCCAAAGGTTGAAACATCAGGTCCTAAGGAAATCAGGTAGTCTGATGCACCACAGGAAAGTGCAGGTCTGATGCGTGGGAACTGCAGACTCGACGGGTGATAATGGTATGGGATGGACAGATGATGCTGTGAGCCACGACAGCTCGACCTTGCCCATATTTTTAAGGGTGGGAAATTTCGTCCATGGTAGTGGTACGAGAACAAGGGCCCCCCACCACCCATTCCTGTTCACATTTGTGCCAAACTCAGAAAACCAAAACCACAAAACAGACTTTCTTTCTCGTCTCTTTGCCCGCACATTCTTGCACGCAATCGTTTACGCCTGTGGTCTTCACCACACCCCAACTCATTCCATCTTTCCCTTCTTGAAGAACTTCTGTTCAAGGATGTTGTCCAACTTCTTGACATCATGCTGGCCTCCATCAAGACCAAAACCCCCGTGGCCTTCTAGTCATGTTGCAGGTACATCCTTTCACCACGTTCACATTTCTCTGTGCTCTAACACCTTCACTTTAGACTCAGTGAACTTCTTGTAGATTCCTCCAACACCTTCAACCCTTCTCACCACATTACATGTTCTGCACTCTTGCACCATTGCACTCTTCCTTCAGGAGTGGCATACCTGGTCTTCACCATTCTGTGGACAAAAACCACCTATGGCAAAGGCGCCAATATCATCATCACCCACATTGATGACCCTTCTAGCCCAGTCGTGGCCCTTAACCACCACCTCACAGTGAATCGTTCTGTTCCTCTGGATGCCCCATTCTTTGCCTTCGAAACTGCAGCTGGTGGCTGGGCTCCCTTATGCTGTTCATGGTTCGTCAACCAGTGCAACGAGATCTGGAGAGAGTCTAACCTTCTAGAGCTCTCTGGTCACTACTTTAGGATTGGACGTACAACTGAGCTGTTACTGCTAGTGCAAGGTACTCCACTAGATTGTAGCCAAACAAGGGCGCTGGAAATCACAAGCCTTTTTAGAATACTGGTGCAAGATCAATTCCATTCTTCCAATGTTCATTTCCTCTTCATTGTCGGACTCACAAGTAGCACTTATGCAGTTCTCAATGGACATGTTCTCTCGTCGTCACAAATGATGTATATTTCATTCCAGGTCTTTTAAATTCAAACTCGCTTGTTCGTATCCAGGGGGGTTGTGTGTGAAGCACGAGTGTTTGTGAGCTACACTCGTTTTGGGTTGTGTCGTGCTTCCACCTTTGTCTCTCCTTACTACCTCACACTCGAGGGTTTCAGATGCTCTCATTAATGTTTATCTCTGATCTTCGTTTCCATGTGTACAGTCCAGTTGTCATCAGATGTGTTTTTGTTTGGGTCATGTGACATGCACAAGCAGATCATAACACCCACACAAACACCATGAGTTACTTAGCACAGGCATTTCACTTTTGCTTGTGCTAGGTCTTTTCAACAGACTCATACTCACAATCCTTTCAGAAACGGTGTCGACTAACACCAACACCAAGCACACAAAACCCCTTCCCCAACTTATGTTACTAGGATCCAGCCTCCAGTGAAGTGATGTATTCACCTCACACACATTTACATCCCTAGCGATGTTTGATCTTGATCTGCTTAGTCAGATCATGATCCCTCCATTGAGTGTGTTTTTTGCCTTCAGGAGTCTTGAATATAGTCGTCCTTGAACACATCTCACATTGTGTCTTCAGCTTACAAGTTTATAGTAAGGAGACATCTGGAGTAGATTTTAAATATATTCAGTATCATAGGTTTAAAGGTACAAAACAACCCAACAAGAATTGAGTATGGGAAAGTTCAAAGACCTAATACATTGAAATCTGACATGATGGTGCTTAATTCATGCCAGTGGTTTTTGGTCGTTACTGCAGTAGAGTTATATCTACCAATGTTCTGACAAGGCAAATGAGTACTTAGACTCCACATACCAAATTCCTGATCACAACTAAGCCTAGTATTCCAGTCTCAGTTACATATTGAAACTCTGTATTGTTCAAGATTATAAAGTCAACCACCTGCCTGTTCAGTGTCAGCTGTCATGTTTGACTTTATTGTCTTCTTCAGAGACAACTCCTCATCCTGCCCCACCACATCCCTGGTTTGTAGGTCAATTATTTCTTCATGGATACTACTGGAGCATTCATGTTACAACCCCTTAAACAACTTAATGCTAGGGCAGAGACTAGGACTCAAACAAAGGATATCACGATAAAAGAGATGAGATTGAGCAGGTACGTTTGGGCTGCTACACAATGTAGAGATGAAAGGTTTGAACTAAAGAGCTACTGACTAGAACGTCCTAACTATATACAACTATTCAAGAGGAGATACAAACTAAGTTCTAACTACTTAGCCAATCATAAAATAAGAAACGGAATTGTACGATGTGATAATGTGAAAAGGAACTATGACGTCATGAGAAGCGATGCTGCTTCTGTGAAGTTCTGGAAGGTTCTAGGAGAGTCATGTGATGTGAGAGCGTCTAAGTCTGGAGTTGGGATTTCGGTAATGGTAGCGATAGGGTTAGGGTTAAGGGTTGGAACATATATCGGGTGTTTAGGAGTTAGCGCTGGGAATGGGCACTTAATGTTGACAGTTGAA
Source organism: Suillus clintonianus (assembly GCF_016758775.1). NCBI lineage: Eukaryota > Fungi > Basidiomycota > Agaricomycetes > Boletales > Suillaceae > Suillus > Suillus clintonianus. Next base: position 1,505,053 of record NW_024539225.1, read on the forward strand.
AGGAAAGAATAATGGTTTGTATTTGGAACTCATGACAATTCAGCTCATGGATGCCATATAAACATAGCTCCATTGAACAATCAACAAATTTACTCAGTTCCATGCACCACAAGTCATCTCCACTATTTCTTTCAGTTCTGTGGAATGAAAATGAGGTGTGGATTCCTGAAAACTTTGTACACCAAGACAAGCCCAAAGTTAAGTATGATGAATGGCTACATTTGATCAAGTCTGTTATAATGTGGCTGCATATCCCACACAGTGACACAATGTCCAAAAGAGAAACCAATAACTTAAATACAATCCAATCAAGCTCCTTTGCTTTTTTTCCATGGTGTTGGTGTACTGTATTGTGCGATGAGGAGAATATAATCAATATCATTAAGGAGCAGGGCAAAAAGCAAGAACTTGCTGCTTTGAGTGAAGCGAAGAAAGTTGCTTTTAAAATAACAAAATTAGTGAGTTATTCCACATCCCATTTTGTGCCTTTTCTTACAGAAATTTGCAGAGTGTTATCCTGGCATGTTGTTTGACCATGATACAAGACAAGTAGACTTCCAAGCATGTCAAAAAGGATCTCATACTGGTGTTCTGTAGGTCCCTTCTTCACAAATGTGAAAGCACATATTGCAGTCACTTTACCCTTGATTAATACATACAGCTAAGATTAAAATATTCCTATTCTACATAAGCCAGCCCATGTGGGCTCATAAATGTATTGTTCTGTTAGAGAAATGACTCTCTACATCAGCTAGTCTTGAGTTTCTAATTGATCCTAACATCATTCACTACTAGCCAATGTTGCCTGAGGAGCTTGAATTGCCCCCTTGGGCAAGTTGGTCTTGGAAAAACTCTTATCTTCTTGAGAATGTGCATGAGTCTCAAGACGTACTGATGGGCAGCTTGAAGATGCTGTGTACAGCCCCTGTGGTGACTGCATACTCCACTAGACTGGTGGTCTTAGGCCTTGAATTAATTTTAAGGGATTGTAAGCATGTCATTGAGTATGAAGAAGACAAGGCCCTACCTAATACCCCTTCCTACTTGGTCAATTCATTTTTTAATCTAGCATGCATGATTAAAGTAGATCATGCTCGTGCTGATGTGATAAGCACAGTTGTGGGTCTTATTAAGATGACAACAAATGTCAGTCTGGTTGATGAGCAGCAGGCTGAGGAGGAGAGAGATAATGGGGTGGCTGAGGAGGAGAGAGACAATAGAGAGGTTGAGGATGGGGGGGAGGAGGGAGACAAAAAAGAGAGAGAGAATGACAAGAATGATGATTGAAAGGGCAGTCAGGAGGATGAGTAGAGGAATGCAGGGGAGACTTGGATGTACAGATAGAGGAGGTATAGAAGAATAATGGACAGGAACAGAAGGGCAAGCAGAAAGGGAAGAAAAGGACCAGGGCTTAGACATCCTCAAGTAAAGCCAAGAAGGCAAGGACTAAAGATGAACCTATGTGTAGGTCTACCAGAACTAGGCAATTCTCCTAGAAGGTGATGTGGATCTAATCTTCTACAGAGATGATGTTGTATCATATAGCCAAATTTATCTCAGTTGTCTTCATTGTCAATTAAATCATTTAAACAATATCCACTACTAGACAAGCTAGCCAAGCAAGGATTAAATACATCAGACACTGGCCACCACCCTTCTACGCCACATATGAGAAAGCCTCACAGTGATACTATATTATTATGACAAATGACCAGTCCACTTGTACCCTATGTAGAGGCTAGGCTGGCCGAGCTAATATATAATTATGCCCTAGTCTGGCTGACACCATTTCACATCATCTAAGGGCAAGCTGGCCAGGCCTATGCTATTGTAAATAGTAGATCAGTATAGGGTTGGCTAAGATAGTATAACTATATACATAAACAGCTAGCCTAGGTATATAATGTCAGATTCTATAGCACCAGCTGGCCCTAGTTCCACATGAACTAGCTTTGGTACCTTAATAATTATATAATTATATAACACCAGCTAGCTCTATTTCTACATAAACTGGCTTTAGCTGTATGTGGTATCAACCTTGATACTAATCAGATTCTATAACATTGGCCAGCTCTGGTTCCACTTACACAGACTTAGCTTTACATAGTATTTTGCCTTAATAATAAGATGATTTTAGAGCACTGGCCAGCCCTAGGTCTACATATACTGATTTAGCTCTACAGGGTATCAAGCCTTAATAATATAATGATGGCCAGCCATATCTCTATATGAACTGGTCATTTAGGAGGAGTGGCCAGCCCTAGCTCTATATGCACTGGCTGGATCCTCAAGGACTTCATCAACATCATAATTGTTGAAGGAACAATTGTTTTGATCTGGTTGATCTATCTAGTAGTAGAGAAGACTAGGCACAAATGCAATCTGCAAGTGCACTATATTGCCTTCATCTAGGTCTCAGCTCCTGCACCCAGTGTTAAATATCTATCTGGATTCTGAGATCAACTTGAGCATAAGTCTCTTTAGAATTTTAGCCACACACCAAGTGCTCAGCCTTTTTGGACTGTATGTATTACTTTGTACCATGGCACTACCGGCAGCACCAGACAATGACTAGAACAAAGTGAGGATTTTTGGAAACACTAGCTATATTCAAAGAAAAGATCAGAATGCACAGTTACACCACATTACATAATATTCATAATGGAATTTAGTCTGCATCTACAAGGTTAAATACTATGTCAGAAATTCCCAAAACCTATTTTAAGGTATCATAATGGATTGAAATAGACATATCCAAGAGTTATCTTATAATGTCAATGCCATAAAGGAGTCATGTGGCAACTGCAATTGCAATGAATTTCATAATGGTGCTGGCAATAGAAGCTCTAATGAAGCGAGCGTGTCCATAATCCTCATTATATTCTCCATTTAGACATGCGTTTCAACTTCTCGCAACTTGGCGAACATCTGTCACCATGTTCCTTGCAATAAACATTACAATCCATGTTGTAACAATTGGGGTGCAATGAATATATGATTTGTTTGCTATTTAAATTTCTAGTGAATACACTACAGTATATAAAATACATCCACTGGAATGTGTTGCAGGTGGCTGTGAGACCGCCCGAAGAAGTGAAACGGAGCGGGACATATTGATAAGTGATTATGTATGAACTGAACACAAGGAACGGAGCTCGCGCACCGCGTACACGGATGGTTCGCCATACGGTCACAAAGGATGTGCGAATTCCAATCAAGAGCACCATTGCATTGAGTGTGGGTGTTGTTGTGGGAGATTATTTGCGTCGTAGATTTGGATGTGCATTCTACCCAAGACTTGCGCGAGAGTGAGTGCTAACGAGATACAGTGGCTCAAAAAAGTGTCCGGATGTTTGTGTGATTTTGAGTAATTGGATCATAGCAAGCCAGCACCTAAATATAACATATTGGTATAGGGACATGTCTGAAAGCCCTACATCGTGGCTCGAATCTGAGCTATGTAGCGTGGGAACAAACCCTTTTATGGGCAAGATATGGTAATTCTATTCTTATGACTCATTCAGACACTTTTTTGACTTTATATTAAAATCACAAAATGAGACCATTCATACATAATAATCTTAATGAAAGTGGTACCATAATAATAATATGGTATGATTTTAATATTATTTGAATATATAAACCCACATAAGATCATGAAATTTAACATACTCATCATGAAGCCCATCTCCTCTGCTCAAAAGGATAATATCCTTGTTCTCTCTACCTCTGGTTTATCTATCAGGAACATTGCTTCCAAAACTGGTCTTGGCAAGTCTACTATTGCTACAGTTATAAAACAGAACATACCAGATAAGGAAAATGTCAAAATGGGATGTCCTCCTAAGCTTACCCCACAGAACAAAAGAGCTGTTGTTCATCAAATTCTGTCTGGCAAGGCTTCAAATGCTGTACAAGCCACCAAGTTCATCAATTCCATTATCTCTACTCCTGTCTCCACCCAAACAATCAGAAACACCCTCAAGGCAGCCAATCTCAAGGCTGTAACCAAGAAGAAAAAACCTCTTCTCTTAGCAGCTCATAGGAAAAGAAGATTGGCCTTTGCTTTAAAGCACCGACATTGGACTGTGGAAGACTGGAAGAAGGTTATTTGGTCAGATGAAACAAAAAATCAATAGAATGGGGTCAGATGGTCAGGAATATGTGTGGAAAAAGGCAGGAGAACCTCTAGGAGAAAGAGAAGTTAAGGGTACACTGAAGTTTGGAGGAGGAAGTATGATGGTATGGGGCTGCATGGGGTGGAATGGTGTTGGGATTCTCTGTGAGGTGGAGGAAAGGATGAATGCAGAGCAGTACACCTCCATCCTAGAGGAGTGTTTACTCAAAAGCATGCAAGAGTCAGGAATTAATGAAGAAGACATTATCTTTCAACAAGATAATGACCCCAAGCATACCTCAAAGCTGGCCACAAAATGGTTTGAAGACCATGACATCAATGTTTTATTATGGCCAGCACAGTCCCCAGACCTCAATCCCATTGAACATCTCTGGAAATTACTCAAGAGACTACTTGCTGCCTATCAAGATCCTCCAAAGGGGCTATTTGAACTATGGGAGAGAGTTGCAGTAGAATGGGCAAAAATTGCCAAGGAGGAGTGTCAGAAATTGATAGAAAGTATGCCTAGAAGGGTTTCAGCAGTAATTAAAGCCAAGGGAGGCAACACAAAGTACTAGAATCATACAATAAGATTGGTTTAACACAAAGTCAAAAAAGTGTCCGAATGAGTCATAAGAATAGAATTACCATATCTCGCCCATATAAGGGTTTGTTCCCACGCTACATAGCTCAGATTCGAGCCACGATGTAGGGCTTTCAGACATGTCCCTATACCAATATGTTATATTTAGGTGCTGGCTTGCTATGATCCAATTACTCAAAATCACACAAACATCCGGACACTTTTTTGAGCCACTGTAGGTATTGGAGTGTGGGAGATGAGGTCAAAAGAGCGGGATTGGAGATGACGTTAGAGGAATGTTGGGTTTGGACTACGAAGGCAAAGCCTTCGTAGTCGGTGGGGAAGGTCTGGCTTGCCAGACCGCGGCTGAGGACGCGATTCAGAAAAAGCCGGGCGTGGAGGGAAAACCAAACCTTCTGAGCGTGCAAGGGTTAGTCTCGAGATGTGGTATGAGGGGAAGTTCGGACCGCAAAGAGGAAAAAACGAGACCACATTAAAACACGCTGGTGTAGCGTGCAACGACGCGCCCTAATATCAAAGCGTCAAACTGAGAACAATTATCAAAAGGTGAGACAAAATTAATACGGACCCTGATCCAGACTGGTATCATTTGAACACGCGCACTAGATCACATATTAGCTCGGAAACAGCTGTTAATACTACTGTGTTAATATGTCAATGTGCTGTCCATGGGTATGAATAAACATTAACGCACATTGACAGCTGCAGCTTCAATCATCTGCGAGGTCCAGGTCTTGTGCACCGAGTATACCATAGTGCATTTTGCAGATGCTGGAGTTGTCTGCAGGGGGACTCGAGGAGTTGATTCAGATGGGAGGTCCAGGTCCAGGTGTCTGATTCAGAATCGACGCCATTGAAGAAGGTGAGAATAGAATTTAAAGGTTGTTACAGTTACAGTCAAAATCAATTTGTAGTGTTTAGATTTTAAGCGAGTTTCCTGCTCAATTTCCACTACAGATTCTGAAGAATTCTGAATCTCTTCGACGCTAAGCGCACGCAGAGGAAAAATAGCAGTTAACGGCTCCTTGAGGTGAACAAGGAGCCCAGATCCAATTGCTACAAAGAAATACGAAGGCAATAAACCGACGCGAGAGCTACCGAAAAAACGCTTTGAGACACGACGACCAACTAATTATCATGACTGCAATGAACTGGAGTCGTAATATTACTGCTAATTTTTCTGACGGACAGACTTACGAGAAACTACTCGACTAGACTTCTTCTTCTTCTGTCCTCGAGTATGACCCTCATTGAAAGGCTCTGCATGATCCTCTGCATCTATAGTTCCAGTCTGAATCACCTCTTCATTGAGCTCCACATCACCTGTGTCATCGAAAACAGGCAAGTTCTCACTGGAAGGTCTTGGAGTCGATAGCGGAGAATTCAGTACAGACTGAGTGATTTCAATACCCTGAGCAGAGTCACCCGGGGTAGAATCCAAATCCTCGTCGGTGTCGTTGGATTGCAAGCCAGCCATTGCAAGTGCAATCTGTGCAGTAAAGTCTTCTCCATCAGGCGCATCAACTGGTAGCTTCGCAGCTCCAAAGACATGTCCCTCAATGTGGCGTCGGATCTTTGTGAGATATGGAGCATCCCAGCAACACACCAAGATTTTCTTGAAACTGTAGAATAGATTCTTGTATTGAATCCCCGAGCTTTTGCCGTGGCCGTCTTGAGAGAATACTGTATCTGGCGATAGAAGAAAGATGGCCTGCAACGAAGAATGCTCAGCGACGATGGGAGCAATAAATGAACAACTTACAATTGTGGCGCTCCATGCAATTGCTCCGGGCATTATGGTAGATACACCCCAAATCTTGTAGTTTCTAGGTGGCCCACGCTTCTTGACAGATGTAAGGGATGCTTCGCCCATCAAAACCGCTTTCAAGATCTGTTTCGGGGACATCGTCATTGTCGGTAAGCTGTATGAGAGGAAATGGCAACGTACCTGAGCCAAGGGCTTCCAGTTACTGAAGACAGTTGAATTACTAGCGTCAACAACTGCGTTTGGAAAGAGAATGGGAGGAAATAGTGGGTAGGTACGGCTTCCGGGTATAGTACCTAGCAGCCTACAAAGCTCATTGATGGTGTCTCGTTTTGAGGATGTGACAAAGTAATTGGAACTTAACCCAAAAATGCGGCCGCCAACTCGTCGCAACTTGATGAGTTCGGAAGACCGACCAGCTTCAAGTGCTTGTTGCAGCTGGACAAGGATTAGTACATAGAAGTCAACTAATAATGTACACACATACAGTCTTATGGAAATGATTTGAGGATATGAGATGGTGCAGGTGATCCGGGAGCACACTACGTAGTTCAGACAATAATGTGTCTGCTTCTGCAGCCGAGTTTGCATAGCGAGCTGGCTGGTCAAATGACGAGCCAATCAAAGGCAGAGTCTTCTTTAGTAGCTCGGCGCTGGGTGGGTACATCTCATACATGACGCCATACTTCTTAGCAAACATCTTCACTTCCTCGTCAAATGCTACAAGCTGGGAGGGCGCCTTGGAGGTTTTGTGAGAGGGTTTGTTGGCCTCTAAAATGGCATTCTTTTCTTCCAAAAGTCGATTGCGCTGCTTGACAGCTTTTAACTGGAGCTGAGCCTCCTTCAAAGTCTATTCAAAGAGATCTGAGTGAGTCACTTGAGTATGACAACTGTTTCGATATATCTAACTCACTGTACTAATACGAGATTCTTCATGAGCAGATGTGCGATGACTTGTTGCACCTGCCGCAGGATGAGGATTGGAGATAGAAGGTTCAGGAGCATGACGTTGCGAGCCTGCAGCCTCAGAGTCTGAATCATCAGACCTAATATGACTGTATGGTCCATTCTGAATCATCTTGAATAGCGGGACACGATGGAATTTCGACCGTAATGTCGATGCAGATCAATCTGAGGGAAGACGCAGATGAGTGGTCGACGGGGGATTGAAATAATGCTGGGGGTTAATATATTGTCATTCAAAGTGGGCTAACAAGCGATCAAAAAATGTGTCCTGATGATGCGCAGCAAGGACTTACTTGCTTGAGTGCTCGTTTACGTGGGTCATGACGGGAACGTGATGGTGACAATGCATGAGGATCTGAATCAGACAAAGTGAGGCACTTGACTAATCGCCTCGTAGCTACCAGCACTTGACTTGACGTGGATTTAATTCCCCTATGTAATATAACATGAGACGTGTTACATCAACACTGCCAGATTCCGTCACCTTTCTGAGTCTGCATTGACTTGCTGTTGCGATCCGATTTGTGGCTGTCAGGATGGAATAATCAGTGTAAGTCTAGGCAGATTCAGAGGAGTAATATCAATGATGGCGACTAGAAATACAATCATCGGATCAGAATTTCCATTGCGAGGAACCTTGAGCGTTCCAAATCTGATTCAGAATCGATCAAAACACACCACTGAGGTGTGTATTATGCTCCAAGGTCGGTTGACGACACATCGTGGAGAAGGTGTTCCCTATGATGCCAAGCACGAATGAGGATTCGGTTGAGGCTTCAAATAACATTCAAGTAATAGATCGTTGACATACCTAATAGGCCATAACCATGAATGGAGCACTTGTGAGCTTCTCCGGCGCACCGGGTCCTAGACCAGGCATATTAACAATAATAAGAAGCAGGTAAGCTTCCCAGTCATAACTATGAATGGAGCACTCACCTGATGATTGCCCATGAGCTTCTGAATCTCCAGCGCACCTTGCATATGAGGAAGCAGGAGGATCCATTGATTCTGAATCCAACAACAGAGTTGGGTCCAGGGTCCAGTTCACCATGACGTTGTAACTAACAGTCACTTCAGACAACTAATAGCAATAAATGTGAGATCATGCATATGAATTGGTGAGTATATGAGATAATAGAGTGACTATCGTGAAAGACTAAATTGTCGCTGCTGTCAGTACATCAACAACACATCTGCAACATAGTATTATGCTCGCCCCTTGTTGAGACGATAATCATCCACAGCTGCTCGCTTGCTTCGAAATGACTTGTAGTTTCCCCCTGTGGCACCACACGCAAACATAACAGCCGCTAATCTATAATTTGTCAAAATTAACAATACATCAGGAAACCATTTGAAGGAGTTAATTTTAAATACCTTGAGGTAAATACACCAGTGCACCAGCCGCGTCGGACTGAGTAGAACTTCTCAACAACACCAGAGCCTGTGGTAGTAACTGAGGCGATTGTTTCTGAGGACGGTTGTCGTTGTAGTGCGGGCAGCCTTGCATTTTGGTGTGGTTGGTTTGCAAGATCGACAACCGGGGCACGTTCACGATGCTGATTGATGGTTGGGACATGTTGACGGTGTCGATTTGTCACATTATTAGCGACATCAGAGGGTCCAGGGTCGATACATGGTTTGTTTGTTTGGGCATGTTGAAGCCTAATATGATCGACATTGATACGGCAAGGTAAAGGGTCCGCACGCTGTTGCTGTTGGTTTGTCGTGCTACTGACAATGTGGCCATGCTGAAGCCTATTGTCAATGCGGGCAGGGGCGCGCTGTTATCAATGACGAAAATAAGCTCTCAGGACTGATCGACATCAAGTATGACTACAATACCTGCTGCCCACTTGCAGTCTGTCGACTAATGTTAGGTCTGACAAGCTTTTCGGAATCTGATTCGGACGAAGTGTCTACTTCAACACGAATGTTCCCAGAATATGGCTGGTCCTGGCAACTTGATGACAGGTGTCGTTGATAGTAGAAAGGCGGTACTGTCAGAGAGTGTATGGGGGATTCAGAAGTGCCGATTGAATTGATGGAATTGCATGCAGAATTCAGAGTCGAGTCAGAACTAACATCATTAGGGACTTGTTGAATGATAGCAGCAGCTAATACGGCTGCCTGAACTGTTCAGTGGTTAATAGTAATAAAATTGACAGTGAATCATTTGAAATTCACCATTGACATGAGGTTGGGACGATTCAGAAACCCCATGTTGCAACAACGTGTCTCTCGTTCTGAGGACCATGGTGGTTTAGGGAGATTAAGATGTCTTGAGAAAGCTGAATCTGATTCAGAACATGTTATTTAAATCAATTTTGAAGTGATTACGACAAATGTAATAATAATTCTCACATACCGCTAGACTCTGACTACGACGTCATTACAAGTTGAATGCAGACTCAAGGTCAAGGCTTCTGGGTTTCAGTGTTAGATGAGCAATGGTTGATCAAGTACAGAAGGTAAATGTACTATGGTTTCGCAGATATAACCAATAGCTTGCAAGGTGGCGATCTTCATACATGAGCAGTGAGGTTGTTTTTGCGGGAAAGACCAACTGTATTAGTATGGATTTGAAAATGTTTGTTGGTAGCTCATAATATGCCAACATCAAATGTATGTAGTACATAATACACTGGCTGTGGGAGATCTAGAGGCAGATGCATGAGACCGGACTATTAAACGCTACACTGGCGCAATCAGTACATATGAGAGTCTTTGTGAAGTTTCGTGTGAAGGAACATATCAGTGTCGACGGAATCGACAACAAAGAAGTCACCAGGCTGAGAGCGATCCTCAAGCAACAGTGCCCCCCTGATAATCGATTCAGCGAAGACAAACTCACTCTTACGCCGAGGTTGAGCTCTAACTCGCCATAACCCTAGGTGCTTGTCCTTCAAAGGCCCATTTGGAATAGGGACGTCGCAAGGATGAATGAGAGCCATGGGGTAACTTGCATCTCCAACCAAGCACATGAATATGAAGATCAAGTGACCAAAGATGATCCCATCTTGGGTCCTGATAATGACGGAGTCATATCTCGGCGCATTGTGGAACATCGGGGAGCAGCGGAGGTAGTCTTTTGATGTCTGAAAATCAACCATCGACTCAAAGTTTGCTTGCAAGTAACGGAATTCTGTCACCTGTCAGTACAGCGCAAATCAAAGTATTAAAGTTGTGGCCGACTCATCAAGAAGAACGAAAATCTCACTGTATCAGCACCCAATTCAAGTGCAACATGTCCATTCCGTGTAATGATGGGTATCGTGTTGAGAAAGTGGTTAATTTTGATATGAAACTGATGAAATGCTGGGTCTTTGAGGTGTGCTTGCTGAATGGCATTTATTGAGGATATACGCTGACGTGAACCAAGCTTGATATGAAAGCTGCCAGTGGACTCCAATCTAGGCGTAACTCTCTCGTCCGGGGCTGTGTCATCTGCATGTGAATCCAAATCTGAACCGCCAAGAGCACTCGCTTCCTTTCTTGCATTGTAGTCATCGAGATCATTGAGGCGATAGCGAATCCATGCCGATACAAGGCTCCAATGGTCTGCGCGTAAGATCTAGTATTCTCGGTAATCAATGTAAGTTCAGAAGTGGTAGCAGATGCCCGACCTGGTCTGCAACTTGTTTGAAATTTGTTTGGAGCTGGTAAGATTTTTTCAGGGGTCTATGTGCTTTCTCATTTGGTTTGGTGTTGAAATTCCGAGTAACGCCTTTGGCCTCGATATCGTCAAAAAGGTGAACAGCTAAGTGATGCTTTGGAAAATTCCAATTTTTCAGTTCAGATCCAGATTCAGACATATATTTCTATTAATGATCTGTCAGCTACTCGACAGGGCTAGTGTAAAGCACAACTTACATCCATGAGTCTAGAAAACTCGCCAAGAGCGGCTCGACCAGCAGCAAGGGTGTCCATGGTGTGCACTTCAAGAGCCGCGAACATGTCTACATCTAAATGGGCTCGAATACATTGAAGGAGGAGATATCCTTGCTCGTGTACTTCAGGATCGAGTACGTCATGAGCAACAAACACAATCAACTGCATGTAAAGGGTGAACATCAATTATAATTGAAATTTCGAGAGTGTCCAAGTCAATCACCTTTAATATGTCTTCGTACTTTGTCCCGTCAGCAAAGCTAATTCCCATGACTCTCTTGAAGTGGTTGAGATTCCGCCACCTTGGTGCTGCTGCGAACCTGAGAAACACTTATAATGGATTCAGATGTCTGTGATGAAACGAAAAACAGACCCTTCATCTATCATAGTCGCAGCTTGTCTACCGGTTTCATTAATCCATTTTTGCAGCTCGATCCACAAGTGTTTCCCCCACAGTCCTTCATGGTGGGTATGTAGGCGGTCGAAACAAAGGGCACGAAAGACGTCCAGAAGCTTTGATAGATTGAGAGAGTTCTGTTGAGTTACACTGTAAACTTGATTCCAGCAATATAATAAGATTCAAATACTTACTTCGACATCTCTCAGCGACTGAGACTTCAACTTCTTCTCTTGCTTTGCCTTAGTGGTCTTCCTTCTTGCCTTCCTGAGCAGGCGAACAGAATCGCGACATGTGCGAAGTGGCCAGGTGTCCAACAGACTATGTAACTCGTCATGGGGAACCAAGCAAATGGGACACGGAAATTTTCCCATGACTCCACAGATCAGGGACATAACACATCTGCACATAATACACCTTAGCAGCACGATAGATAATGCTCTGGACTATATGCACTGCTCCTCGTAGTCTGCAGACAAGATCGGGACAAAAGGAAAGAAAAGGCATTGAAGTTTATCCCAACACTCAACCCATCCACCATGCTTCCTCTTCAATCTAAGACACTTGAGTATGAGCTTAAAGGACTCATGCCAAACCGCCGCTTTGAAATCCGTGAATTTCGGTTTTCCTGACTTCGAGGGATCATCTTTGACCTTGAAAAATCAGTGTTAGTTAAACAATAGTCAAGCAGTATGGAGTCACAATACAATGGGGAGCCATGCGACAACTCGACCGCCACCAACCACTTCGCCATTTCGGATGGATGCTGGGAGGTTTGCGATACGGGCAATCACGGGGTAGCCTTTTTCGCGACCGAAGGAAGACAACTTTGCCTTATCTGCATAGAGGATAAATGCAAGTGGCTTCGCATGGCTGGGCATAGATGATTGGATGTATTAAACTTGAGTGAGTTGCTGAAACTAATGTTGTGCTACTCGACACTCACCTGAGCCTCCCAAAACCTATCTGCAGTCCAAGGCTCATCGATAAATCTCACAAATGTATTCCCATCAAACTTCGACAGGCATTGATTGTCAAAGGTAAATTGGGGGCCAATATAAGGGTCTCGAAGGAGGTCGCACACCCAGTCCCATAAGTCCCAGTAGTAAAGGGTGAATTCTTGATCAACCCCATCGTAAGGCACTTGGATTATTTGCTTTGTAAACTATCAAAACACGCTTGTTAAATGAATTAAATCAAAACACCGAGAGGACCTTACTGGAGTTAGACGATGGGAGATAGCACTCCACGTGTTCCGAACATCTTTGTAGTTGCGGAGGGTGAAAGACTCTGAATCCTGCTTCGAGCGATGCAAAAGGTTGATCAGCCGGTCAATTTGAGGCTGGCTAAGGGCAGCTTCATGAGCAAGTTCAGCTACCTCGAAGTCCAGGCGAGTTCGAAATGGCACCCAAGGTTGCGTATCGGGGATTGGTGGGTCTTCCAAATTGTCGCGCTGAAACGTTGAGAACATTTGTGTTTGCGCCATATGGCTGATAGCCTGGCACAGATGATGGTAAAGTCAAAGGAATACCAATGTGGTATAGATACAGCTAATCACCTTGAGCTCTCTTCCCTTCACACTACTTAAACACATGTCCAGTGGTGTTAATTGCTGTGGAGTATCAATATTAATGTAAATTTTAGTAAGCACTATATTTAGACACTGACCTATCGCTTCCAAGATTTGACAATTAGCCAAAATAATGTAGGCAGTTGTGTCCCATTTCACAACTGAGTCATGGACTCCCGACCTAGGGAGGCAACAAACGATGAGGATGCCCATGGCAGTGTGTCTTGCATATTTGAGTATGGTGCACAACTGCTCTGCATACTTAGTGGTGTTGCTTCTTGGGCCTGTGACACCCTCATTGTACACCTCATATGATATCCCACCTACTGACATGAATACTAACACAGCCAGACATTGATCAGGGACAGTGAATTGTGAAAATAATTGGAATTGTATTCACAACATGTTAACCAGCTAAGTCTGATATTCACAGGATCACCAGGCTGAGGGGCACCTATTCCATTATTTTTGTTTGTCTTCTAACTTATTATGTCTTGAACTTTAGATTTTACACAATCTGCACAACATAACTTGGAGTGTGTCAGAGTTTGTTAGGGGCACAATTGAACCCTGCCGCTATATGTGTCTACATAATTTCTAGCAGTTTGCAGTTTAAAAATACTGTGCCTGTAGAGTTCAATTCATGCTGTTTGCAGTGCAGTTTTTATCATCATGTTGTACTTCATATTATCAGGAGCACTGTCAGTATCAGTGTTTATAGTTACAATAAGCCCTTGAAGCTTTTTCTTTGCAATGTGGTAAATATTCTGGTGCTAACCTTACAATGATTATATTTCCACATATTGCACTAAAATAAAAGTGAGATCAGGCAAGACATAGTAAGAGTGCGGGCTAACAAGTTGCCTTGAAGTAAGATTATATCACACCAATTTTCAAGTTATAGTAGAGCTCTAGAGTGGTTGTCTATATAACAAATTGCTTACTAATTTATTGAGCTAAGCTTTATGTGTACATAACAAAACCCTCTCTCTTTTACAGGAAGAGTGATACAAAACAGAAGAACACAACAAAGTTGAAACAAACTTTTGTAGTTTGAGACACAACACACTAGGGTAAAATATACCTAAGTGATATTTATTTATAAAGAGAAATCAAAGACACATTCAGCATGGTTTCTTCAAATAAAAAAGTAACTTATTTACTCTTTGACCACCCATAAACAACATGTTATCAACTGAGAAGTAGAAAATCTATTGACCATGAACTTGAGGGGCTGGCAACTTTTGTCTTATTAAAGTATAGTTGTGATTGAAACTGTGTTTTACATATAATTTATATAAGACCCTCAAATAAGAACATACTGTGCTAGCCACTATGATAATGTCATCACTCTCAATAATGTAGCTCAATGGGCGGGTATTAGTGTTGGTTGAATTATTAATTACACTAATTGTGTAATTGTTGTACTGCTCAATCAACATGACATGTTCATGAGCTTCCCTCCACATGACTCACAGGACTTTAAGCATGCTCAGAGGTATACTACATGTCTAACCATCTACCTTAAGTGGCAGAATAGTATTCTAGCTGTTGATGAGACATTGATTGATCTGTATGCAACACTTGGTTTTTACCACTAGGTTTTTATGGTAGGAAATCAAAATAATTCCTTACCTGTCAAGTAAGTTCACTTTACTTTATTTTCCTATGGTTAAAAATTGAAATAAATTCAAGGCAGTAATTATGCTCCACAACCTTCTAATCATTAACTATTCTCTTGGTCACTATGGAAGTGTCTACAATGCATATGCCTTTAGATCCACTTGTATCTATCAAGAACATGACACACTTCTTCTAGCCAATCACTGGATCTGGGTACAGTGCCTATCCACGGAACACCCAGTATATTTCTCCTTTCAAGAAATCCCGCAATGGATGGCTGATAGCAAATAAAGGACCTTCAATTTTTACCTGTCTTCTGTATGTTTTTTATTGCCTATTTTTTTCTTATCCATATTGATACAGGTCTGTGTCCATGTTAAACATATATTTACTGCATCAAAAGAGTGGTTTCAATCTCTTCAAGACCTTTACTAGAATATCAATTCAGCAGATGTCCTGCAAGCTGCTGTTCATTGGATCTAGTGTTGTCTTATACTTCACAACATGATTATCCGGTTTAAGAAACATTGTGGTTTTAAAGAAAACAAGGGCTCAATGGATTGGGTCTGTCAAGAGGCTAATAATCTCAATCATACAGAGGTGGTTAAGGAACCAGATGGAAATGAGCAAATCAGTGATATATTATAGGAGGGAGCTCTGGGTCATGCTTATCGTGAAAAGCTGATATCTTTGATAGCCTATACTCAAGGGCAGGAACATAGGGAAGGATAGCAACCTTAGTTTCAAATTTGTCGTAGGAATAATATGGGCACTTTCAAGTTATTATGTGTAATGATTATAAAGTCAGCCATATAGCCATGCCTTTCTCTAAGAAGTAGTAAAAGGGCACATCATGAAATTACTAAGTAATCTGAGGACTCTTTGAAAAACAGACCTAAGAGACTAGCCTAGATTTCACAGAAGGATAATTCATAAGTGGTGTTAATAATAGAAATGAGGAAACCAACTAGTGATAAAGATAGTGTTTAGCTTGTATAACACTTCACTTACTACATCATATTCTCAAGTACCTTTGTTATTTCTCTATCACTGACATCTTTGGGAAGTGTCTTGACCTTTTTATTGAACAAGGACATTAATATTCAGATTGCAAAATAAATACCAGATTGCAGACACTAGAGTAGCATGATTTTTCTGTTGGTAGTAGACACTAGTAGTAAGAAAATGATTTGTCTTTGTTGTTATGAATCAATTGGAGGGGAAAAGTGGGTCAGGCTATACTGTTATATTTATATAAAATAATAGCTGGCAAGATATGTCATAGTTATGAAGTTCTGGCCAAATTGCAAACTGTCAATCAGGTTTTTGAAGGTACAGCATGATCTCTTCCCTGCCACTAGGTCCCACCTACTGACTGCATCAGCTCTTGGCAATGTGGCTTGGGGGCAGATCTCTATTCTAAACAAGGACAAGCTTCTTCAACATGAAAACATAGGAGACTGTATGTTCTGAATTTCTATTAGATCACTATCCTCAAGTTGATACTCTGTTTTTCCTAGACTGCATATCTTTGAGTCTTACCACTTATATCTTGAAAAAGTTCCAAGACAGTTTGTGCATGATTATTATTATGTGCGCGAAGGCCGGTAATATATTGGGAGTAGCCATCTATGAATCCATGGATCATAATCTTCCACCAGATAAGGCCTGTCGGTTGGGTGAGTTATAATTAGATAAGTGGTGAATAGATTTGTACTCACCATGCTGACTGTCATGATATGTCAATCAAGAGGAAGAGGCTGAAGATGGGGGAATGTGTCGCACCTTGAATGCCCGAGGTGAGTTGCCTGAGCTTTGTTCCGTCATGTGCAACAAGTCCTGATGGGGCATGACTTGTAGTTTCCACATCAAGACTCTTCCAAGGAGGGGCCCTGGATCAGTTACTGTCCAACGGCCAGTGAGAAAGGCAGCTTCATACTTGGCATAGAATGCTGGAAATGATACCCGGAACATTTTTCCCAACAGAATGGCCAACTCCTAGGTGTCCTCAAAATATGCATGAACGTGTAGGGCCCCATGAGCGATCTTTTGCTTTAACTATTGATAGTGAAACCCTTTTATGACCTCTGTTGCAGAAGCTCACTACACTTTTTATGCAGTCTAATAACTATGGCTACTAGACATATTAATATCAACAATCTGTATTCAGTATTTGTAGTATCTTGCATGTACTAATATCATCTCAGTCACTATTTGGACAACAGAAAATACCAAATATGCTTCCATGTGTTTATTTCTTAGTAGACATAATCCCTAGTATCTATTGAGCAGCAGGAACAATGTATCAGAAGTCTAGGATTATAGGAAAAGACTATGTCTCCCTTTCCTAATGGCACACTTCCTGTGAAACATGATTTGTAGGACTAGACCTCAAGGAAAATATGATGTCTATTTCTATGTATATTTATAGTAGATATATCATATAGCTAGCCCAGGACACTGATAGGATCTTTCTCTAGAAATAAAACTTGACAAATAACATTTTTCACATTTTTCATATTTCTAACTGCTTTATTCTTGCATAAATAATCCAGTCTATTCAACATATATCACTGGCATAGCATATACACTTGCTTTTGATAATCAGAATTAGCTCAAAATAGGCTAATGCATGGTATTGAAATAGTGAATATACTTATTATTTCTGCTCAACAGGGATGTCATATCCTGCGTTTCCTGAATCTTATCCCCGATCTGATCTACAGCTGTTCCCTTGGATCTGTTCCTTATCTCGATTCCACTTTTTACCCCATGTTACAACCCCATGTTACACTGAAAGTGTAGACTCAGGTAGGAACTCTGAGCTAAGTCTTGTGAGAAATGTTAATGGATCAGAGGGTCGTTGGTATTGTTGGTATCAAGACTTGGTGACAAGTGGTTTGAACAAGGACCACTGGTAGGGAGTTTGATTCCCCAAGATATAACAGGATGTCCCAGATATGAACCATCATAGAAGAGATGGATGTTCCAGTCATTCGTGATGAGCTTGTCCTGGCAGAAACAGTAAGATTCAATAGCATGAACCACATCAGGCATGTAAACTGAGTGGTAATCATTGTACTTCAAGTGCTCAGTTAATAGATAGCCCTGGGCTTCTGTCATATACTGTACACTGAGCCCCTGAATCATATCTCATATCTCCTGACAAACAATGTCCAGACCTCCAAAACGTAGCCAAGCTATAACTTCACCCTATCCCTACCCCTCAGCAGGATAACCCCGCATCCCAGTTTCCACTGGACATACCCCTCAGCAGAATCCACCCTGCTGCCCCTAACCTGTCAATACAAAGTCTGGATCCCTGCAGCTAGTCTGCCCTACCATGTCATACATCATCGACCCTTCTTGTCTAGATGTCATCTGCTCCTCTGCTCACCTGCTCATCCTGCATCCACTCGACCCCCAAATGTTGGATCCACTCGGGTCCACTCAACCTTTAAAAACATCGGATCCATGTGACCCCTAAGTGTTGGACCCACTTGACCGCTATGTGTCGGATTCACTCAACCCCTAAAACATTGGATCCCACTCAACCCCTATATGATGGATCCACTCGGGTCCACTCAACCCCTAAAACATCGGATCCACTCAACCCCCAAACACCAGATCCACTTCACATTTCAGCTCCACCTCCTGTGATCCACCTGATAGTTCATTTCTGGTCCTACTTCTATTCTGTTACCCCATTTGTATAGTCCCCTTGTCCTAACCCCTATATTCCTGGATCTGCTCGACAGTTAATATCCGACTTCATTCTCAATCATATCTCCTATGCCCGGATCCATTCAATACTTCATCTCCATCTCCATTCCCAATCGTTCCTATATTATTTTCCTTGCACCTGTCAGTTTAACCTTTCTGTATGTTCCTCTTGTTGACCTGGATCTCTGCTGACTCTGTCCCTGTCACACATGTCCATAGTATATAATACCTTGTAAACTCATAGTAGTTTCTTCAGTTCGAATATCACCTTAGATTATCGTCATTGCTGTTTCCTGGGATCCGGATCCATTTCCACGGGCCTGGGTCCACTTCCCTGTCCAAACTCTGAGTCCTCAGATTGATTCCTTGTGCTATATCTCTGCCTCTACCTTAGGGTAGTCTACCTCCGTCAGTTTCTACTCTAGACATTGTCTAGTGTAGTCTTACCTCTAGCTTCTGCCTTCTTGCCTTTCGGTCTTTCCATCTGTCTGTTCTGTCCACTGTTTCCGCCGGACTAAAGCCCCTATTTTCCAGCTGACCAAGCCCCTATTTTCCGGCGGACTAATCCTCTATTTTCCGCATTTCGGGCTAGGGCGTGTGGCTAAGGGAACAAGTGGAACTGAAAGGGGAATGAGCTACAGGCAGGCCCTCCCAGTGATGGGGAGGAGCTACCAACAGAGTGTCGAGGAAACGCGCTGACTTAAGCAATCAACGTGTGACTTGACAATCTGAAAGCGACTGCGGTGTGTGCCCGAGGATGGAGGAGGAACCAACCCAAAGCCGGAATGGCAAGGCGAAGCCGCCAGGGCCGAGAGACGAGGCACGAACCCAGCCATGAGAAGGCGAAACCAAGCTAATTAGGTAGGAACTCAACATGTCGCGGCGCGAGAAGTTCAAGTGATCTCCAATAATGAGGGAAGGAATCTGAAGACCATCTGCCCAACACTTTGACGACATTAGGGTCGACTCCTGCGAGAAGCATCTCTGTTGTTCCATCGATACGAAAGGAGTGCCCTGTTAGAGTTGGATAACCTGCTGAGGACCAACAGGCGTTGCAACGGGACAGGAATTTCCGCTTGGTTAGACAACGAGGACCTGTAATGGTGATGTAGGAAAAGAGAGGGTACTCTGGAGGAAAAGAGTTGAATGCTAAATGATGGGCAAGAGCGGAAATGCTGTCTGTAGAATCTGCTTGACGGCACAAGATGATGTCCTCCCCCCGGGTCTTTTTGACCTTTGTGAAAGGCAAATGGAGGCGACGTGAACCGTTATCATTAAATGCAGTGCCCAAATCAGAACGGCAAGACACGCGTGAGGCGATAAACAAATTTTCCCAAGGGGAGAGAATCTCGCCCAGACGTAACTGGCCCCAGAATGTGATGGTTGCTGCCGCTAAGCAGCAAACATCGAGATGGTTTGAAGAATTGAGGGAACTTGCGAGATAGCTGAGCATAGAATGCGACACAGGTGGACGCAGAGGGAGTTTAGATGAATTTGGGGTGAGATCGGCCACACCGTTAAGCAAATAATGAAGACGTGAACCACCCTGCCACTTTGCGTTATTGAATGCATGCCAGGCTTTCAACGCCATAAGTTGGTTATGAACTGTATTGCCGGATAACCCACCAGCCCTCGAAGCTGCAAACACACAAAGTAGGTCTTCGCTAGCAGGACACCTTGAATCAAATGGAACCTGCTCTGCGTCGCAGAAATTGATGAACAGAGAGATTGAATGGCGAAACTGAGCTAAGGTAGAATCGGCCCAAGCCGCAGAGAGAACCCTGTCGATGCGAGTGTTTGCATCTGCCGATAAATGAAATGTGCTCTGTGAGCGAGAAGGAGTGGGTACAGGAATATCTAGAAGTGCAGCTGATAAGAGATTATACATGTCTGAGCTTTGAGAGGCAGCCATAAGGGAGAGAGTGGTAGGAAAGCAACCCGTTTGAACAGAGAAAGTTGAATATACACACGCAGACTAGCAGACTGAGACCAAATTGAACAAACCCAGGCATGAGAAATCCCAGGGCAAGAGATCACACGAGTACGCGCACGAAAATGGAATCAAACCCAAAAGCTTGATTAACTATACTTGTGAAAATGAACAATGCTAAGAAAACTCTATAGGACCGTGCAAATGAATGATGCTGATAAAGGAAACACGTAAGGGATCAAGAACACTGCCCAAGAAAGACAAGCAGACTGCGAAAAAGCATGTGTAAGAACTTGAACTGAAAGAAAAGACAATAGACGATTAGACCAATGCCACAAACGGCTTAAGGTAGAGAGGCATGGGAGGCGGTTGAGCGAAGCGGGAGTGTGTGGAAGGGAAAAATCCTCTCGAGATGGAGTCAGAAAGGTTGTCTGCCAACTTCACCCAAGTAACAGAGAACCACACGTCATGATCTAATGCAAAAGAAGAGAGACGGCGCAGGATATTGTTTTGGGCGATGCTCCTTGATTTCCCCACCTGGAGGGCACCAACGACTCCTTGATTATCGGAATGGAAATGAATATGGACCCCGCTGTAGGAAACCTCCATTTTCTGGCCCTGTATTTGATACTTTCCTTACTTTATGTTAGCACTCTTATTGCTTACATAATCCAGTCGATCTTTCACCAGTACCAGTCTAAGTCTGAGTCTGCCTGAGTGTCCAGTCTTTATTCTTCATCTGTTTCTCTCTGTGAGCACTGAGCCTGGAGCAGAGACCCTTTAGGGTTGAACTAGCCATAGGCCAGCAAGACCCAACATTTCCCTGCAGCTCAGCAGGATTGTTGTACCCACACTGCGAAGACCGGAATGGACGAGAGCCCACAAACCGAGATCTAAAGCAACGATCTCCGCCCAACTGATATCCCTTCCTTCATCCTTCCACCCTGGGAGGAGTCGCCACGCCCACCAACGGTTGTCAGCTAAAAACCCGATACCGAAGGACATTGAAGTGTCGACGAAAACCATCAAGGGGAGGGGATCTGGGATGCAGTGTAAGAGCCTTACACAAGTGTCTGAGCCTAACTTAGAACACCACCAGGCGATATCCTCCAGAACAGCGGAGGGGATCTTGTGAAGGAGATGGGGGGAGGTGGTTGAATTGAACGAGGATAGAAGACGGTAGAAGGAAGGCAAGTGAGCCCTTCCATCGTGTAGAACTAAGCAGCAATGATGAAGGCAGCCGAGCACGGCTTCGCAGTCTGCACGCGACACGTGAGCGCCCGGTACCCAGCCTTCAATGCAAGAGAGGTATTTGAGACATTTTGCCAAGGGGATGCTGACGGACTTCAAGACCAAGTCCCATTCAAAGCCGAGATAAATGAAAAGGAATGCGAAGAGCTTGATTTTGGAGGGGGACCAGGGCCAACCTAACTCTTCTGCAATATGCAAGATCAAGGCCTCATCATATGAGTAAAGCCAAGGGCCTGAGGTGGAAGGATTCTGAAAAGGAGCGAGTTAGGAACGAGACGAAGAGCGCGATAAGGGACACCAAGCAAGCTCACGACGGGGTAATGAAAGAAGATGAAATCATCTACCCATTTGAGAAGGTCATTAACCCCATGAAACTTGTAGATAACCACAATCGCATCCCCTGGCCGCCCGAAAATGCTGTTGGAACTTGAACAGCCGAAAGAAGCTGTGTGGTCGATGAAAATTTGAATCCGCCCGTCGCGCGAGAACATGACGCAAACGAAACATTGATCCTCGGGAGCAATTGGTGAGCGACAGTGAGCTGCCTCGACATCAAAGACAGCCACCTGAGTGCCAGGAGGAGCGAGCGTTACGAGACATTCACAATCCTCGAAAGTTCCCCAGTCACACTGGAACTGGGAGGAATCAATTGAGGAGTTAACGGAAGGGATGAAAGGATGATTGCGAGGGAAAGAATGGTCTTGAACGAGGTGAAATTTAGAGGAACCCGGCTTGGGGATGACCCCCAGAGGACCGGTGCAAAAGAAACCTATGATCTGCTCCAAGCGGTCAGGAGAAAACGGTCCAGTGTAGCGGCCCTTGGCCAGCTCTGATTGAATATATGAGGCAATGAAATCGGGATGGTCACCGGCGGATTGGTGATTAGCAGGAATATAAGAACAAGACAAAGGAAAGGAGTCTGGGACGCCCAAGCGCCAGCCAAAATGGATACCATTAGGAACATCTGAGAAATCATCAAGAGCACCAGTGAGAAGAAGGTGGGAGTGCCAGGCCTGCCAGAGGAACAGTGTGACAATTGGAAGGAAGCCGTTAGAGTGTGCAGCTTTGAGCCGAGTGCGCGCTTCCGCAGCGAGTGCAGAGGTGTTGACGGCCACATTCAGACTTGAACAAGCACATCCTCGTCCATTAAATTTGAAGCAATGTTGCTCACCCGAAGAAGACGTCCAGATATTGGAGGTGGGGTCAAGGGACATGAAATTGGTGTGAGTAGTGCCACAGGCTCAGGAATGACAACCAGCCTTACCACAGAAGATGCAGCGGTGAGCTGACACAGGCTGCGAGGAATCGCGTGACGCGGGAGTGGACGGGGGTTTGGAAACGGCCGTAGACGTAGAGGCAGAGCGAAAGGACGAGGAGCTGCCCCCTCCTCGTCCCCCAGATGGAAAGGGCTGGGAGCTAGCAGCCAGAGATTCGTGGTCACGAACTATAGCCTTCCACACCTCTTCCTGCCAATGCACAGGGTTGAAAGAGTGGTTGTGGATGAAGGCCTGGCGGACTCAAATGTCATATTTCAGATACAAGTGGAAATTACGGAAGAAGTCGTAGCGTTCATAGATAGCTTCAAAATGGGAGCACCAATCATCGGCTATGACGCCAGCCTCCTCACCAGGCAGGTAGCATCTGATCATATTGACCAGCCGTGGCCAAGCATGCTGCCAATCCTCCGCTGTCATCAGGCCTTCCACCTTTGTATCAAGGTGCGGTGCGGACACTGTTAAGACTCCTTCTTTCACCAAAAGTGACTGGTCGGAATCCAGCTGGGAGCGAATGGAAGCACCCAAGTGCAGCAAGGACTTGGTGGACAAGGCTGACAAGGGAATGTGCACGAGCCAATTGTTACGCAAGGCCATGGCCACCGCCTTGGACTCTGGCAGAGTGTTGCCCAGGAGTTGTGATGGTGCCACGGGCAATGAGTGTGGGGCAACAGAGGCGGCGGTTGAAATGCCAAAGGAGAGAGAGCCGAGCTTTGCCCCTGGAAGAAGGGTGCGAGTTGCCTGCTCTGGGAAGTTGAACTGAGCCTGAGGCCTGGAAATGCCTGAAGGGTAGACAGTGTCAGCCCCAATGGAAATGAAGGCCGAAATAAGGGAGGCCGGAAAAAATGAATCCCCCCACCAGGAAGGATGGGGAGGGGGGGGAAACCCCCACAAGGCAAGGAGGCGACTGGTGGAGCCAGCGCAACGAGGGAAGCGAGGAGGCGAAAAGGCCTCGAATAGAAAGAGGGTGCATATATGCAGCCCCCAAGGACACAAGCACCAGAAAGGCCGAAGCCCTCCCACCCACGGAAACAGGAGGTGACAAAAAATTACCCTCCCGGGGAGGAAGGAAGGGGCGAAGGAAGGCGAGCCCGAAGAAAAAGGAAAAGGACCTACCAGGTAAGACAGATGGCAGAGGGGGGAAAGGCCCAGGGACCACCCGAGGAAGTTTAGGGAGGTGAGCTTTCACGTCAAACCATTGAGTGTTGTCGCAAAATGCCAGTCTGACCTGCTCTTGAACCGCAGGGTCTCCCAGATCATGGCCCGATGTGACACAGGGGGAGGGGCGGAAGAAACTCTGCTAGAGCCGCGCGAACGCCCCCCTGGAATGCGCAACCTCCCTGGGGGAAGGGGGGTGGTGGCCCGAGATGGCGAAGGCAAGGGAGAAGCAATTGGCGGATCTGGTGAATCCCTAGAGGGAAGTGTGGCCCGCTGCTTGCCTTTCCACTTCTTGAGGGGAGGAATGGAAGGGGAGACTGCCGATCCTCCAGAACACTCACAAATATGGCCACAAGGCCCTCCTTCAGGGGAGAGCAGCACACTGCCCCCCCCACGGAGAGGTGTGTCGTCTGAAGGGTGTTGCAGCCCAAATTGGGGAAGAGCTGAAGTCAACATCTCAGCCTGACCAAAGTCGAACTCGCTGCCTTCAGGCCCCGGGGAAAGGGAACCGTCGGCCCTATTGCTGGCCCTGCCAGAGCCCTCCCTGTCTGAATCTGGCGATGAGAGCCGAGAGTCCAGAGGGGCGAGCCCAGAACCACTGGGAACCGGAGGAGGCTTGAGAGAAGGCTGAGCAAAGTGTTTTTTTACCAGCCATTGAAGCAGCCGGAGGGAGCAGCGACAAAGAAACTAAGGTGAGTGAAGACTACAGCTAAATCAACGAGCTAAACATTGTGGCATAAGGCAGGACACAAACTACAAACAGGAGGAAATGGGCCCCAACAGCTTTGCCTGAAACCCCGCATCCCACGGCCTCATGCTTCGGCTCTCCGGATGCTAACAAGGAAAATCCCCTCCTGTCCGGCAGACTAATCCCCTGTTTTCCATCGACTTTTCCCTCTGTAGTTCTGTCGGACTAATCCCCTATTTTCCGGCGGACTAATCCTCAGTTTTCCGCCAGCCTTTCCCTCTGTAGTGCTGTCGGATCCATCCCCTATTTACCCCCGACTAATCCCCCATTTTCTGTTAGACCAACCCTTCATTTCCCATTAGACTTTCCCTTTGAAGCCCACTGGGATTTATCATATTCCACCAGGCCTTGTTTCTAGCCTTCGGAAATTAAGGGCACATACTCGGGTAAGGGATGCAGCGCACGAGCTGAAGCCAAGCCCTTCGGATCCGCCCCTTGAGCACGGTCTTAACAGCTTCAAACTTTGACAGTCCTTCAAATGAGATAGTTGTCTTCCCATAGGCATGAGAAAAACCATGATAAGGGATAGTGCCACTGGTAGGCACTTCAGTTGGATCAGATAGGTTAAACATGGGCACATCATTGTAGGTCTCAATGGCTCATGAGCTTCTCAAGTCAGACTTGGTCAGAGTAGAGCTGTCAAGTGTCGACTCGCAAAACATGATGGCAAATGAGATTTATTAGATTCATTGGTTTTGGGTAGACTAGCTTTAGAGTTGGGCAGTGTAGAGAGTGATCTCTCTACAGGCTCGTATCCCCTGATTTCTACATCAACCTCATCCCTATCCACAGGTATATGCAGTACTATAGAGATGCACGTTACATGTGCGACCTTCCGCACTCTTCCGCATCCCGGTGCTTTACTCGGCATATCCTCCCATGTCCTGTCCTGTCTGTCCGGTACCGTTGGTGCGTATTCTCACTGTCATCTCCGTCACTGACCACATCCAGGGTCTCTTACATAGTGTTACATACTTGTCCGCTTCCTTATACACTTCCGCACAGCCTATCCGCTTCCCTTATGTCTCAATACCCTGAGAGTGCACGTAGCAACCTACATATCTAGAAGACTCAGAGGATTCCGGACTTACTTACTTTCCCTTACTTGGACTTAGTATCTGTTTTCCTGTCTAGTTGCGCATAGAGCGCTAATATCATCACTGCCCTTGTCTATCATCTCGAGTCTCATTAAGACCTGTCTTTATTTCCTCGGAAAGGTTCCAATTATCTTCCACTGTTGATTATCTACTTCACGTATCTTCCGCGCTCTTCCAACTCTTCCGCATATCACATGCGTTCTGCACATCCATCGCGCATCTTTCCGCACCTCTGCATATCTTCAGCTTCAGCTATTCTCTTGATCCCTCTCATTATTTAGAGAGATTGCCTCAGTAGCATCCCCTAAGGGATGATTCTACTAGCTCGCCTCTCGAGGTAGATATCCTTGTGACTCCCCAGAGTTCGCATTCCTATTTTCCTCACCCACATCGGACCGGATGATAAGGTTCAGGAACAGAATATGATGGTCTCCTTCTTCACATCCAGGGTATATTGCCTTGACTATGGCAGCGAACAAGCCGAAGTCTGACCCTGTCACTTCAGGTAGGACTTCCCATACTTCTGACTCCTCTAGGGAGACATAGTGCATTGCCGCTACAATGTGTTGTGAGTCATTCAGTCCCGTGGTGTTGGTGAGCTGCTCAATGTCTTCAAAGAAGTGTATGAGGTGCACTGGGGGGGGTTAGTAATCGTAGTGGATATTGGCAGGGGGATGGTGGTGTAAGGTTTATATACCTTGGTTATAACAGGTGCTTTGGGAGTGATGATGGGTAGTGGGGGGTTTTCTTTGGCAGTCTTCAGTGCTTCTTTTTGAGATGTTATCTTCTCCTTCTTGGGGACTAGCACATCTAGACTGCAATAGCATGCTTCTTTGTTGACAATATTGAAGTCTCTTGCATTCGGTAATTGACACAGCGGCATGATAATAGGTGTAGGCTGGCAGGTCGGGTTTTGGCTAGTGGTTGAAGGCGAATTGGTTCCTTGGAGTCTTGGGTGATGTGGAGAGTCGAAATATGTGTCAGGGATGGTGTGCCGAGGTTGGTCTACTGATTTGAAGTCATCTCATGATTCTTCTTTCACTGAGTCAGCTTTCATGGAAGGCATGATGGGTGAAGTAGGCATGAGGTGAAGGGAAGCTTCAGAGGAGCCTTCTGATGGTGCAATGCTTTTTGTAGGTGATGCAATGGAGACGGATAATGGTGCAGAAGCAGAACAGTTGTGTGTGCTTGACTGAGTGACAGGAACAATGAATGATTCTTGGAGAGAGAAGTTTTGGAAGGCTTTGAGTACAGCCACATTTTCAGCACACAATCTGGTGGGCCTAAGCACTCTGTCAGACTTTTCAGTCAGTCTTCTCAGATTGATCCCCTCATATGGTGGGCTCCAGTTGTGGGTGAGGAAATAAGACTGTGAACTCTGGGAGTCACAAGGAAATAACCTCGAGAGGCGAGCTAAGTAGAATCGTCCCAAAGGGATGCTACTGAGGCAAATCTCTCTAAATAATAAGAGGATCAAGGACTGGTGACAAGCCGAGGCTATGTGAAGGTGCATGAAGATGCACAGATGTATACATGACATGCACGTGTGATGCACATGATATGCAATAAGAAGCGGCTAACGTGTGATATGCATGAAGTAGAAAGTCAGTGGTGGCAAATGATAGGGATCCTTAGGAATATGACAGACAAGTCTTAATGAGACTAGAAAGATGATAGACACAAGCAGTGATGATATTAGTGCTCTGCATGCAAACTCGGCAGAAGACAGATACTGAGTCCAAGTAAGGGAAAGTAAGTAAATCACATCATCCTAAGTCCTCTAGATATGTATGTAGCTACTCACGCTCTCAGGATGTGGAAGCGTGAGGGAAGTGGATAGGCTGCACTGAGCAAAAGTGATTCCGTGTAGCCTGTTGGTGTAGACTACCAATCTGTATGAGTGTGAGTATAATTGCTCATCCCAAGGGGATTGCTACTGAAGGAAATCTTCATGATATAAGTGTGAAGGAATCAACCCTACAGGCTTAAGATCTATGCTGCTGATGCAAAGGCGGAAAAGAAAGTCCGGTGTAAAAATGGATGTCCGGACGGAAGCGGACCTGATGGAACAGATGTCTAGCGGTGCGACAGTGACTGGCAAGGTTTTGAGGTTACGAGCTACCGGAAGTGATCTGTAGAACAGAAGAGAGTTGACTAAGTACGGGAGAACAGAAGCGCAAGTGTCCGTACTAAGATCTGTCGCAGTGTGAAAAGCTAAGGGGATTTGATCACATGGACTTAGACACAAAATCCAAGGGAGTAGAAGGAAGTGATATTGTCAGAGGACAGCGTGACTGTTGAGTCTAGACACGGATCAACCTCAGTCTCGGTGGAACGGACTATATTAATTACCTAGACACGGATCAACTAATACAAGTATGAGTCAGTGTCTAGATAATGAGTGAGATAAGGAAACGGGCATACCCTCAGTCTCGGTGGAATGGACTGAGGGAAGAGAAGGTACAAGGGGATATAGGTATATATAGTGGTTTGTATTCCTGCTCGTACTCTGCTAGTGTGCTATCGCATCGGCACGTGCACTCGCACCAATAGCGACCATTTATCATGATCTGTAAGAACTCAGAATCTTCTAAGCGGCAGCGGTAAGTACAGGCGAGTCCATAGTGTGGTTATATGTAAAATATATCAAGCGGCCTCGTGCATGGGAACATACATGTAAAACGGACTGTGGATGATCAGAGTGACAAGAAAGGAAAAATAATGCACCAATGGGGATGGATGGACATGGATGGACAGGGACCAAGGGAGGATGACGATATTCACTATGGGTTGTGCATCCGTTAGGTGTCCGGTAGGACAGATGTCAATGGAAAGGGACGGATGACGACGGATGTGTTATACCTAACCAGGTGAGCTCCGAATCATGTATAATGGTGGATTGTGAGGCTAGCGTCAGAATGTTTGGTACAGCGCGGAAGTGTAAAGGAAGTGGATATGTATGTAAACCTATGTGTAAGAGACCCTGGATGTGGTCAGCGACAGTAATAACAGTGGGAGTATGCACCAACAGAGCCAGACAGACAGGACAGGACATGGAAGGATATACCAAGTAGAGCACCAATATGTGGCTATTTGCGCAAGCGGCACGTGTGATGTGTGTAAGCGCCGATGGTTGCACATGCAGCACATGTCTCAATAGGGTCACACCAACCTCTGGATAGGGATGAGGTTGATGTAGAAATGTCATGATACAAGCCTGTAGAGAGATGACTCTCTACACTGTGCAGATCACTAGTCTAGACCTTTGAATGGATAATCAAGATGATTTCATAGAAGTAGTAATGGCTACTCACCTTGGGGGATCTGATGGATTATGATATCATAGTATACAGCTACTTATTACCACTGACTCCACTGACTCCACTATTCCACTCCATTATTCTGTCATACCAAGCATATGCCTGTGACGTTCTTTGGCTGCTCTCCTGCACTCATCAGCCACTTTAGGATGCTTTTCTCTCACTCTTCACTAGCTATCCTCTATTTCTACTGGGTCTTTTGAGAGAAAGTTCCTGACCAAAGTACAGATCTCTAGTTTGTACTATACCTTAGAGTGCACCTATCTATAGCCAGGAGTCATACTCCCCTTCACTTACAAGTCTATATCCCCAATACATTCACTTGATATCTATTCCTCGCCCCTCACACGATTCAGGACATCACTAAGCATTTGCACACTACAAGCACTGTGTTCCTGTGCTTTGTGCACATATCACACTTATCAGCCACTTACCATGTGCATTCACATGCTTTGAGCGCACTTAGTCGCCCGACTTCTACTTGACTCAGCTTCCCCTAGAGGTTGAATATATTACCCTCACAATAGAGCAGATTGACACAAGTCTGTTTCGTTGTACCTACCATGGGTAGCAAAATTTCACCTAGTGTGGATTTCAAACAGCAGGTTGTTACGACTTGGATAGTTCTTGCGCAACTGATCCAATAAAGGAGTTTGAATGTTACAATGTTCAGTTCAGATGTCTGAGGTTCTTCCTCTAGATGAAGTTTGAGTATAGGCTAGTCTCTTCTACAAGAGCTAGATCGAAATCAAGTATCTTCCTCAGAAGATAATCAAGTATCGGATAGAACCAAGTAGATTCAAGTTAGAGAAATACAAGTGTAGCTATTGCGGTATTTATAGTGAACAAGAAGGGCACAGACCAAGCCGACTATGGAAGTGAAGGAGTCAAGAAGAACGTCAAAGAACTATCTGGAATGTTCATGTGATGCATGTTGATAAGCAGTCAGAGATAATAAGAATAGACGGAAGTATCTAGAACGTTCATGCAGAGCATGTTGATAAGCAGTCAGAGATAGCAAGAATAGATCGAGGAAGCGTGATGATGGGAAAATGATGGGGTCACTGTAACACAGATTGCATTCACATAATGAGTGAGATTAAGTTACCTTAATTTGCTGGTCTGGTCCACTGGTCCACACAAATCATGCTTTTTAGCTTAATCTATGGGTGAGAAAATGTCTTTGGTACCGGCTTACTATAATGGAAAGGGCTTACAAGGTACTTTGTTAGCTAGAGAGTAATTTGCACATAAAATAATAGATAATGAATCATCTTGCATAATCTATTATTTTGTGCGCGTGACACCTGTGGCTCGGTGCTTTGTGCTAAAGTGTGGATACCACTTTTGCCAGTTGGGGGGAAAGGGGTTTCGACTTTGACACCGGCTTTTTCTAGGTGTAGGTTGGTGCAAGTCCCTGCAGCAATTTTGTCTCGACATGGCTCAGGTATTTCCAACTCTGATGTTCTGCGGTGTCTTCTTACTTGAGGGTCTTATATAAAATCAGTGTAAAATGTAGTGACAATCGCAGCTGTGCTTTGATAAGACTATAAGTTGCCAGCTCCTCAAGTTCACGGTCAACAGATTTTCTACTTCTCGGTTGATAACATGTTGTTCGTGGGTGGTCAAAGAGTAAATAAGTTACCTTCTTGTTTGAAGAAACTATTTTGACTGTGTCTGTGGTTTTGTTATGTATGAAAAATGATAGGTATGTTTCACCCTAGTTGGTCGTGTTTCAACCTATGAAAGTCTGTCTCAACTTTGTCGTGTTCTCCTGTTTCATATCTCTCTTTCTATGAAAGAGAGATGTCTTTGTTAAGTATATGTAGAGCTTGGCTCAGTAAAGTAGTGAGTAACTTAGTTATCTGGATAGCCTCCCTGTGGGCTCTTTAACCTGAAGTTACTTTGTTGAAATGATAGTACTTGCACCCTCACTATGTCTTGCCTTAATCTCACTCCCAGTTAGTGGGATAGGTTTAGAGTGTAAGTTTGTCTTAGTCTTACTACAAGGCACTTGGTTTGCCTGCACTTTGACTATGTCTTGCCTGATCACTCTCAGATTAGTGAATAGGTTTAAAGTGGGAAGTTATATTTGCATGGGTGTAAAATGGGCTCCTTTTATACCTTTTTGGAGGCCAGATTACTAAGCATGATTCATCACATGGATTGGTAAGAATGTGCTTACAAACCCTACCATTTGGTGTGCTGAGTCAGCCTTTTTACTAAGTACATTATAAATACAGTGTTATCTTACAAAGCATGATGAATCAAAGGTATGAGTCATCTCATGGATTGGTAAGGTTGTGCTTACAAACCAAGCCTTTTGGTGAGCTGAGTCATCCTGTTTACTAAGAAGATTATAAATACAGTTGCAAGTCTTACAAACCATGACGAATCAGTGACAAAACACAATGAGTCAGGCTGAATCCTTACAAATCACCTTATTTCCCAGTCACATGACATGATTACAAACATGATCAGTCAGCTAGTGAGAAAATCTGATGAATAAGCCAAGAAAAATAGAAAGAAAGAGAAGGTCATAGAACAAAATAGAAATACATGGAAATTCACGAGTCTGACACGAGAAATGAAACACAAGAAACAAGGCTTCAGAAGCAGACTGATGAATCAATGAAAGATGATAGAATCACTTGGTGATATGGTAGAGTACAGTTCATTATACCTTCCTTATCTTTTGTATAGCACACATGTCATGGTATGAACTGCATACCATGCATGACAGTGGTGGGATTTTTTCTCGTTTTTCATGGTGTGCATATCCGAAGTCACGTGACCTGTTGATTTTGACACATGTGTATCCGAAAGTCACATGATCTGTATGGATCTAACACTCAAACACGACAGAACATAATCCCAAAAACTAGAGAACCAGACATGATTCGAGCTACACAAAAGACGGGACAAACACAAATGACCTTTGGCCGAAACACCTTGAGTGTGAGGAGACTTTGGGAATCAAAAACACTGGGACACGATGCTACCCATCCCAAGCAAGATGCTCACCACCCAGTCGTGACCCATAGACCACGACTCCCCCTAATACAAGTCTTGCGAGGATAATGTGTGATGTGTGCAATTATGTGAATGATCTATCTAAAATGGTGAGTGTATGAATCCATCAACGACTGGACCATTGCGAGGTGTGCGTCTGTAAAAGATGCAGTGAAAAAAAGTGGCAGTATTGACTCTATCTTCCTCCAATAATCTAAAAAGGCTTGCGACTTCCAGCGGCCTTGCATGGCAACCATGTCCGGTGGGGTGCCTCGTATCAACAGTTCTGAGGCCCTGCCTATACGAAAACAATGTCCTGTCAATTCTAATAAACCTGCGTCTCTCCAGATCTGATTGCAGCATGCCAACATCCATGGCCTTGTCATGGGCTTCAGCCCCCGCCCACCATCTCATAAGCGAAAAAAGGAGCCATGATTGGTATGTTTGCGTTTGCTGAGAAGTGATGATTGAGGGCTGATACGGGGTTTGTTATAACATTGATTTTCGATGTGATGATGTCTGCCCCTTCTCCGTGTGTAGTCTTGGTCCATGGAATGTGGAATATGATGAATGGGTTGTTGTTCGGGAGTGTGCGATGTCTAACATCTGTCGAGTGAGAGACGTGTCTGAGTGGGTCAAAAGAGTTGACAGAGTCGGTGACAAGTTCACCAAGTCTGATTATGTGAGTGTGACTCAATGCTAAAGGAAGCCAATGTGCTCATACCTGCAGCAGCACCAAAAGGCTATGCTCGCTACTGTGAATACCGATGTGTCGAATGTGTTCGAGAGGTCCAGTCCTCGAAACAAGGTGTGCATGTGTTCAGTCATGACCGGTGGTCTACGTGGACACTTTGAGGAGTCTGGAACAACCTTAGCGAGGCCCGCTGTGGCTGAACGAAGCAGGCTGTGCCCAAACCATGG
The DNA here is from genome assembly GCF_016758775.1 of Suillus clintonianus. Classification (NCBI taxonomy): domain Eukaryota; kingdom Fungi; phylum Basidiomycota; class Agaricomycetes; order Boletales; family Suillaceae; genus Suillus; species Suillus clintonianus. The sequence continues at coordinate 1,538,423 of NW_024539225.1, forward strand.
TGTGCTGTGAAGGTTGTGCCAAAAATGCAATCCTGACAGCCAATTTTGTGCTGTTGTTGTAGCCACTTTTCCTGCCCATGAGGCAATGAAGGCTGCAAGGAGACAGTCTGAAGTGGGCATTCTGTTGTTTTCTGGTATCGAGCATGAATCACAGTATTGGTGAAAGTGTAAGAGGCCAGCGCCATAGTTCTCTTGTGTCTTAACTTCTATAGACACGAGCATTACGTCAAAAAGTTGCAAAATGTATGCCAACGGCAGTTCCTCGAGGATGGAGTTGTGGAATGAGTTTGAGTGCAGTGCGAACCAGCGGTGAAGACAATCACGTGCAGGTACGAAGGGACAAAAAGACGATGGTGCAAGTTCATTTCCTGGTCTGGGTTTATGAGGCTTTATAGGTTTGTGTACAGCAGTGGGCAGTGCCCCGACTGAAGGAGGAAGTGTCAATGCCTCCCTAAGCTGAGCCAGTGCTGCCACGGCATTGACTGTTGCCAACGCCGATGGTACGTCGTTACTGGACATACAACGTGATAAATGGGGTAAGCTCCTCTGGGAGTGTTGTACCAAACATCCTAGTGCTAGCCTCACAATTGGCTATTTTGATGGTATTTGACACCAGCGCACTTTCCATCCATTTCCCGCTATGCCCGACGTCACCCACACCCGACCCGATGATAACCCGATACCCTGCACCTTAGGACCTGTTACTTTCCCGTGCTTCGGACTATCCGATATCCTTCGGGTACCCCCTATCCCTATGTTCAGTCCATTCCCGTGCATCCCCATTGGTGAGTAGTCAGTTATTCTCATGACTGACACTGTAGACAGCGCTATTACATATGTTCCCATAGTCCGCAGTACCTCATATCTTTTTAAATACTACCTTCGGACTACCCGCTATCTTCACCTATAGGACTCCGGATTCCTACATAGCTAGTTATATAAGGACCAAGGGACTCTCACTAATACCTCACCTTTCTGTAGAGGGGAGTTCCCTAATACATTTGGTCCATGACACCTTGACACCTTGCCCAGTACACCCGGTTACCCGCTCTTTATAGTCCGAACCTTTGCCATTCCTTTATTCTGATTCATCTCATCTGTTCCCGACGATATCTGCTCATTGTCCGTCCTGTACCATTATCACCCGTTGAGTCCGCAGTTCCTGCGCATCGGACCTGCACTTTCCTGCGCATCGGACTACCCGATTTACTTAGGACCCGACATTTTGACCTTCGGGTTATCTTTTTCTTGACCGAAAAGACACTAACTATCATTCTTATATCAGACAGCAGGCCCCTTTAGGGTCGAACTAGCCTTAGGCTAAGCAAGACCCACATAGGTATTTGGTAGGATTACCTTCTTGGTAGCTATTTTCCATATACCGTTGTCGACGAAACACAGGTGACCCAACCTCACCATGAGAAATTGTGCCAGCCCGGTTTTGGGCGGATTCAACATACAAAAAAAACATGAAAAATGTTCAAGGCCATTGTGATGGCCTCAACCCTGCGAATGCATAAGTTGATTTGGAAATTCCTGCTCCTCCCTTTCTGAAACACCCTGATCACGTCCTGATTGTCTGAATGAATCAGAACTGATGCATCCTTCCATCCTCAATCGAACAGGGTTCAAACCACCAGTTCCACAGCTATAGCTTCTAGCCACCCAATATCCCTACTGTTTCCTTTCCACCCGTTGTGCAATGTCCATGTTTCCACAACTCCCCGAACGACAGTCCTATCCCCCAGTCCATAGATGTGTCAACCCATAAGTTTACATCTTGCATTATTCCTCAGGGCAAGAGGTCGTGAGGGGGGTGGTTGTGTGTGAGAGAGCTTCGAGCCACCATCTAAGATTGTTCTTGACGGATGATGGGGGGTGTCAAGACGCGAAATGTGTGCTTGACTTCGGATAAGCATGGAACTGAGCAATGAAGCTTGACAGATTGGCGAGGTATGCACGCCCATGAGGTATACAGTGGCTCAAAAAAGTGTCCCAATGTTTGTGCAGTTTCATGTAATTGCATTATGGCGAGCCAGGGCGTGTGAATCTGATGTGGCAGTGCAGACATATTTGGTAGTAATACCTTCTGGCTCGAATCTGAGCTATGTGGCGTGGGAAACGGAGCTTAAAGAGCGGAGATATGATAATTCTACAATTGTGACTCATTGGGACACTTTTTTGACTTTGAGTTTAACAACTGCAATATTTATGATTCTGATGTTTGATGCTTCCTCCCTTGACTTTAATCATTGCTACTAGTCTCATAAATATATTTTCCATCAATCCTATACATTTCTGCTTAAAAACATTCCCGTACTCTTCTCCACATCTCTTCTATAGCTCAATAGCCCCTGTAGATGGTTTTGGTGTTTTCAACAATGTCCAATAGGGTTTATGGTCATGAAATTTGTTGTTCATGATAACAAAGTAATACTATGGCCTTCAAATGATCTTGTGACTTACTTTGAGGTATATTTGATGTCATTATTCTCTACTATGATAATCTTCTCTTGATAAATATAAGACTTTCATATGTTTTTGAGGATTCTAATGCTATTTGAGCAAAAGAAATCATTAGCTTCATGGTCTACATCAATGTCATCACTCATATTGTTGGGGCTACTCTTGCTATAGTCAGTGTTAAGGCTGTAACATATAAGAAAATCAATTGCTTCTAGAGGCTTATATGACAGGTACTATTTTCAACTTCAAGTACTAATGCTACTGGATTGTTTTGGCTAGGAGTATGTTGCCTTGTAATATGAGATGAAAACCAATCATATATGATCATATGTATACAAGAAATTAAAGAGAGATGACTTTAAGTAAAACAAGCATATAAAATACATAAGTTGATAGAGGATAATCCGATGGTATGAAGACTGTATGCAGTAGAAGGAAGTGAACTTGGTATAGGGTAGATGGGCAGATATGTATAGAGTGATATACTTCATTTTAGAATGATATCTACTCAGAAACACCTAGGAGGTGTATATTATTTAAGAAGGAATTATCCTAATAGAGAATAATGACATCAAATATACCTCAAAGTAAGTCACAAGATCATTTGAAGGCCATAGTATTACTTTGTTATCATGAACAACAAATTTCATGACCATAAACCCTATTGGACATTGTTGAAAACACCAAAACCATCTACAGGGGCTATTGAGCTATAGAAGAGATGTGGAGAAGAGTACGGGAATGTTTTTAAGCAGAAATGTATAGGATTGATGGAAAATATATTTATGAGACTAGTAGCAATGATTAAAGTCAAGGGAGGAAGCATCAAACATCAGAATCATAAATATTGCAGTTGTTAAACTCAAAGTCAAAAAAGTGTCCCAATGAGTCACAATTGTAGAATTATCATATCTCCGCTCTGTAAGCTCCGTTTCCCACGCCACATAGCTCAGATTCGAGCCAGAAGGTATTACTACCAAATATGTCTGCACTGCCACATCAGATTCACACGCCCTGGCTCGCCATAATGCAATTACATGAAACTGCACAAACATTGGGACACTTTTTTGAGCCACTGTAATGAAGGAAGCATGTGATAATGTGCCATTTATGCTCATTGCATCTTTGCAAGATAAATGGCCCCCATCCTCGACGATGGCAGTGAGCTTCCTACGGTATTTTTTGTGCTTGTCGTCTGGCAACTCAATGGTATGAGTGACAAGATTCCACATGAACCCAAGGTAGATGAAAATGACTGTGAAGTCACAACATTTCACTGGATGCCATGGTATACTGAGTGGGAGTGAGTGGTTGTACACATTGTCGAGATCGTGCGCATCATGGTATGGTGACAGAGACCTGTCTGGCAGAAGCTCACCCCTGCCGCATGTGAAGCGGAAAAAGGTATGGTCGTCGACCCATTTCTTTATGGGTCCGAGCTCCAGATTATGTAGTATATATACCGTGGCATCTGCGACACCCCCTTGGACTCCCCTGGCTGTAGTGAACCTGAATGGGAAGACATGGTTGACGAAGAATTTGTCTCTGACCGCTACCGCCAAGAAACACTTGTGCAGTGGCCATACAGGAATGGTCCTGCATGCCGCCTCTATGTCTAGCATGGCAGCCTGTGCTCCCGGAGGTGCTGTCGCCACCTAGAGTAGTCCATGATCAGCATCTGCGATGTATGTGAATATCAAGTGCAACAACCCACTATAAAACCAGGGTGTGACAACCCATCACCGTCGTGCATGTATCTAGGTGTTACACGCCGTAGACAAGACCAACAGCATCACATGCCCATTGTCATAACGCGCCAATGTGCTCAAAGGGTGTGATGTCGCACAACCCAAACCCATGAACCCCACCATAGTGTGGGTTTGAGGACGATATAAGAAATTTTTGACTTACTATTTCAGCTATCTGGGCCGCAGTTCCCAACCCAGTTGGGAATTCATCTGCATCAAGATGACTATTGACAGAGTACCCGTCTTCGTTCTCGTATGACAAGTCTCGAACCACTCAGAACTTCCCAGGTTCCCCCGACTTCTCTACTAATCTGAGTGGTGAGGTTGTGAAGTGGCCTCCCAGAATGCGCTGTGTTTCTTCCTTGGTAAAGGGGCCTGACATCCACCCAACCTTCACTTTGTCCATGCAATACTGTCTGATAACGTCTGGGTGATCTGTCGCAGATTTATGATTCTCAGGCGTGTAGGTTCGTGAGAGTGGGGGCATATCCCCAATGGGAAAGCTGTGATGCAAGTTGAATGTAAGATTTGGATATTTTTTCATAAGGTCGAATCTCTGCAAGAATGAGTCGAACGTGCTCACCATGTAAGGGGTGATAATGTGATGGAAGATGTCTTTAACACAACTTGGAAGTGATCCCATGTGATGAGCTTCCACACTGGGAACAGATGTGCAGAACTTCTGGCCCATGGCATGCGGGGCATCAGCCAAGGTTGAAGGGTATGCATACACTCTCTTTTGTGGCCTTGAGGATGATTCTGTTGTCCTGAGACATCCAGAAGGGCGCTGTTCCTTTGATTGTTTGGGTGTGGGTGCACCCACTGGACTTGTGTCTTGTCCCACTGCAGACGACGCAAAGGAGGTGGTCGGTCGATGTTTCTCCTTTGCCCCTCCAAAAGGGCTTCCCATCATTTGATTGACCCGCTCCAGAAGACCTGTCAGGTTTGCATTGAGGGTAAGGGTTGTAGTGTCCCCCTCCGTTGTTTCCATGGTCCCGGTCATGATCTATCCTGCAGTCAATCTTTACCTCACTCCACCTCTCCTTATATGTGCCTGTATCAAGGAACACAGAGGTGTTGAAGAACCTCCTGCGGGTTTCAACATCGAATCTCAAGACAGCTGGGAAGTTAGATGTGTACTCGTCTTGGGACATACAGAACATGTGATGGTTTGTGAACCTGGTTATGGTGTCGTTGTCCACAATGATCTTCAGAAGGTCTAGTAAGTTGGAAGTTGCCTCGAAGAAAATGTCTGTGGTGAGAGTCATCTCCGCCGGGAATCCACTCGAAGTATCCATCACGATCATCTTGGGATCGTTCAGAACTAAATCCTTCTTGAGTTTGACACAAGACGGGTCCTCGTGCATCCTGCACAAGGCTGCATTAGTGAGCAAAGTGAGAAGGATGTGTACTTTGGCTTTAGCCAGGTTGAGTAGAGGCCTCAGGATCATCTCAAAGAGTTCTTTGGTCTCTTGAGCTAAGATTGTGTTAGCGCTGGTAAAGATCTTTTCCTCCGCAACAATGGGGTTGTCAACCGCAGAGGGTGCTGCCTTCTCCTCGTCTTCAACCACAATCCTGCCAACGATCTTTCTCATCAATGGGGTCAACGTCTTCAGGTAAGCTGCTGCCATCATCATCTTCCTTCCCAACGCCATCTGGCCGAAGGGCATTGAGGGCTGTGACATAGGCTCTTCTAGAAAGTCTTCGTCTTCTGATGGTATTTCTATGAAATTAGGGTCCATGCGCAATTCCTCCCTTGCAGCATTCCTTTCGGAACGATGAAGGTATTGGACTCTGGATCGAATGCCGGAGTGGTGACGTCGTAAACGTCACACTGAGACATTGCGAGCACAGGAGCACAACGACGTTTGACGTCGATCGTATGAAGTGTCAAGGTCGTAAGGAGTACGATATATTTTCCATCACTATGCTAGTTTACTTAAATTCACGAGTCTATTCATCCTAGCATCTCAGTCATCCCACAGAGACTGAGATGTAAGCTTATGTTCCCCCTACATTATACCAAGCGGCTAACTCGTTCCATAGAATTCTATCTAGTTTTCCCGCTCTCTCGCGTCCCCGCTCGCCTCTGATCACCAGAGAAGGTTCTTTTCCATTACGTCTTGTGGGTCATTCATATTGATGGTGCGATGAATGTTCTTTTGGCTGATAATCATAGTGAGACGAGCCACCTCGCTGTCTGTAGTCCGGCCTATATCCCCGGATGGGTCAAACATGTCAGTGTTTTTCCCACCAGCGCCAGCAGGAGGGCCAGAATTCAATGATTCAGTCATTATAGGTAAAGTGTGTAAAATTAAGTGATTAGGAGCGATGTATGCGTTCAAATTCTCAAATTGAAAACGGTAATTGAGTAAGTGCTGGACATGGTCAGGAGACAAGATGCGAAAGGACGCGATAAGACGTGCATCCCATCTTGGGTGTGCTTCCTCGATTAGTAAGCCCTGGTTTGAGTTATCTAGCTCACGTGTTCGCTGATTTCTCAAACTGCAATGGGAGTAATAGGTGCAAACATCTCAGTCATCCTACCAAGACTGAGACCCAGTGAGAAACGGTCCTAGCCGTATCGACGGAAAACGACTGAAATATTGCGACAATATTTGTGTTGATTTGGGGGAGACGGATGAGACTTATATGATATTTTCAGCGACTCGCATCGAGCGAGATATTGCAGAATCGAGCGTGTTTGCGTAGCGTAGATTCTAGTATATTGTAGTAGCTCCTAGAGGTTTCTAGACAGTGCCATAAAACAATCAGTGAGTGTATCGAGAATAATCAGACGTGGTACTAGTACCTTCTGTTTTTTGTTGCCGATGGCCGGAATTTCTTGGTCGTCACTATGTCAGAAGTGTCATCCGTTGTACCAGCGGCAGCGGGCGTTGGTAACACGGTATCCGTGGCTGGTGCCATTGGTGGCAAGACCGGCAGCACAGTTGGATCGGGGTTTTGCGGAGTGGGATAGTTCATGGAATCGCTCATGGGGGGTGCGAGGGTCGAGGGTGGCTCAAGGGGGTTGGGTTTTTTAGAAAGTACAAGTTTTGCACTATAGATGATAGATTCAATGATATACCAGTTATAGTCAAGGAGAACTCACAGCGAATTCTTTATCTGAGGAAGAGAAGCCTTCATTCGAGTCAGAAAATCTTCATGAACAATGATGAAGGAAACACACGGTTGAATAAAGAGTGTTCTGAGTATCCTGTAAGATAACTTCTGCTGGAGGACTGGTGGCACGCGCACATTCAGATGCGGTTGGCAAACGTTCGGACTCGGATGAAGATTGATCTGAATCTGTGGGACTTGTCAGTAGGGTGGTAGCCACGGTCGCACTGACAGTCGGGTCAAGTGTTGCCAGTGGTGCCATCACATCTGTTTCGTCGACCTTTGACCGTTTCGCTAAGTGATCGGATGGAGGGCTCGAGTCGTCAGGTGACTCAGATGGCGCATCACTAAGCTTCGTAATTTTTTGCTTCGTACCAGAGGACTATGACCATGACTAAGTTAGTAGAGCAAGATGAAAAGATGAAATACTTACTACAACGGCATCGGAAGACTTCTTCCTCTTCTTGATGTGTGTTGATGCCCACGAGGGATAGCGTTCAGTAGCGATAGCCTGGACCTTCCATCCATTGCTGCAAAGGGCAAGAATCGGGTGATGCCTCGCCATCTCATCTGCAACATCGTCCAATACCTCGGCCCCTGCACGACCCCACGTATCAGGTGCACGGTTGTTGTTGAGCAGTGTGTGCCAGACATTTCACAACATTTTGAGGATGTTGGATGCCTCGGCCTTTGTAACAAGTTTGCTGTCGGTATCTTCGAGGAACGGAAAAGGGCAAGCAGTACAATTCTCGTGGGTCCATTGAAACGCAGGGGTCTTCGACCATTCGGTATACATGTCTTCAGTCCAAAATTGAGTCTTCGGGTAGTCGTGTCGGTTGAGTGGCTGGAGTCGTGATTTCATGGCAGGGACAATGCCAGAAGATTTGAATTTGACACCACCGTCGATGTTTAGCCCTGTAAAAGACGAAATGGGCGGGACTTCTGATAAAATTGTTGTGGCGAGGGTGTTGAAGGCTGCTCTGCAGAATTGTCAGCAAAAACGCGCATATACTCATATAAATCATATTTATATACTCATAAGTGTCGCGTGTAGCAGTAAGTGAGATATTCTCGACCTTCAAGCGCTGTATTTCGCATTCTAAGGACTGTATGCGATAATTTGAGCGCGTATATGCATTCTATTATGATAATTCAGCAAACAGTAGATATAGATGAAAGTACTCACCGAGCTGCCAGACGGATCATTCCACGAGTGGGAGTCAGACTGTCTGGGAGTATCTAAAAAAGGGTTAAGGTTGTTCTGCAAACGAGGAGTCTGATGCTGCTGGAAGGGACTTGGAAAGGAATAATCGGTGGACATGGTAGTCGTTCAAGGAAGAGATATGATGCAATAGACTTGATATAGCATTATCGGAATGTGTGATTTTAAAACTCAGCGATTTGTATCTTTGTCCAATTCATCACTTCAGCGACGCGTCTAAATCACTGACAAGTCTTTCACGTGTTTTCTACTAATTTATCTACTGGTATGGCTGCAACACCAGTCGGCCTCCTGAGTTCCATGGTAAGAATGTGTGATATATTTTATTATCAATTATCTTTGACGCCGAGAAGGCCACAGAGCCGCTGCTGCAGAGTTTGATAATCACTGGCAAGCAGGTGACCGTGCGCAGTCCTGCGGCCACAATATCTCGCGGTGAGTGCCTACAATTATCTATCCTATCACGATATAAATATATTCTACTCCCTTACAGGTGCTGCTCAGCGTTCTCGCTCTCCCAGTCCAACTGACGAATACCTGCTCGACGAAGCCATCGCAAACCTGGTAGACTTTGATATGGACGGTGAACAGGCCGAAACCCCTGTGGACAACAACAAAACTAATAGGTCCAACACACCGAAGTTCGAACGGGTCCTAGGCAAGCGTCCTCGTGGAGCATCTGGCAGCAACGACAAATCCAATGGGCATCAAGGGGCTAGAAAGAGGACTAGACGCACGGGTATCGACTGTTGTTGCCTCGCATGTACAGGCAACGCTGGGCCTTCGAGGGGCTAGAAAGTGGACTGGTATTGACTGCTGTTGCCTCGCATGTACATCGACTCGAAAATACATGATGTATTCATTCTTTATTAATATTATTGATCCTCTTGCTCCTCTTGATCATCCTCTTCAACCTCGACTCCCGTTAACGTGACATCAAGTCCAGTTTTCTCAACCATAAAATACCTATCTTCCGTAACACCAGATGGCAAAGTGGGACGATGGGGAATCATCGCAATGACAGCGGTTATCATTCTGACATCAATAAGTTGAAGTTCTTTGTCGTGAGTACACGACCACACAGTTCCATGCGACAAATCAAGGAGCTGCTGGTCTGGGCGCGAATAGACAGATATCATAGCGACATTTGCCCATGTGAGTTTGGGAATCTCATCATCTTCGTCATCCTCGTTGTCGTCCTCATTGTCATTGTCGTCCTCATCGGCAACAGCTTCAACAGCTAACTGTGTGAAGTACAAGACTTCAGTGAATTCATCAACATCGTTGCGACGGAACTATGAGTGCGGTAAGTTCATGTGACTGCGAATCAATATATGACAAATTTACCTTGACATTGCGCGAAATTTGTATAAACTCAGCAGATGATTCAGTTTCTTTCCATGCTGAACGAGCAATCTGACCATGTGGGAGGCGGAGTCGTGACCAGCGTCTGATTGGAGGTGCAGGTCGCCCAAGGAAATTCGAGATGAGGGTGGCTTGCGCAACGGGCATACGTCTAGGTTTCCGGTCGCGTGCTCACAGGAGTACATAACCATTGCCAACATCAAAAGATCCCCGGGGATGCAGGGCATCACTAGTTTGAAATTGCGGGAGCATAGCCTTCAGAGCATTGACTCGACACCTCGTTACACATATCTCCGTAAAGTTGGACATTGCGTTAGAGGGTTGACGCAAGTCAAATTCAATGTCGCCAATAGTTCGCTCGAGAGTCCATTGAGATGAACAACAAGGGGCACCAACACGAGTCCCCTCTGCAGCTAAATGGTTTGCGAGATGAACACATGGACGAACAAAGTGAATTCGATCGACACGGCACTGATAGTATATTCTCTCAAATTCCTCCTCCCACTCGGAAAAGCAAATACAAGCTTCTAGCATCTCCGCAGTCGTGATGCGATACTGGCTCATGATGCGAAGGCCTCGTACGAACTTGCAGTAGTGTTGGAAGCACATGGGAGGAAGGATACCATAGAGGAGTCCAGGACCAATACCAAAGAGCCAAGTGATGAACTCGCGTGCTTTGTAGAACGAGTGCATTTTCTCGGCAGGATTTCGAGGGGGGACATCAAAAGAACCAGGGAGGTGAGTGTGAGTAGCCGCAACAGCTTTTCCGTGAGCTTCCCATATATCGCGAACGAGAACGGCCCAGTCCCAATCTGCAACAGAATCTGTAACAGCATGACAGTCTGCAACACCACACCAAATATCCGTAAAAAGCGACGCCATGTTAGCACCCGAAAAATGCATGATCTTGGAGGAAAAACACTCCGGTACACCAAGAATATGGTCAACATCTAGTCCAAGGAGAATGCTGGGTCCCACAATTCCGGTCATTAAGCGGTTCCATTCGTACTGTGCTTGATTTTGGGACGCCATGAGGGTGCGCAGGTTCCTGACGTACAGCGCGGAGGTACCACTGGTAAGGTCACGAACATTGATGTCTTCGTGTGTGCAGCCGACAACAGTATAATTGTTTGGTTTCAGTAAGACAGGGTAATATTGAGAAGCGTGCGGCTTTCGGCGCCCTTGTAGACCACAGTACATGCGGCAACCATTTTTGCCTGTGTGTCCAACAAGGCTACTCATGCAGATGAGGCCTGGTCCATCCGCGAGGGCTAGAAAAAGGAATGGATGGGATATGAACACTACGTCACGCCAAGCGTCCCAAATAGACAGACCCTCCCTCTGAATCGCAGCAAGGTGGTGAAAGCCTGGGTATAAGAACGACTGAATGTCTTTCGGCTTATTTGGACCAGGGATAACACCTCCTGGAAGCACGTGTTGTTTTTTGTAGCGGCGGTCGGGGGAGTGATCGACGATAATCCATATGTAAACCCAACAGTCTGACATTTTGCTTTCGAAGAGTTGAGCACCGTCGATGGAGATCATAAGTACCATGTCTTCTGGTTTGATTCTACCTTGCCTGACGGCGTCAAGGTATGCACTCCCAGTGAGAATGTCCTCGTATGCATCAACATAACCCTCGTTCTGTCTAATCTCCTCAAAAATTTGCTGCGTCCTCTCGTTTCTATAGCTCATATGTTGCGCACTGCCTCGTTCGCACCACAACACCTGAAGCTGGGGCCCGATTGGAATAGTTTGAAAAACAGCACAAGGGACTTTCTTGCGTCCATGGCTGCGTGCCAGTTTTTTCTGGTCATAACGCAGTTCACCACACGTGGGACACGTTTCTAGACCTGCATAAGGGCCGACAAAAGCTACACAAGAGTTGATGCATCGGTGGTCGACAATGGAGGAGATACCCGTAAGCTCATGAATAAGCTTCTTCACTCGGTATAGACTAGGAACCTCTGAGTCAGGGTAGCGCTTTTGAACAGTGTTTCGAATATTGTCATATGCGACTTCAGACGAGTGTTGGAGGGCTAAGAATAATGATATTGCAAGTTCTTCGCACGGGTTGTCTATCTGACATGGGAACCTAGGTGGATTCTGCAAGCATTGGAGATCCTCTCCTTTCAAACCAACCCCGTCATCGAGTGTTGCGCTCCGTAGTGAGCATATGAAGGACATGTCACGTTGGAGGTTGGGAAGCCGCGCAGATCGAAAGAGGTCGTCGACATCAAGATCATTGAGGGGATTATGCCAAGGAATTTCCTTGGCATCACCGTCAACGTCTGGCGGGGGTGAACATTGGCGAACATCTTGCAGAGGGTCCTGCCGTGGATTTTCGGGCTCATTCTGAGGATCGCGATCAGGAAGGGGAGCATCAGGCAGTTCATACACATGCTCGTGCAGAGCATCAATAGCATGGTCGACAATATCGTCATTATCAGCTAATGGAAGCTCATCTAAAGATTGAATCATTGTCGATCAGTGATTTGAACTTCGAGAGTGAATATTCTTACCATTGTCCTCACGGGCACGTTTCTGAGGTCATTCCTCGTCAGAATCATTGTCCCGCGTTGATGAGGGACCCGCAGGCCCAGCACTAGTTGTTCTGAACGTGTCTGACAGACCTGCTGCTCGAATTGCAGCCCTTTCTTCCTCGTTTGGAGCACGCTGTAGGTGGCGGAACCACGTAGCACGAGAACCGAGCTTTGTGCGAACACCATGACAATAGTATTGGCAGTTGCACCAATGTTCTTGAGGCTCTGGCATGCTCGACGTGGCTTAAAAACACGTCAGATTACAACACTGCTAGTTTACAACAGGATGAGGCACTTACAAGAACTTTGAACCACAGTTGATCGAGATCAATCGTGCGCGAGCAGCGTGAGTGCGTGAGCAGTGTGTTGAACGACGTTGAACATTTGATTATGCCGATCAGATTGATCGAGTGTTGATTACATGTGTTTACATTAATTGATGTGCGTAGTTAACACAATATTATCAACATATAACTAATATTTTCGTCGTTTGCCGTCGAAATGGCAAGGACCGTTTTTCACTGGGACTGAGATGTAAGTGTTCCCCCCTTTTGTTATCCTACCCAAAACATGTGCCTAGACAGAAAAAGGAAGGCCCGGAGGGCCTTTGCAAATTACCTACTTAGAGAACTTGTTAATGGTGCAGTGTCCCAATTATGTGACAGAGCACGGATTGTTGGGCTTTCCACAGAGAAGTGCCGAATTCTTTTCTGACTAATAACCTTGGTTCGCGGACTTTTAATCTTATCGGCCAACGGGGATTGCGGCCTACCGCGACCCATCGTGGCTTGAACTTCATTAGAATTTTAAATGGGATCCCACAAGGGTATATCCAAGAGTTTGTCCAAGAATAAAAATCATGTGACAGTGTCTAAGATACATATTGCGTGTCCGTGTATATAAAAAGGGTTCTATGTAGAAAAACTGGCGGAGCCATGTACCAAGACGTCCAAAACAACTTGGCGGCCATTCAAGATGACCGCACGCGACCAGATAACGCCCCTCACCCTCATCATCAATTATGAGGAAAATATATCCGTGACAGGCGGAATGTTGGCAGGCGTGCCGTGCCGAATGGCGCGGAAAATGATTCAGGTGCTAGGTCCTGCGCTAGGCTGTTCATCATCCTGTTTAGTGCGTACTTGTTTTGCCCATCGCAAGCCACAGGCGTTGCAAAGGGTTTTCGGCCCTTGCGGGCCCTGAGAAGATATTAGCCAAGTCAATCAGGGAAGATAAAATATGCGAGTGACAGACTTTGCGCCACTCTGGGGAATCCGTACGTCCGCATGTTACGCAAACGTACTGCTCTGCGGCGTGCATCTTGCGGATCTAGCCGATAAGGTCAATTGCCCATCCGAACAGACTTGTTCCATAGCGATACCGACCTTTTTCCTTCTGGCAGCATCGTCACCATAATTGTCTTCTGTCGGCTGTTGGGCTGGTGGGCCGGTGAGAGCGTAGCTGCCGTACGTGAGCACGTTGGGAGGATCAGTAAAACCCCGTGGTTGATGATGATTTGTTTGTGTCAATAAATCATCAAATGACGTGCTGGACTGATGAGCGGTATAACACGTGGCGGTTAAATCGCCAACAGGGCGGAGGGTCGCCGATTGGACAGGTGCACGAGAAGTGGAAGGGGTAGAATAGATGGAAGGCATCGATTGACCAGTATGGGCAATAGAAGCTGGCGGCATCCGAACTCTGAGATCTGCGAGACGCTGTTGCAGCCGTTCATTTTCAATCTTGAGCTCAAGGAAAGTGTTTAACCTAGTTGGGTGTAAGTTCCATCAGACAGCCGAAAATAACGCGCTAAATTCGACTTATGTATTCATGCTTATGCACTTACATTGCTGTGTTCCGACTCGGATACGGTTTTGCCACTGCGAAAAAGCAGCGGGCGTATAGTTCGTCATCGATGTAGTGGGGATAACCCTTGACTTCGAACAGAACCTCCTTCGCGGGGGAGGCATACTCGCTTTGGCACTTGAACCGAACATAGGACAACATTTCCATGCGCGAGCGCAGTGATTGTTCAAAGGACGCACGGAAAGCATGCTTATCTTCGCCTGAGATAAATGAATGACAAATGAGCACACGCGTGTAACACGACGAGAACGCAGCAAACATGTTTACCGTTGACTAAGTCGACGAGATCCTTGTCAATAAGTTCTGTATCTCGCCAACCCAGCAATTCTGAGATGGCCCTTGAGCAAAATAAGACCTTGCACTCGTTGGAGAGCACAAAAATAATCGCCTCCGACAGTTCATGTATCAGGAGATCTGCCCAGCGTTTGCGCTTTGTGAATTCAAAGGTGGATGGTGTAGAGGTCGGGGCATTGGAAGTGGGGGTGAGGACGTTTGAGGACGAGGAGGGTACTGAGTTGTTAGAATGGGTATGGGTTATATTCGCGGGTTGTGAACTTAAGGACATGGATTTTGACTCCGGTTGAAAGCGTGAGTTAGGGTAGAAGGGGTGAAAAACCCAGGAATTTGCGAAACTGGAAAGTCTAAATACCTTCTTGCTATGATGTCATTTGGGAGGTTACGATACCGCCGGTTAACCCACTTTTGGTCATTCTCTCCGTTTCCTCATCCTTCTCGAGGCTCCGATCTAGAAACGTCTAGAACCGTGCAATTGCAATGTATTATGAACAAGCCTCAAATTACTTTACGTGAAAAACTAAGCTCTATGTGATCATACTCCCAACATTTGGCACATGAAAATCCAAGAATGACTTAAATAACGCAGTAGCCTCCATCCACACGAACCTCTGCTCCAGTCATGAATTTAGACGCGTCACTGGCCAGGAATACAATGGCACCAGCCAAGTCTTCTGGTTCGCCCATCTACTCATTCTCAGTACGACGTTCAAATTCATTAGGCTGATTGATCTTACCTTGCCCATAGGCGTCAAGCTTTCCCAGGTTTTCTGTACCACCATTAGCTTCCAAACGAGCAAGTATGACAACATGCACCAACCTTCAAATCCTGATCATGAGCAAGTATGGTTTTGGTAAGCTTTGTCAACATGTAACCAGGACTTCATGACGCGTGTTAGCCACACATAGCCACAGTCAACGTAACACGCACCTCAGTGTATTAACTCGCACACCCTTCTTTGCCCACTCAACTCCCAAACTTGAAGCCATGTGGCGCACCGCTATCAGAGCCACAACGCGTCAGTGCCCCTTGAGATTCCAGGGACGATAGGTTGTGCACGCACCTGCTTTCGAAGCATTATAAGGTGTTTGCGGCTATCCCCGACCGATGCAGGGTCAGATCCTGTTGATGAATGCATCCCGGCATCAATGACTCACCTGGGGAATGTTGATGATCTACAAACACATCGTCAGTGCCATTTCGCAGAGGGACGTCTTGGCAGATCAACATACCGATGCACTCATGCTAGCAACAAGAACAATGGAGCCTCCTCCCTGAGGAATCATGTTCCGAGCGGCTTCTCGCGCAGTAAAGAAGGCTCCATGAACGTTGATGTCATACAAGCGCTTTATCCGGTCGAATGGATAACTGTGGTGCGGTCGTCAAAGGAGCGCTCCAACACGTATCGAAAGCCACTTACTCAAATGCAGAATAGTTCTCCACAATTCCTGTGCATCACAATATATCATTCCGCGGTTCCTGGAAACTGCGGAAGACGGAAGTGCTCACCTGCAGATGCAACCACCGAATCCAACCGCCCGAACGTGTCCATGACCTGCTCAAATGCGCGCTGAACAGATAATTCCGAGGACACGTCACATCCTACACCAATCACGTTGAAGTCTTCCGGGGTCATGTCGCTGTTAACTTGATGCTCTTCAGTAGTGTCGCCAGCGCACAGCAGACTACGAACCGCATGCGTTCGAGACCAGTTCAGCAGCAGCAGCTTGCGCCTCACTCTCCTTCAGATCAACAATAGCCAGTTCCGTGCATCCCCTAGAATCGAAATTATTCCTTCGTGGCGTTCAAATGAAGTACAAGTGCAATGAGACGAACGATTGTAGAAATGCACGACAGAATTCGTTACCTAGACCTCTGGCAGCGCCAGTGACTAGACAGACCTAGAAAACAATTAGATCGAGCCCAAAAGGGCTAACAAAAGCTCACCTTTCCCTCGAGAGAGAACGAAGGGAGGACACGGGGGACCCGTTTTGCTGGCGCGGTACTCTGGAATCTCACGAAAGATTGGGTGGTGCGGGTGAGGACCCTTGACCGCTGGACGGCGGGAGCAGCACGAGCAAAAAAGCTAAAGGACATAACGATGTGAGAGACGGAGGGTGGGAGGAGCAAAGTTGGTTGAGAAATTGAATTTAAGTGGCCGCCTTAGCCTAGGCTTGGTATATATGCTACATAATAAGCCGGTCCGACAGTAACACCACTTACGACATTTCTCCACCTCAAATTTTGCGGGGAATACGACCGCGGGGAAAATTATTCCACATAACTTTTGTTAAAACATTCACAAAAACATCAAAACACCTTGGATTCTTGCACCTTCGTAGACATGCATCCGAATGCTGCTTGGTCCAGGTATCATGAACAGCGTGGGGTATTTAATTCCCATGCTGGAGGGCACGTTGTGCATTTGACGAGCGAACAGCGGCCGACATAATCGCCACGGATCACGACATTAATTTCTAGCGAATCATAATCGGCACACGAAAGGGACGTTAGCAAAGATCCGAACTGTATCGTATTATAACAGTGTAGTAGCCAGTACGGACAAACATACTAAGGATACCCATAGTAGACGCGATAAACTAGCTCCACAGCCAAGGGGTATCAGGACACAAGAGACAAACGCAAACTGATCTCGCAGCTCGCGAAACTGGTATAATAAGCAAGGTGCAAAAAGGACAGGCATATAAGGTCCAATAAAAGCGTCAAGGCATGAGTCGCAACAGCTCACAGGCATGAATGCAGGACAGGCACGCTATAGACATGCAAACTTCGATTTCCGTTTTTGTAGCTCCTCCATCCGGGAGTCGAGCTGCGCACGAGCACGTTCCTTCGCACGTCGTTCCTCGTCAAGACGCGATTCGAGGGACTGTTTCTCTTCCACAATCGATTTCCGAACAGTAACAACCTCACGGCGCGCTTCCTGTAACTCGTTGCGAAGGCCCTCAATTTGGGAATTGACTGAGTCTCGTTCCCTCGCGAGCTCCGTCGCTTGCATGCGCGCTTTGCGGACTGCGAGACAAATACAAATGGTCAAATCAAACACTGCAGTAAGCAGGAAAAACACATACGATTCTTCTCTGAGTCGCTCAGCGATGTCTCCAACGTACTCACGAGATCCATGTGAGTAGCCAAATCACTCTCACAGTGCGACAACTGTTTGTTGAGTGTTTTAATCATCACCTCCTGTTCATTGATATGTTTCGCTTGGTCCTCGAGCTTGGCGGCAATGGCCTTGGAGTCCCCTTGAGGGCCGCTTGGTGCAAGTACGGAGGCGACTGACGTAGCAGAAGATTCGGTGGAATCTTTCGAAGACATACCAGAAGATTGAGTGGATAAACTGAACTGGGAGTCCTGAGTTTTTGGCGCTGGTGGTGGAGGCATGGATGGTGGGGGTGTGGGGGGAGGAAGCTTGGTGGCCATGCCGTTGAGACGAGTAAAAGAGATGTTGCGATCAGGTGTTGCCCGTGGTGTCGAGGTTTCCTGGGCTACCGATGTGCGTGCAATCTGGATTTGCATGTCGCGCATAGCAGTCTCCTGCTTATTCCTCTCCACTTGCAAGGTATCTTTCTCGTCCTTGACGCGCTGAAGGTTCTCCTGCATCTCAGCGATAAGGGAGCGATGTCTGTCAAGCTCGTCAACCAATGACTCGCGCTTGGATGCTTCCTGGATGAACGTGGCCTGCTCTGACCGGGTCTTCTCCAGCTCAGCCATCAGTTTGCTGACCTGCGTCTGAAGGTCTACTTTCTCTGATTGTGCACCAGCCAAACTTTTCTCCAAGGATGCTATTGCAGTCGTCTGTTCGGACACGGTCCTCTCGTGCTGTGCACGTACCACCACAAAGTCGCTTACGGCAGCTTTGTGGGCCTCAAGTTCTTGAATAAGCGTTTCGTAGTCCTCGCGCATTGTGGTGCGTTCAGCAGAGTGCTTCTCTTCGAGCTCAATTTCTGCCGACTGTGAGCGTTGCCTCTCTGCAAGCAATCCCCGTTCACTTTGTTCCTGAGCATCCTTAATCGCGACTTTGTGGGATTCTAGTTCTTGACGGAGAAGATCTTGCTCTTTGCGGAGAGCTTCACGCTCATTAGAGTGTCCCTGCTCAAGGTCGGCAACGGTGGCAGCATGGCGTTCCCGTTCCTCGGCAAGTATACGCTCACCCGCTGTTCGAGACTCTTCGAGGTCGGAAGCGTGCTTCTCTTGGGCGGCGATAAGGGACGCTTGAACTTCGGCGAGTGACAGCCGGTGCTCAATTGTGAGATTCGTGATTGCTGCTGCATGAGAGGTGAGGAGGGATGCGTGTTCGTCCTGAGCCTTGGCAACCGCGTCGTCGAGTGCAGAGGTATGGGACGACTTGATCAGAGAAGTCTCCTCCTCGTGACCACGAGTGATCTGTAGGAGTGACGCTGCATGCTGTTCTATCAGAGCCCGAGTGGCAGACTCGTGCTCCTCGCGCGATTTCACAAGGGTGGCAGCTGCTTCTTCTTCCAGACGCGCCAGGGCCTTCGTGAGCTGCTCCGCTTGAGTTTCCGACTCCTCCCTGAGGACAGCCATGGCAGTGGCATGCTCGGATTTCATATGCTCACGCCTTGCTCTGTAGTCCTCCTCTTTGTTCGAAAGGAGGCGCGCATGTTCAGTTTTGAGTTTCTCCACGTCCTCTGCATACGCGGCCTCCTTTCTTGCAATGGCAGCAGCATGCTCGTCCTGAAGGTCACGGAGCGCTGAATCACGAGATGACTCCGACTCTGACAAGGAGCATTCGCGAGCTTTCTCAGACATGCGAAGCTCGCTAGCGTGATCCTCACGCAAACGCTCAAGCATTGCAGCGGCTTCGGTAGCTTGTCTTTGCAAAGCATCTGCATGGTCCTTGCGAAGTTTAGTGAGCGCATTATAGTACTCCTCTTCGGTGCGGTGGAGGTCGGTAGCTACTTGCTCGTCTTTGGACTTCAAGACTTCTGCGTGGTCGGCCTTGGATTTGGCCATAGCGTGTTGATGCTCTTCGACGGTACGCTCGAGAATCTCCTTGGCCTCTTGAGCATGTCGCTGGAGGACCTCCTCGTGTTCAGCCTGGAGCTTGCCAAACGCACTCTCATGCTCCTCGAGAGCCTTCTCCAGAGCTGCAGATGCCTCTGACAGTTGATCTCGCAGAGCACCCAGAGATGTCTCGTGCTCGTCTTTCAGGCGAAAGATTAATTCCTCAACCTCGACTCCCTTCGCACGAAGAGCCTCCTCGTGTTCGGACCTTAGCTCGGCAAGCTCAGCAGCGTGACTCTCCTGAGCTTGCTGGATAGCCACAAGAAGCTCCGCCTCACGCTGCTCGACTGCCTCCAACTTTAATAGATCCTCGTGGTGTTTGGCACGGAGACCTTCAAGTTCGGTCGACATGTTCAGTGCCTGTGTACCATCAGTGTCTGATAGGCATGATGATCGAGAAGTTTCTGCCTACCTGATCCCTAGAAAGAGTGGTCAACTCATCGTGCGCACGTTGCACCTGAGCAAGTTGACCATGAAGAGAGTCAACGAGTTCTTTGTGCTGAGACTCCTTCTGAGCCATCGACCTGGACAATGGATGAGGAATCAGAAAACAGAATAGGACACAAACTATGAACATACAGCATAAGCTCATTTAATCTGTCAAGCGATTCGTCGACATCGTTATCAGGAGCATCGCCATCGACAACAGGGATGAGATCGTGATGTAGCCTCATGCTCTTTCGAACGGCATCGAACTTTTGGATCGTCTTGGGCGAAAGATGTGTCAAATCGTCGACCTCTGTAGACTGGATAGCATGCGATTCAGACGGAGTGGGCGTTGCTTGCGCCTTTTCCTTCAATGAGGACTCAAGAGCGCTAATTTCAGCTTCACGCTCCCTGAGAACCTCTTGCAAGCGCATAATCTCCTTCTCCATGCTCACTGCAGAGCGCTGTTCACTGGGAGTGGTGGCGCCGCTAATGTTGGAAAGTGAGATGGACAGGTTCGGACGGTGTGATGGAGAATGCGAGACGGAGCCACTACTTCCGTGGCTCGATACCGAAGCCTCTCGAGATCTCGCTGATGAGAGCTCCTGCGAAAGGGAAAGGGATTGCGGCAAAGACTGAGGTAATGATCTAGGAAAAAATCAAACTCGAGGCAAAACGGAGATTATTCGAAACATACCTTCCATGAAGAGACTCTACGGAGGCCGCTTGCCTGAAAAAAAGACGTCGACCAGCTGCATCGTATGGAGGATCAGCGAGAGAGTCTCGACTCTTAGAGGACGTCATTCGACGACGGAACAGCGGGGGTTCCACTTTATCAACGGCCGCAGTCTCCGGGATCGTCGGATTGCTGAGTTTAGCCTCCTGAATTTGAGCAGCCAGATCAGCAATCTCCTGAAGGGCGTCCTGGTACTTCTTGGAAACAGATGAAAGGTCTGTGAGCGTCGCGGCGTGAGTTTGCCGCAGCGTGACCAATTGATTCTCGATGGAAAGGTCCATGGTGGCAGGCGTGCTGGCACCGGAGGCACTAGGAGAATTGACTTTGGTGCTCCCGCCGTTCAAAGACTCGAGGCTACGTTTCGCCAGCTCAACTTCACCAACCACGTCACCAAGCCGAATGCGATTCTCGTTAGCTTCCTTCCTCTTCCGCTCCCAGGCTTCCATCTTCTGCTCTAGTTCTTTAACCTTCCTCTCCCTTTCCTCGAGGTCGGTCCGCCAACTAGCACCATCCTGACTGAGATTCTCCAAACGAGTTGTCAGAGCCTCCACCTCCTCTCTTCGACGTTCACAGTCATTTTCGAGTCGCTCAATCGTCTGCTGCAAGGTTAGCACCGATTCGTCGGAGCGGGCGAGGCGAGCTTCGAGGTCAGCTATGTACGAGGCTGAGTGCGATTCGGCCTCTTTATAACGGGAGACCTCGCGCTTCAGGTCAGTCAGCGACTCGTTCGATGACAAAGATGTTTCATCACAAGACTTCATTTTCTCCTCAAGGTCACGGACGTAAGCCTGCGTTAAATTTGATTAGAAATGTGCTTTGATTTGATACGAAGCCATCGCAAACCTCAGTCGATGCTTCCCGTTCTGTAAGCTTCGCCAGGCGGGTACGGAGCTCCTCAACGTATAGTTCAGTCGCGGAATGCCTCTCGGTGATCTGGGCAAGCTCTTCTTCTTTTTCCTCCATCATGTCGTTGGTGAGTCTCAGTGCAGCGCGATTGAGGCCTAATTCGGCTTCCATAGCGCTAATGGTCTTCTCGTATTCCTCGATGACTGGTCCAACGATCTCTTCGTATTTAGCCGTCCCACCTACGGTCCCACCAGATGATGTGCGGTGACGCTCGCCAATCTCGCGACGCAAGCGAGTCAGGTCTTCCGTCCGCTCGACGTATTTCTCGCGCAAACTCTCGTAATTATTCTGGAGGTTTGTCATTTGTGCGAGGATCTTTTTGGAGTGTCCTTCCGTCACCTCACCAACTGCTGCAGGGGAATCCGCAGAACTAGAAGGAATGATAGTGCCACCATCTTTGAGTTGTTTGACCTCCTTGCGAAGACGCGTAACAGTTCCTTGTAGCCATTCGATATCATCCCACCCATCTTCCCTTTCGTTGACAACCGCACGGTTCTTGATATTTCGGGCGCGGTTGGCATACTTCAGGGTGTTGACAGTTTCACCGATGTTCCACTCCGTGGGACTGACACAAGCGATCATGAGAGTGTGTGCATTGCCCCCAAGCGAGTCTTGAAGAAGGCGGGTGAGCTTGGAGTCGCGATAGGGGACGTGAGAGTTAGTATGCGACTTCGCACGTGAAGGGTCACCTAGCGCCGATATGACGTTACCAAGAGCGAGAAGACCGCTGTTGATGGAGATTCCCTCTTTAATTCGCTCGCCCGCAGCGGCGGTACGTTTTAGCTGTAGTAGACGTTAGCATGTCAAAATTTCGAGACCAAAATTGCAAGCATAACATACGCGCTCCGAACCAGCCAGGTCAACGAAGTGAAATTTGGACACTATAGTGGTCCACTCGCCACTCTCATCATCATCTTGCCGGCCATCAGGGGGGCGAAGGCCAAGAGAGCTTGCAGGACGCAGTGCTCCACCTCGTCCCATAGCTACCTGGAAACTCGGAGTCGCCGGCCTACCCATAGTAGGCGAGGACACTCTTGCATTGGGGGAGCTGCCAGTGGTGTATAATGATCCAGGACGAGCAAGACGCGACGGAGAACGACCGCCAAGTGGTAATGGCGAAGATGAACGAGGTGGTATGCCTGAGCCAGTGTATTTCTTCTGGGTCAGTGTCAGAGAAAAAATCGCATGCGAACGAGAGGATTGAGCGTTCATATCCGTCTCGTTCGTTCTTCTTATTGAGGTGCCCTGGCGGATAAGGCTATAACGTTCGTCTTCTCAGCTAAGTCACTGCTTAAGGAAGAAGACTTACTGCATGACTTCGTTGCTATTTCGCACCGTCACTTCACGTAGGCCGCCCCAGATTATGGACCCGTCTTTCCCTTCTCTAATCTGTACCTCGCGCCGCAACCCAGTTGCCTCGTCGGAGCTGAGGAGGTCGATCAAATCCTCGTTATACACTTCTATAAATGAGCCCTTAATGCTGTAACTCCAGGTCCCACCCCGTTGTTCTTTAAGTTTTCTCGCCTGCGAGAATATAGTAGAGACAGCTCTCGGTATGATGCCCATGCCATTATTAGGATCTGAGGGGTCCGCATCAAGGTCCATACCAGTCATGGTAAATGTCTTTCCGCTGCTTGTTTGTCCATAGGCGAGAATTGTACAATTAAAACCTTCCATGAAACGGGATATGAGGGGCTGGGCAGTGCTTGTGAAGAGTGAATGCTGGGTAACGGTGGGAGGATGGACTTGATCGAAAGTGAAAACCTGCTTTTTCCCGGCGGCAGTGGATGGAGTTGCAACGGCAGTAGCAGAACCAGATGCAGCAGGAGCAGCGGAGGAAGCATCTACAGTCACGCTAGTGGAAGACGTTCCATGAATGACACTCCGTTGAAAACGAGCGGGAATGGAAACAGTGTCCTGTGTAGTCGTTGGCCGTATGCGCAGCGCTGTATTTCAGAAAATTAATGACGGGCAGAATAAAGGGTTGGATTCAAAGCTCACCGACTTGCACGGACGTCGACGCGCCCGACGACGACGAGGACGACGAGGGCGCCATCGCGGTTGTTGACGAGACTAGTATACTTCACACCAACCTCACAATGTACCAAGTATATCGGACTTTGCCGAACCGCTACCGAAGACTAATTTTGGGTCTGCCCATGTCAATGGATTATCGGGCTGATTAAGGTTGCAATATACTTATGTGATAGGTCACGAGACGGAAAAATGATATTTCGCTGTTTCGTCGTAAATATCTGCGACAATCTCCTGAGATCAATCCAGTACTGAGTCGACGCGACGAGACTCTGTGTTCACACCGCGCTCCGTTTCATTTACGGTCACTCATCTGACGTGTCCAGCGTTCCACTGTGCAGGACATCATTACGTCAAGTACATACTATGGTGAAGCTGGCGTGGCGTCGCAGCCAAGGATAGTCGTAAGGACAGCCATGAACGTTTGAACTGGTGCCCTCTTTCGCACCAGATTTCCGCATTCATGGTAGCTACCAGGAAAGATATGTCTGTGAACTGCGTGTTTTAAGTCACTGTCAATCGAAAAGAGACTTCATACCTTTCCCACATAACTTGTTTCATGATTGCCGCCGCGTCAAGACACGCTACCAAACCCCCCCTGCCACTACACGCGCCCAATGTGACAGCGTCCAATTTGAATGATGAAATGTTCATTCGGTTCTCATTTTTTATAATGCTCTGCGTTTTTTTCAGCCAGGAAGGAGGAAAGAATATGGCAACTTAGAGAAGTCTCGCATTATGTAATGCGTCCTTGACAAGGTTCCAACTCAAGCCATGTCGTGACGAGTCCTGGGAAGCTGTCGAACATTATCCCGAGGACCCCGTTCTGATGCGAACGGGTGAACGTAAGCAGAACCCGTCCAGGGCCTAAAGATAAGTTGAAGGCGATACAAGACGCATACCTACGCGTACGTGGTTATCGCCGTTGAAGGGTTAAAATTTAAATTGCACAGACTTCTTGTTCCTCTCGAGTCTATGTGTACCTGCCACCCAAAGGGCGCCTGGTAGAACGGATATCTTGTCCGTCTATATCCGTTTTTCTCTGCGAAGGCGCATCAAATTTATTCGTGCATGACATGCACCTCAATTATGTATATCAGAATATCCCCGACCACAAGGCGGGTCGTGATAACGAAGAATCAACCTTAGAGTCAACTGGAGGGAGTAGCCAACGGGGCGTTACTCACAACTGTCTGCAAAAAGTACAAGGATGTGGACTGGATGTAGCAGCTTTGGTTCTTGACCCGCATCTTCTCGTGGCATGCTCCAAAGATAAAGGAATTCGTCTGTGGAATCTGACCATTGGAGTGTAAGGAAGCCTTGGTTGGGTCACAATGACCATGTCGGGACGCTGGTTCGCTAGCGCGGCGATGAAAGGACCCCGACCTGGGCTGGGAAGTGACAATATAGAAAGGAGTGCCAGTATCGTTCGAGATGTGTGAATAGTTGAATTTGTACATAGACAGCGAGACTCTTCTGTAGGTGCATCGTGGAACAGAATAGTGCAGACGTAGCTAAGGAAAGCGAATAAAGCAGTTGGCCACCTCGAGCACGTAGCTTTCTGAACTGTCATAGGAAGCCTGTGAGAGAGCAAACCATCATTTGGGATACGGGCGAGAAACAGTTCTTGAAGGTTGAAAAGCGCGTATGCTTGAGATGATCAGATGACCACCGTATCGCCGGTTCGGATCAAAGAAAGACATCCGAATATCTGGTGTGACCACTGAAGACACTGTCCAACGGTTTAGCACAAGCACCGAACGCTTCCAGGGCAGTCGTTCCCAAAGGTACCAAACTCGTCCCAGCGTGCTCTGACAAAACCAAAACGATACGGTGTTCGGATCCACGTTCAAACTCATTGGGGAGCCCCGATGACAGTCATATCATGACGAGTATTGCGGATTTGATGATATCGAAAGTCGGGCATGGATCCTTACGAATTGATGGCACATAGTTTATCTGTCGTGTCATTCTGTCCCGTTTGCGAAGATCCCGAATCTATCTTGTATAGTTGTTACAACCTGAATATATAGGAGTAATATGGGTATGTTGAAGAAACCGAATTTGAGAGCCGAAAGAAGAAATTTCGTGAATGAATGATCGTGATGGATTTGTCGTAAGGAGCGTCACACTATGTGTTATGTCTAGTAGCCAACCAAGTAGTGCATATCAGCCCCCGCTGCCGGACCCGTCAGAAAGGCGCAAGGACTTACCAAGGCCTCGCAGAGGATGGGAACGAAGTACGAAAGCGCATATACTGCCAAAATTCAAAGCGTAGCTCAAGCTCTCTGAGTAGATGCGTCATGGAAGCCATATCTTGATTATCTGGTCAACACCAGCCGACGCGATGACATTCACAAGCTTTTCCGGTTCGCCAGCCTTCGCGTCTGTGCCATTTGATTTCGCCGTGGAAACCTTCTGCCGACCCCATGCAAGCGTTGCTACAAAGTGCGAGTGAGCCTCAACGGTCTTCATGCATCGCCCTGTGGACAGCTCCCAAACACGTATCGTCTTGTCGTCTGCCGCCGACAGAAGGAGCTTGCCGGAAGGATGGAAGACGAGTGCGCGCACCCAGTTGTCATGTCCGGCCTAGGAGGAATCAGTAGGCGTCTGCTACCAAGAGTAATGTACATACAAGGTTCTTAATCACCTGTCCGCTCTGGACGTCCCAAAGCTTGATGTTCTTGTCTCGAGATCCAGTAGCGACATAAGCCCCAGGACCCTTGGGGCCCACGTTCTAGATAGAGATGGTTTGAGATGTGTGATTACTGCTGATAGTTATCTGGGCTTACTGGCAGGCCCGCAAGCTCGCGAATAGCTGCGTATGCAGCCACAGGTGCAAAACAAACCGCTTCGAGCTCGTTATCATGCCCCCTTAGCTCTCCTTTACATTCTCCTGTCAGGGGGTCCCATAGTTTTGCAGTCTGAGGTCTCGGATGTAAAAGGATGTTTGTTGAACGAAAGATGAGGGTTTACCTTGTCTTTCGACGCGCTTACAAGTAGCCGGCCGTCATCTGAGGGTACCGCGCAACGCACCCACTCTGAATGACCACAGATCGTTCGTACTAGATGTCTTTTAAGCGTATGTAAAGTCAGCTCCCTGGAATAAGTGCGGGAGGGGATTCCTACGTTGATGCAACATCGAAAACGCGAATCGTGCTATCTCGACTTGCACTGACGATATATTGATCTCCTGGCATGAATCGCACCGATGATACCGAGTGATCGTGCCCTGATAGTGTCTTTGTGTTCTTCCACTCATTCTCAGAGTCCCATATCTTGATAAATAGGTCAGACGAACATGTCACTGTGAGCGTCCTCACCGATGTGGATTCGTCAGCGGTGCACGCACACACGCGCATGCCACTCACCGAGTAAGTGTCCCTTGTGGTCAAAATCGACATCATGGACGGCACGGTGGTGTCCCTTTAATGTCCGTTCGAATTCGCCTGTTTCCCAGTCCCATATCTTCACTGTTGCATCCTCGCTTGCAGAGGCTAATATCGAGTATTGTGGATGGAAAGCTACGCGTGTGATGTGACCTCTGTGGCCAGTCAACACGTGTGCAGCGGGGGCGCGAGGTACCCAATCTGCTTGCATTGCGGCACGTTTTGATGGAGCAATGGATAGTTCTTCTTGAAGGGATGAGTTTCGAGTCTCTAGATCCATGATCTGCGATATCACATGGATTTAATCAACAACACGACGATAGATGCACATCTCGGAACGCACCTTCTTCTGTAGCCGTATAACACTGGTCCATTTCTTCTCCAACAGACCCGCATACTTGGCCTTAGGATCCGGCGTATACTCCACCCCAGTGTCCTCCTTTAGCGCATTATACGCTGCTGTGAAATTGCTCGTATGCAAATACTCTAGCATGGATTTATGTCTACATCGATATATGGTCACAGTCAGTAACAGACAAACATTCCGGAGCCTGGTTCACGCACAATTCTTCTCTCTGACGGTCTGAAAGGAGCGCCATTCTGATTTCGACAACTTGTGGGCCGCCTGAACGCAATTGAGCTGAAGGTTGTGGGGCACGACGCGTCGACAAATGTTGTCACTGTTGACCAACTGGACAAGAAGTCAAGATCTTGTTTTGCCTTGTTGATTCCGCAAGTCGCGTCTCTATATAAGCTGCAGTGGCAGATTCAATTAATTTCAGTTGTTACAATTGGTCTATCACACAATTCCAGCCTGTATTCTAACCATGGGTATATCTGATATATACTGCATCTTTCGTTCCTCAGCTGTCCGAATAAATTCAGTCCCTAGCGCCAGCGGTATGTAGTGTCGGACGCTAGCTCGGCCGTCCCGTCAGGCACACGGTTGAACGTGATGTCACTGGCATAGACTAAAAGAAAGTCCAGCACATTTTTAATACGGTCACTATCCATTTCACTGTGGGATCACGGTCAGTTCTGACACTCAAAGATGCTTGTTGGGTTATTCTTACCAGACGGGCAGGTAAACGGATTGATTTAAAGTCCTGGGCAACCTCCTTCATGGCAGCCTCAACTGGCAGCCGCTCAAGTGAGCTAGCACCAAAAAAGCCATGAATGCCCTGAACCCTTTCAATCATATATTTTGCGTCCGATGGGGTGGCAATGGGACCGCCGTGGCAAAGAACTATAATTTCTGGGTTGATCTTCACAGCTGCATCTAGAATCTCCTTGACCCGGACCACGCAATCGTCGAGGGTTAACGCAGTTTTTGCACCGATAGTACCGCTAGTCGTGAGGCCCATGTGAGCTACGATGACATCGGCTCCTGCCTTTGTCATTCGTTCGGCCTCGTCGACGTTGAAGACGTATGGTGTCGTTAAAAGATCGAATTCGTGTGCCATTCGGATCATTTCAACCTCCTTCTCATAGCTCATTCCTGTTTCCTCCAGGTTCTGTCGAAACACGCCGTCGATGAGACCAACTGTGGGGAAGTTTTGGACTCCAGTGAAGCCCAGGTCTTTGACCTCCTTTAACAGTCGTGACATATCCCGGAAGGGGTCCGTCCCGCATATGCCTGCCAAGACCGCCGTATTTTTCACGATGGTCAGAGTTTCACGGGCCATATCTAGCATAATGGCATTCGCATCACCGTAAGGCATCAGACCCTAAACGATTGATCAGCTGGATTTCTATGGGCTCATAGCAAGACCACGCACTGCCAAGGACCCTCTACCAGCCATCCGATAGCGACCCGAGTTGTATAGGATAATCAGATCAATTCCTCCTGCCTCCTGTGTCTTTGCACTCAGCCCAATACCTGCACCTCCGCCTACAATCGCCCGCCCTTGGCTGATATTATCTCTCAGCCGCTTTAGCACCTGCTGTCGCTTCGATGTCGTTTTCCCTGCCATTATGGACCACTGGCGAAATAGTGCCCCGCATTTTTCCACGGGCAAAACCAACCGTCTCGCATCCACATATGGCATAATCTAAGGCGGCGCCCATATCGCCAAACGTGTCGTGCCAAGGTTTCCCGGACCCTGGTCTGCGTCCACGATGTCAACACCACCCACTGTCGCAGTTATAGGTACCTGCGACACCAAGTTAGAGGTTCTTCTCTTCTTGAAGCGTGCCGTTCAGTCTACTGCTGTCTGCGATGCTATCTTAATTGATATCGGGTCCTATGATCCATCTGATTTGCGGGACATTGACATTCCCCGCTCAGATGTGCTGAGGGAACATGCAACCACTGTCCATGATACGCCATCCCGCAGAGAAGCCCTGGAGACTATCACTATCGCCTTAACGCAGCTCCTGGCACGTCTACACTCAACCCAGAGTATAGCAGGGGTCATCGGAGCAGGGGGCTCGGGTAATACGAGCGTTTGCACAAAAGCGTTCCGAGACGCCCTACCCGTCGGTTTTCCCAAGCTGATGGTGTCCACCATGGCGTCGGGGAACGTTTCCCACTATGTGGGTGAAACAGATATCACAATGATGTACTCTGTTGTCGACGTCGCCGGCATAAATCCAATACTAGAAGTCATCCTAGGAAACGCAGCGGGTGCCATATCAGGGATGGCAAAGCGTTCTCTTAATCGTGCGGATTTGAAGTCATCACGCCCGACCATTGCAGTCAGCATGTTTGGCTTGACCACTCCATGTGTGCAGGTAGCTACCCAGAAGCTGGAGGAGCTGGGATACTCTGTAATCGCGTTCCATGCCACAGGTGCTGGGGGCTTAGCAATGGAGAGACTCATCCGCGAGGGTTATTTTGTTGGGGTCCTCGACATCACCACTACTGAGCTTGCAGACGAGCTAGTAGGTGGCGTACTCACCGCTGGTCCTCATCGCCTCGAGGCAGCAGCGAAGTGTGGTATCCCTCAGGTGGTGTCAGTGGGAGCCTTGGATATGGTAAACTTCGGACCAGCGGACACTATTCCGAAACAGTTCCAGGGGCGACTGTTCCACCATCACAACTCAGCAGTCACTCTGATGCGCACCTCCCGCGAGGAATGCTCAAAGCTCGGTCAGATCATGGTAGAAAAGTTAAAGGGAGCGCCCACCAATAAGACACGCGTTATCTTACCCTTGCGAGGTCTCTCCGGTATCGGCAAAGACAACGGACCGTTTTGCGATGCTGAGGCGGATGGTGCTCTGCTGGATGCACTGAGGAGTGGTCTGCAGTGCCCAGTGGAAGAGCTTGATGTGGATATCAACGACCCCTCTTTCGCATTGATGTTAGCCAAGGCGTTGCATGAGCTATTGCAGGCGAACGGACAATAGGGGAAATAGCAATGAAATTCTCGACTTCTGTAATACCAGTGTAGCATAGATAGGGAATAGCAGGCAAAACAGTTACAATGTAGCGAACAAGCGGATATCCACGTCCATTCAAAGTCCCATGTCCATGGCCGTTGTACAGCTGCAGTGTAAGTAGCGATGATGACAGCATATCCGGTCTTGGTGAATGTGCGACAAGGGAGACAAGAGAGGCTATGGTTACATGATTGAACGAGAAAGAGAAAGCAGGAAAGATGGAAAGATGGAGAAACTCAACATGGTGACGGATATACACACTATAGGAAGTACATTCGGCGCAAAACATAGAAATCTAAATCCAGTGTTAGTGATGAGATGTTTTTCGCATTTCTCTGCAAAGGGAAAGGGAAAGGTCGTAAAATCGTGAAGACGCTGGCTTCAGTAGGGCACGCTGCCCATACCCATGAAGTTCTGTCCAGGGGGACCAGGGCTAGGGTGACGCATGACACTCTGGTGCATGGCCTGAGTCTGCTGCATACCAAAGGGCGGGCTCATCATGCCCATCCCCATTTGCATGGAGAGCAAATGCGGAGACAAAGCACCGCCCATGGCCGGCGACATTGCGCCGTACATAGCGGGAGTGTTCGCCATGTTCGCCATGTTCATCGAGAACATAGCCTGTTGTGGGGGAGGAGATTGCGATGGCGGTGTGGGACCGTCGGATGCTCCCCCTGGTTGCTGCTGATTCACCTGCATCTTCTGCATCGCTTGAAGCTGATGGCGATATGAATACTAAGCCAAACCCAAACTATCCACTACGTACCTCGTAAAAGGCAAAGTCCTGCAGCAGAGAGGTTCTCGCAGGGTGGGTGTGGAAAATACGGAGCATTTCTTGACCAGCTTCAGGTAACAGCTCCTGAGTGTCTCGGGAGTTCGTCACTGGCTTACGCTCTTGCGTGTTGCTAACCGAACAGTCAGCAAACAAGTCCTTCTGTTCGCGAGGTGACTTACTTCAAGCGGATGTGCCTCAAATTGGCATTCGGAATATCACGAACAAAGATCCATCGCACTTTGAACACCCCCTTCCACTTGTCGGACGCCCATACTGTACTGCTTCTCGTGTAGTCCACCTACATGGAAGAATGGTATGAACCTTTGGAGGTCCGAGAGCAACAGATACGTACTGGAGTCAACATTTCCGCCATTCCGCAAAAATGACCACTAAGGGTGAAAGGTGAGCATATGTTGGCATTGAATCGTTAAATCACTTGCCTAGCATTCACACTGAAAAACAGGTAGATGGGACCCCTCCCACCACATTCTTTGAAGGCCTTGTCAAGTCTCTTGTTTCCGGGATCAGTAGAACTCCAAATCTCATACTTCAGAGATTTGTGAACATCGTCTTCTGTGTATGACTTGATGACAAAATAGCGAGCCTAGGCAGTGTTTTAAATTGAGGTGGTGACATCCGAAGACAATGAGGACGTACAAAACCAGGGCGAATATCGAAATTGGGCGGGTTATATCCCTTTCCAGCGATCAGGGTCGGAACGTCAACCGGAGTGTTGATGAACCCGGGAGCAGACTGGGTGTTGTTGTCACCTTGTGTCTGTCCATGGCCAAAGGAGCTCCCCATTCGGGGAGCTGGACCGCTTTGTTGATTAAGATACTGCGAAGGAATGGATGGCACATTAGGGATATTGTTTTTTTGACCCTGATTGTATCGATAGTTCAGGTTGGGATTAGAAGTGCGTTGACCAAGCTTCTCTTTTTGCTCCCAAGACGTAGCCCCGGTGGCAGCCATTGCACGGTCAGCGTCGCTCATGGATCCAGCACGCGATTGGTGCATCTGTTGTTGAGCCCCAGTCTGCTGACCGTATGCGGGGGCACTACCGGGCGCCGGTCCGGGCTGTGCAGTTGGGGTCTTGCGCCCATCAAGATCAGTGTTCAACTGCAATTTACGAGACGAGCCGTTGTTGGCACCCTGCATGTTGCCCGAGCGCATCCCAGGGGAAAGGGCGGGCGGTGGATGGGTGGGTTGGAACCGAGGAGGGTGGGCAGATTGTCCTGCTTGATATCCCGTATTACTGACGTAAAGATTGTTGTTCATGTCGAGGTTGGATAGAGCGCGAGCGAGGTCGTCAGGATTTCCGGTTCCTGCCCCGGAAAATGATCCACCAGGGGTCCGCCACTCCCCAGTGCCAGGAGCGTTCCAAGGAGAGGACCGCCCCATAGGGCTTGTTGGATATTGTCCTTGGCCTTGACCAGCATATTGCTGCTGCAGCTGCTGCTGTGCGGGTGGAGGGGACCGGGAAGCAAAGTAGGACTCGTCTTCGTAAGGATTGACAAGCTCCTGTTCCTCGATGTACTCCTCCTCTCCATGTGGAGGGCTGGGGCTATGCCCGACTGGGGGATGACGTCCGCTGCCTTGAACAGTCCCAGCACGCTTGAGCCCTGAAGAGGTCATTTGCCTGACGCCACTCTGAGCCCCATAAGTCAGGCTCTGGTGACGCCGCACGCCCGACCCGGCGGGAGGCGGGGAAGGGACGTGCGAAGTTGAAAATTGAGGCGACAGAGGGGATGGATTGCCCGCAGACGACTGCGATTGGGCGTCAACGACTTGTTGATGCTGGGCAGACTCAGAATTGGACATATCGTGCTGAAGAAAGGAGGGTGAGTATAAAAGTTGCCAATAGAAAACAGTGGGGAGGTAAGACCAATATTAGAATGATATCCGTGAGGTGGAGTTCACCAGTAGCGTGGAGGATGTGTAAATTGAGCAAAGACTCACTTCGTCTTCATTCTGAAACCCTCTCATTTCGCTTTCCCAGTCCTCTTCATCGCCTTCGTGGCCAGCGATGGCAGACAAACTATTCATAGTCCTTGGGGTGAGATTTCCAGCCTGTCGTGAGCTTTTCTGCCCATGGAAGGCTGGAGGGAATACAACGGTAAGCTATGAACAGCAACCTGATGCATCTCTCACATACCCTTATACTTGGTGGGGAGCGAACTTTGCCGGTGCAATGAGACAGTTTTCTCTCCCACTGCGCCAACTCCGCCAACCCAATCCTCATCAACGGGTTCATCATCATTCCAAAGTTGTTGCTCCTGTGTTTCTTCAGTAATGGGAGCACGAGCACCAGCCCTCGCCGTGCGTGATGATGCTGAGATCGTGTGATGACGCCGGACACCACCAGTTGAAGGAGGAGAGACTGGTACAGGAGGAGGGGAAATCTGATGTGCCCCCTGCGATGACATCGGCGATAAATTTTACGTCTTCTGCTCGGCTGATTTCTTGGCTGGAGAGACTGACCAGAGAAAGCAGATGATCAAAGCGATCTAGCAAAAATCAGAAGAGAAAGACAAAAAAAGTGGAAAACGTGGGTGAGTTACCGACTAGTCCGAACTTCTCATGCGCCCAAGCTGGACCGTATCATGAAAGCTGTCGCCGCTACCTCCGCACACCCAAATATATTTACCTTACTCGGAAACAACTGATTGCAAAAACTGTGCATTCTCATTGCATTAACACAGCACACAGCTGTGCCGTGATTATGATATGTAGTACGTATGTTTGTCAAATGAAAAATCGTGAGACACGCAAAAGGCAAGGTAAAGGATCAAATATTTAGGATCATCATCTGACAGATATTCACATCTCTTGCAGTGGAGTTTCTGACCTAGGCGCGGAGTAACCAGCAGGACAGCAGAATTTCACACTGCAACAAGAGAAACTTCCTTACTTTGTTCCGAGCTGTCATTTACCGCCGTAGTGAACCCTGTATAAATCGTCAGTCAAGATAATGCCGCCTCACCTAAGCACTCCATGCGTGCAAGGGTGGCAATTTGTACAGCCTGAACACCACGCCCCAGAAAATATAGATACGAGCTTGTCGAAGGGTATTATGGTACTGGATATACCCATGGGCCATGTGTACGGTTTGGTACGGCGCTAGTAATTCTTACTGGTACGGCTGCCATAAGAATCAGTCGAAAAAGAATACGACACCGAAAGCAGGATCCCTGGAAGGGTTTCGCGGAGAATTTGCGTTAACAGAGCTCATCCAAACCGCCTCGCAGTGACACACCACACACCTCTTGCCAGAATGTAAGCTGTGGCACACTAAAGAGGCCCGTGTTGTACACGAATGTGATCAGCACCTTTCCGCATCTGCCGCGTCACTAGAGAATAACGCGCGGAATGAATCCTGTCAAAAAGACTTTATTAGTCGTTTGTGGCACCTCAAGCTGACATACGGTACAGAAGAGCGAAACACCAAAGGTGGTCTTAAAATGACTTTCACAATGAAGAAAGCCAGTAGAGGAGCGTAGGTGACAGCAAATACAACTGCTACTGCAAGTAAACTTCCGTAGTTATATTCCGGTAGCCATGAGTGGGGAAATAAGTAAAAATTTTCACGCTCACGTCGACAATTATGATGCCCTGTGGCTTTGTGCAGCAGGGGAGCAACCTGAAACGCGTTGAACATCAAAGCGGAACAAATCCTGATGTCAAGTTCTTGTGGGGCAGTGCGTCGGAATAATCCCGATGGCAGTCGCTGAACCTGTCTGCCCAAATTGTGAGAGGCAGAGCTCTGTTGAGCTTTGCGTAGCTAAACTGTACAGCGAATATATGTGTGCCTCAACACAGTGACAGTTGCAACGCTGCTGCATAGGCCTAAATGATCATGAAAATTCAACATTACACATTTGGACTGCTGTAGCTGAACGTACCGCTGCTCAAGGTTTGACATATCACCTTGGTTCTGGATATAGACTCACATCTGAGATGCGTGAGCTGGTGTTTGCATCAACCCAAGTCCTCCTTGAATCTAAACCACGACCATCAGGTAGGGTGACACTGAGAATTGATCACTTATTACTTAGTACATGATTACGCCGCCGCGGCATTCATGAACCTTGCTGCTAAGCAATTTCGCTGGAATCCAGATTATGAGGGGCCTTGCAAAGTTTTGTGCGTGTGCGGGATGTGTGCTGCGAATTCCGCAAGTACCTACAGCTTTTCACATGAAGACAATCATAAACATGATCACATCACTGAAATTCACTTAGCTCGATATGATAAGACTTAAATCCCGATTTTAACTATTTCTTTTTGGTCATGGTAACGCAGTACAATGGAGTATATCCCGTATATCAAGCACGTGTAATATTATTACCCCTTGATAATTTTCGCCTTGATGTAACACTTGATATGCTATTATAAAGGTGTATCAAATGATAAACAGACGCTTAGATTTCTACCATCCTTACTCCATACGATTTCACTGTCTCAATTCCTGCAAAAAAAACCTCATTAGATAGTCTTATTAAATATATAATATCAGGCAAAAATCAAACTGCCTAAAGTTTATATCTTACTAGCAAAGACGATCATGATTCCTGTGGCCGCACACAGACTATCGCCAGCTATAGCCGTTATATGATAGGTACAGACGTGTTCTAGGATGCAGCGTCATCTGCCCAAGTCCATCATGGAGGGTAGGAGACATAATGCCATGCAATGAGTCAGAGGAGTCTTGCCACTCTAGTTCAAGTTGGCGTTGCTTCTGATGTCTGAATTGGTTTTCCGGCGAGTCACTGGCAGGTTTGAACTTGAACTTGACTCCTACCAGTATGATACTGGTACTTCTCGCGCCGGGTCACTAGCCAATCCAAGTTGCTTTGAAGGTACGAAGCTCTCGCGATATGAAAAAATTACGATCTCAAAATTTATGGTCCTCCTACCAGTACTGTCTACCATATGTAAGGATCAAGCGTTTGATCCCGCGGAACCAATTCGCGTTGCCTCCTGTCCGCGGATATATCCATGCACTTGATCCTCTGTGAGTGGCCTTTGAATTCTTTCACAATCCCCGTCTCAACCTCACAGGCTTTCAGCTCCCTGGGTTTTCCTATTCCACTGGCACTAGCGGTAACAACCCATCGACTGTCACTTGATACCGCCAGTGCCATTAACTGCTTCTCGCAAACACCCCGCGCTTCCTCAAGCTCCTTACCCGCCTTCAGATCCCAGTGCCGAGTGGTCATATCATCAGATCCGCTGATCATTCGCTGGCCGTCAGCAAAGTAGGATATGTATCCAATGTCGTCTCCGCGGCTATCACAACAGAACTGTCAGTGCGCTCAAGTGTCTTCTTGGTAGCATCGATACTTCGACTCTTGAATGCGCTGCGGCTCTCCACTGAAGCACAGAACTCGCGTGCCGACAAGGCCTAGGCTCGTCTCGTGCTCTTCATGCGCAGTCAGACTCGAGCTCATCATCCGTGCGAATGTTGTGGGATAATGCCGCGCCAGCACGCTGCAAAACGACGACGCTGCGCTAGGGACGACGGTAGAATTGCTTGTTTCAGACGACGCAAATCAGCAGAAGATAGTCCGCCACTGAAGGAGTGAGGACGCTCCTTTGCATCATTCCCTGTTGCTATCT
This sequence comes from Suillus clintonianus, assembly GCF_016758775.1. Lineage (NCBI taxonomy): Eukaryota > Fungi > Basidiomycota > Agaricomycetes > Boletales > Suillaceae > Suillus > Suillus clintonianus. Next base: position 1,575,360 of record NW_024539225.1, read on the forward strand.
TCAGCTGGGGCTATCCACGCACGCCCCTCATTCTAAGACCTCGTCAGGTTTGGACACTTCTGCTGATGCACTAGCAGGTGCCTATGTATTAGTAGCAAATAAATGGAAGGCACTACGAGCGAGAACAATTACAATCAAAATTTGAATGCAGGCCCATCCTCAGAGTCGCTGATAGAGTCATCTGAGTCATCTACATCACTGTCGCAAGGTTCGGAAATCTCCCCATCTTCATCCGCGTCATCCTGGTTGACATCATCATCCAAGTCTCTATCACTTTCATCTCCGAAGTCAACATGGGCATCGGCTTCAGTGTCCTCGTCATCCGAAATGTCTCCGTGACTAACGCCAGTACTTCCGCTCCCCGCTGCGTGATCAGGCTGGACAATATTCAATGAGTCGTATTGAACTTGATGACCAACGCCTATGCACGCAAACCGGCAAAACATGTCCCTGTCAGCGAAACTGCACGAGTTATGGTGATATGAGTATGAAACGAGACAAATCTTACATGTTGACGTAAAACGAAGCCCAGTCGTCGACCTCTCCAGGCAGTCTTGCAGCCGAGGGACCGTGTCTAAGTAGGTCACTCGTACGATGACTGGCGAAAGCAGGGATAAGGTGGCAGGCCCTGATCACTACTGACGGGTCAAGAAACCCGAAGGCAGCAGGTGAGTCGGGAATGAATCCAATCTTTGGTAGGCGGCCTTCTCGGAAGCCCCAACGGTACTGTGGCTCCACACCGAGCCATCGCACCCACAAGACCTCTATGGACTGAGGTGAGCGGTTACGAGCATTAGGGCCGACATGAAGAACATTAATACAAAATGCGCCCAACACCCGTGCATACCAAAAAGGGTGAGCGCCCGCACTACTTTCTCTCGACAACATCATCACTGTAGAGCCATTTCCAGGTTTGAGCGTGTCTTGATCCCTACGGACATCGTACGTCGTATAATTGATTTGGAAGCGCTTAGGTTGGAAAACGCCGTTCAGGTTGTTGATGAACCGCACATCGTTTCGCTCGACATCCGTGAAATCTCGTTCGTCGCCGTCATATTCTAAACCCAGCAAGCGGGAAAGAATATGGTCTTTAATTCTCGGAATGAAGTCCTGTAATATAATATTATTAGACGTGTCAGAACAATCATACAAAAACATCTTACCACAACGGCAGGGTCGCCTCGATGCTCGTCAAGATAACGAGCTAGATTGATGACGATACCCGGATAACTCGCTAAAGAGTGGTGGGCTTCCAGCGGTAGTAGGCTTCCGACAGGTTGTTTATCGTTAGTATTGCCAGATTCTTGCAGACGGGTGATACGAGTCCGCCTCCGTTCTTGCTTCGCTAGCTGTTTCAAATGATCTTGTTTATTTGTGCTCTGGTAAAACCTTTTCAGAAGCCTGTGTGCGAGCTCGCCCTGAAAATTCAAAGGATTGAGCTGTTTACTTGCCACTCGATGAGGATGTGTACATACAATTTGGGTATTGTACGAGTCAGTCGTTCCGAACGTTTTGATAGAGCTTACGTAGTCACCAAGTGCGTGTACCTTATACGTTTGCATATTGAAAGCCTTGGGACGCGCTCCGGATGGCGCTGTTCCTGCGCCTGCCGAGTTGAGATTGGAATTCTTCCTTTGACGGGCCGCAACTTCCCCTGCGAGCTCCATAGTCCGAAATGCTGAACATGTGGAATCCCGAAATTTGCGAAGCTGCTGTCCTAGACATCGAGTAGCTCGACTAAGCAGGTCAAGGGAGTCTTCGGTGTGTATTCGAAGTTTGGCGAGAGCGTGCCATTCAGCCAAACGAAAGAGGAGAATTCGTACAACGTCGTCGTGCGAGTCTGGGAACAGACCCTCGAACGCCGGAATCGCACACTGGACGACAATCATGTTATGATAAATTCAAGAACAGCGCTGCGGCAGGGATCAAACTAACCTGTAAGATATCTTCGAAATGCCGTGCAGCTCTTTGTTTCACCTCAGATACATTTGGAGGGAAACGTCGAATGGCGCCCTTGCCAAATGACGGAATTAAGTGAAAACTTAACATCGAGGGATCATCAGCATCAGTTGAGGCTGCCATGCTAACGAGTACATACCGTTCATTCAGTAAAGTTACTAATTCGTGATTAATGGCATAAAGAAGCCTTATGAGATGCTTGAAGACGGATTTGAAGACGCCAAGCTCAAATTCATGCAATATATCAACCACGAGCATAGGAAATAAATTAAGGCCTAGATGCCCGAGTCGTTCATTGAACGTATTCTAAAAGTAAAATATACTCAAATCGTTCAAAAGGTCAATAATTAAATGCGCTTACCAAGGTTGGCACCAATGAGAATTCCTTTAGAAGACGTTCGGCCACAGCACCTTTGATCGGAGCACCGAGCTTGTATATAGCCTCACGTGCTACAAAAATTTTATCTCGCAGGTATAAGCGAACATTGTTGATGCGTGCCGATATGTCAGCTTTGAGACCGAGTTGATCAAAGCGTGATTTCGGCAAAATACACCGGGGACATGGGCAAATTCCTTTGTCACGAATAGTAGCAAGAAGGACTCTATTTGAGGTTATCAGTTAATGTGCGGAAGCCGAGGTGATGACTTAGCTGACTTTTCCGGGTAATCTGCAGAGTAGGTGAATATCCTCGGAAACACACGTCGAGACACGCCATCATGGCATTTGATCACAATCCCATTCCTATATGCGTCTACAAACTCGTCATCTAACAGAATCCGCCAAAGCGCATGGAACAATTCCCGTTTGCAATGTGCGAGGATGTCGCTGATGCCCTTCGTCTTGATATACTTGCCAATGAAACCCACAATAGAGTGTGGTAACTAGAGATGAATCATGTTAGGGTACTTGTCTGATGGGAAGGATGTAAACTTACCGACGGGATGAATGCGATAGGGTGACACGCATTGGTGGTTGGACAAGCACGAACATATTTCGATTGATTTCCAAAAAAAAGGTATACCGGCCATGCAGAAGCATTGCCAAATTGAGTCAAGTGCGTCGCGTCAGACCAAAACATAAGTCCGGCTATCACCCGCTCCAGGTTACATCCATCGTCCCTCTTTTGCTTTTGCAGCTCGTCGTGGGCCTTATTCCACGCATCTGACGTGTAAAGCTCGTCGTATAAACGTTGTTCTCGTCCAGTTAATGGTGATTTCCAAAACCGTTTGAAAGGAGTGAGATGGAACCACCGTGAAGACGCCTCGGAGAAGGCCGCGCGAATGACTGCTACAAGGGGCCGGTGATGGAAACCTGGTACAGTAAACAATTCCCCGTTGCCACCTGCATTTCTCTCCCTAGTTGGCACAAGTATTTCCGCCACTGATTCCCTCCAGCTGTCTCTCTGGAAGATACCGCTGGGGTCTAGTGTTGCTTCGGAGGCATCGAAGCGCAGCATTTCGGTGTGAGCATTGAAATCAGCAGGGACGTCATCGAGACTGAAATCCCTCGCCTTCAGTACTTCACGAACAAGGCGGGTCAACTGAGATTCAGACGTTAGACCGCTATTGCTCGTCATCTTCCAAGACATCAAGCGCCAGACGCTCATATTTCTCCACGGCCAAGGGGGTGACTGCGATGGAATTTCTGGGCTCCCAGGATGATCAGCTGACTGCCGTTCATCAAGGGAAGGGGAATCAGACATGATATTGGATAGCTGCTCAACGGAGACGATAGCGTCTGGGTCATACGATGGTCGGTGGCGATATTCCCGTCCAATTCCAAATGTATTGAGAGATGTGCGAAAAGAATCGAATACATAAAGAACCACCCGGCGCAGAGCAGTTGTTGAAGCTGGTGCTGAAATAGCAGGTGGGGGGACTGGGAGTTCGTCTCTAAATCGTAAAGGCAGCCGATGCGTTCGAGAGGGACGGCCAGCTCCACTCTCTGGCTGCTCCTCCTGCACGATGTCAAATGCAGAGGTGCTAGATGAGGCCACTGCCGGATCATTGATGCTGGGCGGAGATGCAGGAATATTGGAAGAATCAGATGTCGATGTATTCATGGGTGGAGCGTCAGAGGCAGAAGTTGGCTAACGTTCAAGTAAGTGGAGTTCAGAGCACGGTGTACGGCAAATGCACTTACTACTTGAGCATCAAATTTCATTTTCTTCGCAGGAGGAGCTTCCGAGTCTCGTAGGGACGCAGAAATGCGTTTGAAGTGTTGTGACTGTAGAGTCAGCTGCTTCTGCCAGTGCGTGCAGGTCTGACGGTGACGGGTCAAGTTTCTAGGCGCTGAGAACGACCGGCTGCAATCCCCTCCACATTTGAGAGACATGCTAATGAAAGTAACGAGAAGGATAAAAGCTGTCAGATCCTTGAGAATATAAACGAGTTTCATCGCCTCTTCATACTATGCACCACGGATGTGACAGAGGGATCACTTTGAACCCGCCAAAAGGTCTGTGTTGTGCTCGTGGGACTCTTGACACGGCATCTGCGAGATCCGCCCAGCTGCGCCCTGAGTGCGCGGTTCGATGGATAACGTGATCTGTAGCCAATAGAAAAACTGAAAATTTCGACGTTTGAGATGTTTGAAATTTGACGCGACACATCGCATCGACATTGCGTTGGACCTCCGATGTTTATGACATTCGTCGTTCATAAACTACTTTTTCTTCAATTCAACTGGTGATTTAGGAAAACATTTCAGACTCGTGCAGAGATCTATGCGAGGTATTATGCGTCAAGTCTAATCAGAGTGAACAATGAGAGTATTGTAAAGCCGTAGTAGGAACCATGGAAAACAGCGAGGAAATATCAGAGCAGGTTTTCTCTAATTAGAGTACGAAGGAGGTCCTGAAGCATCATTGTGTCAGAGTCAACCCGACAGGACAAGGGGACCGAGCTTACCAGCAAAGCGCACGGAATTCTGTATGGCGGATTGCAAGGACATCTTCTCATCATCCGAGAGACTATCGATGATCCGAGCGAGACCATCCAGGGAAGCCTTGCGGTCTTCCTCTGCAACCTCTGCAAAGTGGCTGAGTAGATGATCAGCCTTGAGTTTCGACAGGGCCGGCGATATGTCGAGCTGCTCAAGGACTTCGGCCAGAGTACGATTGTCGGACAAGTCACTGGCAGGGATAAGTGAATCCAACAACACGGCGCGCTCCTCCGACTCCATTTCGGGGTTGCCGTCTTCAATCTGCTCAAGTAAGTCGGAGCGTGCGATGCGGGCACGAAGGGCCCAGTAGAAGTATCTCCGGGCGTCTTTCCATACAGCGGGCTTCGCACAACCTTTGGCTTCCATTCGCCCAGAGCGACTGTAGAGAAATCAGACAAAGATCATCCTGCAAGGTTGAGGGAACACCTACTCATGGAGGTCTGCGTAAAGCAAAGCGAGCTGCTTGTATGTGGGCTGCAAAAAGGCCTCCCTACTGGCTAGTGCCTGCGTTGCCTGGGCTCTCTCCTCGACGGTTTTGGCTGCATCCTTGCTGGCTTGCTTAAGGTCTGCGTACGTCGAGTCAAGGCGCTCCATCAATGTCAAGATCTTGTCTCGGCGCATCTTGATCTCAACGATACCCTCCGGTTCGAGAACACCAGCACGAGCCTCGACGTCTGCATACATTTCCATCTTCTCCGGGTTGATCGAGAGATCAAGAACGACCCAGGCACCGCCGCGCAGTTCACCATTGGGAACGATGTAAACAAAGACAGGTTGTTTGTAGGCGGACAACCCATCGACGATCTTGGAGCCCTGTTTGAGCACCTCGTCGTACATGTCCTGCTGACCACCGGAGAAACCACGCCAATTGGCGAAGATGATGAGAGGGAGTGCTTCGCGATTGAAATCGAAGATAGCTTGGGCAGTTTTATAGGCAGAATTGGGGTACCAAACTTGACCTGCCTCCATGACCCGTTGTTCAAATGATGCAGGGTTTGCAGGGTCTGCAGGAACGATGCGCTCAATTGTCCGAGTCTCTACAGCAATGACACCCATGGGAATGCCACCAAGGCGTGCACGGCCAACGACGACAGTCTGGGCCCACCCGCCGAGTGTCTCCTGGAAGGACCCCTTGTCGAAGAAGCCAGGGAGCCACTGCGACGTGTGTTCATCTTCTTTGCCTTCGATGAGCCAACGGGGATCATACGGGCCCTTGGGAGGTGTGAAGGCGATGTCGCGATCCCAAGAATCTGAAGTTTCACGAATAGGCAGGGAGTCGCCCTTCGACTCTGGAACATATGATAACCACTGCAAGATGTGCGTGACACCCTCCAAGTCGCTGCTAGCGGTGAGATGCGATACACCGTTCTTGTACATGATCTGCGTCCCTCCAAGCTGCAGGTTGGAGGTATATACCTCTCGTCCGAGCACCTTGTTCAGGGCTGGAGCACCAGTGAGGATGATAGGCTGGCCTTCGACTTGCACTGCACGTTCTCCAAGACGTACGAGATAAGCTCCAATTCCAACTGATCGAGCGGTGACCAACGTGATCGTGAAGATGTCGTCGTATGCCCGTGATGTTTCACCAGCGATAAGACCTGATCCCTTCAAACTCTCAACACCGAGACCGTCCTGCAAGCCTATGATGTCGGTGATCTTGTAGCGCAGCTCGCCGTTAACCTCCAGCTCAGCCGTGCGCACAGCCGCAGCAGCCTTCTCTTGAGCCTTCAGGTAATTCTCCCTAGTCAGGTAGATGTAATCGATGCCCTTCTCCGGGTGTTCATCATCATTCCAGGCACACGAAAAGAGGTTTATCACTTCTTCTCCCAGGCCAATGCGAGCGCCAGAGTTGGCAGACAGGTAAATGCGAGGAAGGCCGTGTTCACGAGCGTACTTGGTGACGATGTAGAAAAACTGATCTTCGATGGGACCAAACGAGCCGATTTTGTAGGTGATGTCGTTTGCAATCACTACCACCTTGCGCCCGCTGGGATACTCAGGTGTCCTGAGAGTGAAAACCCACGCAACCATACCGAAGGTGTTGTTTCCTGGAGCACGTTCAACTTCCGCGAGTTCATCGTGCTCGTCAAGCACGAGTTCCTTCGCCTCCAGAGTGATCTTCGGCGAGTTCAAGGAAGAATCGGTCGCACGAGCCTTGATCCAAAGGTTGTGCAAGGCTTTAGAAAAGAGCTCAGGGAAGTCGTAAACATAAGTGGTACCGATGAGGTGCGCCTGGTATCGCTTGGGTTGCAACGACTCTTTGGTTGGGTACGGTTGGTGGACGGGTTGGAGGTGGAGAGGTCCCTTTTCTCCAATGGATTTCAGGATAGTTGTGCCTTTGTCCGTTGTAATCTCCTGATAGCCATGGAAGTTGACTACAAATCCAGATACGTTCTCTATGATGCAGCGAATAGGGGTAACGTTCCCCTCGCCGTCTTCCAGAGCAATGCGAATTCGGAACCAGTGACATGGAGACGCCATAACCGCTTTCCATGGCGCTCCATGAATCCGGCAATAGCCGTCAAAACATCTTCATACGAGACTGCAAGGTTGTAGACAAAGTTCATGAAGATGTGATTGACGTCAGCATTGCGGTGCTGTGCACTGACGACTTCCAGTGCGTCGAGGACACTGGTAACGAGACGATCGGTTTCAGAAATGAGGTACTCTGCGGTACTCATCGAGCCACGTAGGCGTCCGGGACGGACGAGTGCGCGAATGAAGAAGCGGTTGTCCAATTGGTTCTCCCGAGCAACGGCATGGTAAATGTGAATCTGCTTAGTCTCGACGAAACAGGGTGTGAGCTTGTAGTGGGACAAACGGCTGAGCTCTAGTTGGGAAGCAAGAGCCGGCTCAATGTTACGGATGGCTTGCTCCTCGACCCAGGAGCCGCCGGAATTGCGAAGGGTGAAGTACATCGGGTATTGTCCGCGACGACAAATGAGAATCGTTACGCGGCGGACACCACGCTTTACAAGTACAGGATTGCGTTCGTTCAAGAACTTTGTCAACTGCTCTGCCCAAGCTTCTTCGGCGATGCTGTCGGTCTTGTCAAAGATACGGAGTGCTAAATTCATCACGTTAGGCGGCTGGTTGCTGCCATAACGCTGGCTGAATTCTTCGACATCAAATATAGGCAGGAAGTCGGCAACCTTCTCGAAGCCTCGTGCCATGGCAGCAAAGTCAGAGAACGACGAAATAACACCGCTCCGGATAGGCTGCGACTGGCTGCGACTGATGAGATAAGTCAAATCGCTGACTGAGCCCTGACGGCGAGGGTCGCTGTGATCAAGTGAGTGAGTCGATTGAAGAGGCTGCTGTACGGTGGACTCACGGTGCAGTGACGCTTGGAGTCGACGGTGGCGAGTGAGATTGACCAAGGTTGAACCTCCAAGTGGCAGCGCTCGGCGATTCGCCATCGTCCGAACCATCGCCCTCCTCGTAGTCAATGGAGAGAAGTGAGTAAGCACGGTAAGCACGTCGGATATAAACCTCAAAGGCAGCTGATGAACGGTCTCAGTCAAAATTACTGGGTCAGTTCATCAAGTTCAAGACGCACCCATGGTGACGACTGGGTCGGCATGCGAGAAGAACGCAGGAAGGACGTCATATACGGTATAACGCGAGTCGCTCAACTCTCTTAAAATTTCAGACGATGGAGCCCTGAAAATGTTGTTAGCGAGAGTCGCGACATTAAAATGATGATTTACCTGTTAGTAGCGCCAGATTCGCCATAAACGCTCGAGGAGACCGACGCTTTCAAGATGGCTTCCATTTGAATTAAACGCTCTTCGTACGACGGCATCTGCCCGAGAATGAGAACCTCGCGAGCCTTAAGAGAAACTGGGGTGGACGACCTGAAAATTCTCGGTGAGTAATGAGAACGAGAGAAGATAGAGGACCTTACTTGGATTCGAGAGCTGCAAGGTCATTCAGGACCTGGTATAGTCGGCTTTCTGCATTCGAAACAGGCAAACCACCTGTCTTGACATAGTCAAGCATGGCCAACACTAGCTTCGCCTTGCTCTGCGCCTTCGTGTGACTGAGCACAAGCGCTACAACGTTGTCGAGATCGTCCTTGTGTTGTTCTCGAAGCTTGAGGACACGAGCCTCAATGCTTCCGCCAAAGAGTTTTTCGGTCTGCTCGTATGCAGAAAGCAGGTTGGCGATTGTGTGCACCTCGTGACCCTTCATGCCACCCATAAAGCGCTCCAAGACATCATATAGAGCAGCAAGCTGCGAGCGAAACGTTGCCTTGTCATGGGACAAGATGGAATCCTGGACATAGTGCTCGAGCACTTTCTTGATGCGCACTGCGGGGAACTCGTGAGCGTCACTCTTCGACTTGGCGGTCTCGATCGCGCCACGGATACCCTCTTCAAGCTTTGCGGGCATGCGGCCAGAAAGCGCAGATAAGATAGTGTTGACCTCAGAGTAAGGAAGCTCTGGGTCGTGCAGCACCTCGACGAGGTCCTTGAAGGTCGAGGCCATGATCGCCTGGTTGTCATAGCCCTCAAGAATCTCGTTTAGTGTGCTCGTGCAGCGAACAAAACGCTGATAGGTCTTGTTGCCAATGATGCCAGGGAGACCCATAGGAGGGAGGAGGCCTTCGAAGGGTTTAGCATGCTTGACGCGGGCAGGGTCGTCGAGGGTGAGGATGCCAAGAATGTCACCAGGCTCAAGGCTGACACCAGGCTGCTTGACAAACTGAACTACGCCGTCCTCAGCAGCTACCAGTGGCATATACATCTTCATGACCTAGAGGTAACTAGCTCAGGCTCTGAAATATCGCGTCTATTACTATATAAAAGACTACCTCGATTTCTGCGTAGGTCTCGCCAGCGTTAATATGGTCACCGCTATCGATAAGGAATCTGACAAGCTTGCCAGGGCTCGGGCTTCTGAGTTGCGTGGGGTCATTCTCCTGCTCAATTAAACACGTCTTGGCGTCGACCATGAGACGCAGCGCGCCTACTTCCTCTCTCCAATATACGGAATGACTCCGACCATCGAGCATGACGAGCAATCCACCATCAGCCAACGGACGAGCACCAACCATAGTTCGACCACCGTTCAAAAAAAGCGTCCACATATTTTGAGGAGCGTGCGCAAGTAAAGTTGTACCGCGTGTTCTCATAGATGAAGTCAACACCGAAGACGGTCTTGAGGAGGTCACGAGCAGGAACCTGACCCTTGTCAAGGATGCGCTTGTACTCGCTGATGCAGGCTTCAGCAGCAAGATGAGCCTTGGTGACGGCACCACAGACGACAGCAAGGGTAGCATCAGGACGTTCGGCGGTGAGCTTATTGCTGATGAGGGTGTCCAGCCATCCGGTTGTGAAGGTGTTCTCGGTGAACGCCTCGAGCTCAAGGAGCTTGATGAGGTACTCGACAGTAGTTCGGAAGTCTCCGCGAATGCTAAGCTCCTTCAACGCGACAATCATGTTCTTCCTGCTCTCGGATCGATCCTCGCCATAAGCGAAAATATGACCGAATTGAGAATCAGCGAATTCGTGTAAACCACCCGCCGTGCTGACGGAGAAGTAACCCCACACATTCGTGCTGGAACGGAAGTTGAGCTCTTGCAAAGATCCAGATGAAGGTTTGAATCCAGCGTCAGGGTTCTCGGCAGTGATACGAACTGCAACGACATGACCCTTGGGACGCGGTTTACGCTGAAGCTGATTCGACTCAGGCTTCACCATGTCGAAATCGATCTCGGACGAGGCATTAGGAGCTACGCCGTAAAGAGTGCGGATGTGACGGATTCTGTGGAGAGGAATACCCATGGCTACTTGTAGTTGGGCAGCAGGCAAATTGACGCCCGAAACCATTTCAGTTGTTGGGTGCTCGACTTGCAAACGAGGGTTCAGCTCAAGGAAGAAAAATATGTCCTCCCCATGGCTATAGAGATCTAGAGGTGAATAATTTAGCGAATTTGACAAAGCCTGTAGAAATTAACGCGCATACATTCAACTGTTCCTGCACTGACATATCCGACCAGCTTCGCCAGCCGGACGGCTGCGCGCTCCATCTGCTCAAACGTATCCTCCTTTGCAATGGTGACGGGGGCTTCCTCGATAATCTTCTGGTGGCGACGCTGAACGGAACAGTCACGCCCGAACAAAGAGATGGCATTGCCATACTGATCGGCGAGCAACTGAACCTCCAAGTGTCGTGCTTGGCCAGCCAGCTTCATGATAAAAATCGGCGATCCTGGAAAAGGCACGTTAGTAGAAGCTTAGGTCAAATTAAATCATCGTACCTGGGATCTCTCCTGCAACGGCATGGAAGGCATTCTTGAACGCATCGGGATGATCGACTTTACGAATACCCTTTCCTCCTCCACCTTCACTGGCCTTAATCATGACTGGATATCCAATTTTCAGCCTTGGCGAGACCTTCCGCGACACTTGTGACACAAGCACTCCTGTACGCCTTGTCAGGAACGGTCACAAAACCCTGCTCCGATAGGACAGTGTCCGAGATGCCAGTGCCCGACCAAGCCATACAAGGAACATCCGCGCTCTGAGCGACGATTGTACTTGATATCTTATCGCCCAAGCTCCTCATGGCACTTCCTGGGGGACCTATGAACACGATGCGGTTCTTGGACGCAGCGAGACTTTCAGGTAGTCGAGGGTTTTCAGACGCATGACCCCATCCTGCCCAGACAGCATGCACGCCAGCACGTTCGGCAACATCGACGATAAGGTCAACGTTGGCGTAATTGTTATTGTTCGATCCTCCTGGAACCTCGATGTACTGGTCCGCCATGCGGATGTACTCGGCATTTACTTTGAGGTCCTCAGGAGTTGCCATAACTGTGAACTCTACAGCTCGCTCCGTCCCAAACGTTTCGTAACTCCATTGGCGGATGGATCGAATCTCCTTGACCGCCGCGATGCCTGTTAGAGTGAGTAAGCCTCCCTAGCGCAACCTGTTTTTAATGCGTACCATTATTTGCAATAAGTACCTAGAGAAGACATAGATTGATTAGAATTATATTTTAAGATCATTGGAGATGAATGGGGTTGGTAAAAGCACATGAAGTACACCCGAGGAGGCGGGTGTGGTACTTACCTTCGTGATAACTGTATGACCCCCATGAGCCTTTACAAAGTCCGTAACACGGCCAGCAGAAGCTTTATCCAGCGAATTGCCGCCTGAATATAAGCTCAACATCCAAAACGCGTCATTTATTATTCAGTGATAGGACGCGTACCTATGAAGTGGGCTACTTTTGAGTGATCGTAGGCCGACATTGTTGCCGCCAGTTAATTGATGGTTGGATGAACTGAATTAGCCAGCAGACTGGACTGCCAGAGAAGGAAGATGATGATGGGAAGAAAGAGAAAGACGAGCGGGATGCAGTATGATGGGGACTTTGACAGCTATTTTACCCAGCTTTACTGAGCCCCAAAAAGTGTCTACTTTGTTACGTAATTGATGATAGGGTTCTTGTGACGCATTCTGAGTGATTCAAAACTTGTTTCAGAACACACCGCATCATGCCGATGATCATATCATATGGCGGCGACAGCGCATTCGTTATCTGACACGTCGTTCTCGACGATAGACTCAACTATGCACTTGACCCTTGTCGTTTCTCATAGGGCCTGCCATAGGGGCGCGAGCCTGGACAGACGTTTATGTAACGTCCCCAACGAAAGTTTTACATGCGAAATTTTTTATTTGTTTATTCCATGAGCTTAAAACCGATACATGACTGCCATCTTACTGATAGTTACATACTAAAATTACCCTTAGAAGCCCTTGATCACACACGACGACCGCGGGGAATGACAATTGCAAGCGACATAGGGGCTATTTCTAGATCCTACCCTTTCCATCTTCCTAGATCACCGCACTTAGATTCACTCCAGGAGGTCAGTTTCGTCAACGTTTAGGATCAACCTCGTAAAAAACCGAATTTGTTCCAAGAAGCCCTCTGCTCTGATAGCTAGAAGTCCAGACCGCCATCTTATTGAGTAAAAAAGCAGGTAGTGCGGCAGCCTGCTTACCTTCATTTATGGTATGCGCACCATTATAGCCATCAGCGGCACCACGGTGGCCATATCGGAAAATGTGTTTGGTAAGGCTCCAGTAATGCCTTGTGTCTGTAAAATGCATGTTCAGATCATCTCCGTATTCTCGTTATCGAGGTGTAAGCACCACCTACCCGTGTTTCCTATCATTATCGGATAAACCTGTTAGCCACTTGATATGAAGAATTAACTGTTAGTCTACCTAAGGAAAGGCCAGGTGACACGACAGAAACATCAGGGAAGTCGTCTGTACGGAGGTTGGTCTGCAGCGTGGACAAGACGGTGCCCGAGAGCAGTTTGTATGGCCCGCTTCCGGTAGTTGGGGTAACAGGTGCGGGTTCTAATGCTGAACCGAATGCATCTGAAACCTTCACAAGACCCCACGTAGGTGCCTCAAGGCCGATTGGCTTCCCAAACGCATTAAGAGACATGTTGTGCTTGGCCGCAACAGGTGCGACGATGCTTGCAAATCGGTCTTGAAGTTCAGAAACAGAGCTGGTTCACGGTAAAATGATTTGTCTGTAAGAAGATCGGCATTCACATACCTGTGGTCTGCGATTCTGTGGTTTGCAATGGCGTAAACAGCTTCTGGCAGTGCGTTGATTTTAACGCCACCATAGATAATGTCTGACCAACAGTTCGTTCAATGCACCGACGTGAGATAACCTTCTGTGCTTACCGATGGCCTGAGTTGTACCTGCTGAAGCAGAGTATGCTGGGTCGAAATCATCAAGCTTTGTCTCCAGCTCATGCAACTTCTCGTCGCTGGTCTGCGATTCGATAACAAGTTTGCGCATATCAGAGGGGAACCCAACATCATACTTTGCCCTGCACTGTAAACCCTGATAGTAGGTTCGGTCGCGTGCAAGCTTCGGGACGTGTGGGTTCGCCTCCAGCTCGGTGACAACGCTGGCGAGGATACCAATGCCCTGTGTACTATGAGACATCTCACTGTGTGTACAAAGGTATCCTTACAGTATGTTTGGGAGGTCTGCTCGAGTGTCCTCCAGGTGTGAGAACGTCCACGCGAACGTCCAAGTACCCTTTCTCAGCAACCGCAGGAGTAGCAAAGATAGTGCCGCTCTCGTCAGAGTATCCTCCTTGATGTACTTGAGAAGTCGCGTGCAACTAAGTCAATGAGCTATCTTACCTCCTTCATCGACAATCATTGAGATGGAATCTTCTCCATAGGTCTTTACAAGATATTCTCCAATTGCGGCAGCGCCCTACAATAAGATGTCAACGCTGACTGGTCAAAACAAAAGCGCACTTACAGTAGGCCCGCCGCGCTCCTCGTCGATGCCATAAGCCAAGATGACGGTTCTTGTAGGTTTGAAACCTTGCTCAAGGAGAGTTTCGAT